>NC_051847.1:145453650-145521979 GCF_002237135.1 Teleopsis dalmanni
CTTAAAAACTAACAAAAAAAAAAGATAAATAATATATACACAATAAATAATAAATAATGAAGGAAAAAGATTATAAAAAATAAAAAAATGAAATTAAAAATAAAAATTTAGGATTAGAAATAAAATTAAAAATGTGCGTTTTCTTTTGGTTACTTCCTCAAAATTCTTTTATATGAATGAAAAGTGTAATTAAATTTTATTAGAGTTTAATTTAGTTTATATTAGACGGTCCTTATATATACAGTATAAAAGTTTTATATATATATATATTATATATATTATATTTTATACATACTTTAAATAATAATCATCATATTTTTAATAGACGTTTATATATATTTAGCACCTTTTTTGTGTACTTCTACTGATTCTACTGATTTCAAAAAATGTACTACCACTGCAAATATTTTAATAACAAAGTTTTCTCAAAAAATAAGTTTAAATATATCAAATTACGCAAAATTCGTAAATTTCATCTAGAGTAAAAACTAGTTTTTATTACTTTAATTTTATATTTTAGTTTTATTGTGTTTCATCGAATTCAACTAAACTATTCGATATATCGTAACATTTTTTTGTAAATTAATCCAAATTTTAACAGTAATCAGCTTGCATCTTCTGTTCATATGTCTTGCCGTTATTAAGTTCACATAATTTAACACATGTTAAACAAAGGATTGAAGGTTTAAAGACTCATGTTCATAGAGCTATCATAATCAAAAAATCTTCATGTCAATAAATTTAATTGAAAATATCCTTATCACTGCGGTTAACTTGAAGTAAATATTTTTTTAAATATATGTGAAGTTTTTTTATTTGAAAAATATTTGCAAATTATTTTATTTTATTTTATTTTATTTATATTTTTATTTTAATTTTATATAAAAAATATTTACAAGAGAATATGATATTCTACTCCGATCGCTCTGATAAATTCGTGATCTTATTATACGCTCTTTGTTCTGGTTTGGAAGTAACCATCATGTGGAAGTTGTGGATAGCCAAATTTTATTGCTAGAAATAAGAAGAGAGAAGGCGAGAACAAAGAACAGAAGGTAAAATTAAACACCAGTACAACATAGTAAAAACAACATTGTTGCGAATAACATTAGATTAGGTTTGGTTAGGTTATACTGGCGAACCCAAGGGGATCCACTTAAGCCTATAGGCTCATTGTGCTACTGTTTTATTAAAAACCCAGAATAACATTAAACTTAAGAACTTTTTCATTATAAAAAATACTATGTTATTATATTATCTAATAAATAATATTATTTTCTATATATATAAATAAATATTTATTTACCTATATTGATTTTTGATAAACTGCTAACAAAAACAATTATATGTTTTTGTAAAATTTTAGGTTTGAAAAAAAATTTTTAAGTTGAAAAAATAAGAATTCATATAAGAGTTTATTGGAGATATATAAATCCCATTCGCATTTCACCTACAGTGCAACTAACTTAAAATATATAAAAATAACTAATTGAACAAATGTTGTCCTTTGTCAGGGTCAAGCATTTTTTATATTTTGAATCATTGAAGCTCTCATATAATTTAACCCATTTTGCTAACAGTACTTGAAATTATGGACTATGGAAATTCATAAATAAATTATTCATAAATATTATTATATTCTTAAATGCGTTAATCATTTCGAAATTATAAGTTTTTAAATTTTTTATATATTAAAATTTAAAAATATTTTTTTGGTGAACGATTTTAATCTATTATAATAGATATGCTTTCAGGAATACAGAAAAGTTTAAAATTGTTTTTAAAAAAATATCTGAAAAGTATGCAAAATATTTTTTATAAATCTTTGCAACTACAGGGTGTGATATAAATTGATTTCAGTTTCGTAATTCGTAATTTAAATATTTTATTTATAAACATTTTTTTATCTAAATTTTAATTTAAGTACATATTTAATTTTTTTTAAGTATATATAGATATATCGTGTTTTGTACTATGTGTTTTATGTATATACCAGGGTTTGAAATTATTTTTACTATTTCCAATTATTTTGCTTGTTTTATTTTCGAAGTCAAAAATAATTGCAATTTCAAACCCTGAATAGAAAATATATATTACAGAATATTGAATGCATTATTTATCTGCCCGGCTTTTTGAGCTAGGCATAACAAAAAATTACTATGTACTCAACATTACTCTACCCCCACGGAAATCTTTAGTAAAAGGCGAAAGATTCATTCGACAATTGAGGAAGAGTTAGAGTCAATAATATCAATATATTTGCGTAAGTCTCATTAAAATAATTATGAAAACTGATTGAGAATTATTTTATTAATATATGTAAAAAATTTTTCGTGGACTATTTAATTTATAATTCTTATTAAGTGAAAATTATATTTGTATGATATTACAACAAAAATAACTAAAAGGTATCGCTTTCCGGCCGTATGGCTAAGATGTAGTATCTGTTCTTATCAGCTTAACATATGGTAGATCCACCATTGGTGGACAACAAATGTAAAACTTATTTTTGGAAACAGACAGAGAGTTTAGTAGCTTGCTCCATCTATGTCATGGATTGATCTGGCATTCCAGTACAGCCAGTGTTGGCCCAATAATTAATACATTCAGAATATTTTAAATAGTTTACCAATATAAATAAGAATTATTTATATTGGTTATTTATTATATAATTATTTAATTATATAAATATTGGGAAATGTATATATAGACAAATAGAAGGAATAATTTTTTTATATATAAATGTTCCCAGGCATTATTTGACTGTTTTTATCATATTTGAAAAAGTTTGAAACCGCATCGGTTACTTGTTTTATTAGCAATGGATAAGTTTTTGGATTTGTGTCTTCTAAGATTCCTTTTTCTAAAGCAAGATTTTTAGCAACAGTAATTATGCATTTTGTACCGTTAAGTCGTGACCGTAATAATTTATTTCGTGGTATTATGGTGCGTATGAATAACGTGTAGGACGCCTGACAAATCAATTTTTTTAATTAGAATTTATTGATTAATCTGAATAACAAGTAAAAGGGAAAAATTTGTGTAACAAATTTTTTTTTCTTGAACTGAAAAATCGTGTGTATGTGTTTGGTGTGATGTGAAGGATAAATTAATTATTAAAAGACAATATCGGTCTAAAATTTTTGGGTTTCTTGTAGAATTTTATTACTAATCGAAATCAAAAATGTTATATAAGAATATTTGTAGTATATTCTTTGAAAATTCATTCAATGGGAAAAAAAATATTAAAATATTTCAAAAAGTAATGCCATCTGGAAAATTGTTATTTCGCAGAAAAATTTAAAACTGACTCTAAATAAAATATAAAAAATGAAAATTCTAGGGATGTGTTTTGAGAAAATATTTTTTGAAATTTAACGGTTAATATTAATACTTAAATATAAATAGTTTTAATTGTTTAAACAATTTCTTAAAAGTTTAATCAATTATCTTTAAAACGCAGTAAATTTCAGGTTCCTACCATTTATAAAGCCTGAAATATAACCATTTGAAAATGTGTCCACAATGCCAATTCTCAAATCCCGTGGATCCGTCTTTCCTAAGAAAAAAATTATAAAATTTATTCCCGATACACGGGTTTTCTTATTTCATGAAAGGAGTTCATGAAAATTTTTTAAGCAAATCGTCATGAGGTCATTTTTTGCCAAAATACGTCCGGTTAGTAAAAGAATGACCGATATACATAAATTTTTACCGCTAGTTGTCAATACTTGTTTGATCTTTAATACTCATAGATTCTAAGTCCATGCGTTTTCCTTATTTTATTAAGATGACTTTTATTAAGATTTTGATTACTAAAATGACATGATTTTTTTGATTCAAAACCTATTATTTTTACAAATTTAAGACTTTACTATTTATTTTCAGCAACTGGGGTCATACTTAGAGATATTGACGAATTCAAGCAATAATTCCTATTTTTTTAAAAATTTGGCATTTCTAATTTTATTTGATAGGTTATTTTAAAGGAAATAATATTTATTACCATTAAAGAACTCATTTCAAATAATATTCTGGTAACGCCGAAAATATTGCCAAGCAAAAATCATGAGGAGTTGGCAGTGTTCTTTGACAAAGTTGTATTAAAAATGTTATTGCTTACATTTACCTATTAATTATTTACTTACTGCTGTCCTTCTCTCCAAGTGGAGCATAGGGACTCGTCTATTACCTATACATAGTACCAAAAAATTAATAAAGTAAAACACCGCATGTAACTGCAAATTTACTCTGGAATAGTAATGCTACATAATAAGCTCACATCCCAAGTCACTAAAACAATAAGCAGCACTTCAATATTAAATAATAAGATTTAAGTGCAGTCTACTATATATTATTAATAAAAGACGAATTACCATTAAAACATTTGACGATTACAAATATTCCTTTATATTTATTAGTATCAAATTAATGTTATACTAAATGAATGAATACATCCATTTAAACGTAAGGGACAAAAACGAAGTCTGTTGAAAATGTAATATACAGTTTGTCATTACTAATGACTTATAGGAATGTGAGATTATACATTATATCCAAAAGAAATTTGAACTGAAGATAAAAAAAAGTTCCCAAACTTTTTTCACTCTCTTTCTCTTTTATTTTAATGGAAAAAGGTTCCATTAACCAGGTAATTTAGTACTGAATATTATATGTCATATGATATATTAGCTGGTAATCAATCTCGAAGCACCGATTTGTTGTTAATCTGTAAGGACGTGTGCGAGTTAGGCTAAGTTGCGTTCTAAATGAGGGAAATTCTAAGTTGTGCCGATAATGTAGTGATGTGTCGATACAAAAAAATCCCAAAAAATTTCCCATTTGGTTCAGCATCAACTTAGCCTAATTCACACACGTCCTAAGTTTTTATCTATATAACTGATAAACTTTAAGAATATATTTATTAAACAATAAGTTGAATTTTTAGCATAGTCAGTTTACTTAATCTTCTTACAAATAATTTACAGTGATAATATTTATCTAACATTACAACTAAAGATTCGAATATTGTTTTGCTTTTGTTTCTGAATTTTTTTAAATTTATTATTTATATCTAGAACTAACTAGAACTTTTTCATAACAAATAAAATATGATTCTTCGAATCAATAATTGATAAATAGGCAATTGATAAAAATTTACTATTGTTGCGATTCTTCTAAATAATAGAATTAATTTGAACTCTTCCGTTCGAGTTTTAAAAGACGCGCATGTATTTTTAAATCAATTAATTATTATGAAAACAATATATAAATGATGTCATAGTTATAAAAAATAACTAAGCAAAAAAACCTCCAATGGTTTTCGAATGTGTATCTGTAGAGTTTGTTCCTATTGCTCATATCAACCCGAAACAATAATTGATAAGGAATTTAATACTTGCTTGAGTTAAAAGTCAATGCCAAAATGTGAGTGCGTATAAAAGAGACTTTTGTTTTCTAATTTAGTATATCATTTATTCAGCTTTATTGTTATAAATCAAATCTTAAGAATATCACACAAATACCACACAAATTTTTTAAGGACTTTCTTATATGGCATTTTAAGTATTTTTGTTTTTCTATGCCAAAACTAATTAAATAATTTGTAAATTAATTAAAATTTTTTCGTAACTATTTTTAACATAAAAGTAATTTTTAAGTGATAAATGTATTCACAATTGTATATTATTATATATTTAAATATATATATATATATTTATACACATATATTTAAATTACATTTATTAATGTATATTGAATGCATATGATTTTAAATTCATTATATTGTTAGCATCTAGGGACATTCGCCATCGGCCGTCTTCTGGAAAACTATAAATAAACAAAACACAAACAATAACTCATAAGGTGAAGAGTTCAATACTATCTGAACTTACATTGTTGTCGAAGACAGTTTTCAATTTTCATAATGCATAAGTTGGTAAAGGTTTTTGTTTCTCCAGCATCATTTGTGCAACATACTGGCTTAAAGTCCTGTACATCACAATTAAATTGACATTTTAAGTTTGGGTCTCCATGAGGTTGCGAATGTACCAAAGTGCAGGCGTAAATAGCCACTGTAAATAATACATATACATAAATAAAATAAGTATTTCAAATACATTACATAAAATAGAATAATATATGAAATAATTTTTTGTAGTTTTTAAACAATTTTTAACAGGGTCCTATTAACATACACTATACCATACCATTGCACAGACACGAAATTCATTTCGTATACAAGATTTAGAAATATTTAAAAGAATTGCTATTTCGAGTATAGTTAATGTGATGCAAACGCATTACTATGAAAATATATTTTTGATTTTATAAAAAATTCTTTGATATACAATACTGAAAATTATTAGCAGTTCTTAAGATCAAAATGAATTTATTATATTTCTTTATTATTACATTATTACGACATTTCTTTATCGACTAGCTACAAGTGCATGTAAAAACGAACAGTTTTTATTTGTAATTAAATTTCTGTATATATATAATAATTTAAGCATAGATTGGAATTAAATAAAGATCACACCAGTGTAAAGAAGACTTTATTACTAACACAAATAATATTTATTTTTCATTAAATAGACGAATTAATTTTTATATAACCAAACATAAAAAAATTTTGGTAATAAATTTAGGAAATATTTTACAAACTATACTTAAAATTCTTAAAACAGACTACAAATTGAGTCTATTTTCTTTAGAAATCCATAATTTAAAATGTATATATTTGTCGCATAAAAACAACGACTTTGCAGTTTTTTATTTCTAATTTTTTGATTCTAAACACATTTATAAATACTACAAATGCCACATCAAATATTTAGTTTGATTAATATTTAATATATATTTATATGTATAAATGAATAAGTATCGCCTCATAATGTGACTTAAGATACTTAATAGCATTGTTAAAACTATAATAATTTTTATATTATAATTTATAGCTATTTTATATTAATCAGCACTGGGGTATTTTATTCATATTTCTAGGTATAACGATTTTTGATATTCGTTTTGTGTTAAGCGTTATATTTCACTATACTGTATAATTATATATAGTACACACCTTAATAAGTTTATAAATTATTTTGTATTTCATAGCTACTTCTTCTCTAAGAGTTATACTAAAAGCATTTGCAAATATTGAAAAAAATTTTTTAAAAATATTTGAAAATTGTAGTTCATTACCCTATTGAAGACAGAATAAGAATAATAAATATTTTCATTTAAAACGCAAAAAGTAATATTAATTTATTTTTCAAAAAATGAAATATTTTAAAATATTTTATATAATTTTTAACTTAGAAATCGTTTTTTACTTAACAAAAAGTATAGATGTGCGAAATGTGCTAAATGAATTATTTGTAACACGCGCACCCAATAACTACAAATCCAATAGCATAAAATATTTAACATTTAATCGGCAGATGCGATTTCTATAAACAAAAATACATAAACATAAGTATCTCAAAAATCAAAAAAAAAAATTTGAAAAAATTTAATAGAAACCATTAAAAAAAATCAGAAAAAATTTAATTGATATGCGAAAAATGTACTACGGCAGCGATAAAGTATGTGATTTATATATATCAATATAAACATAAATTTATGTGTATTCTCTAGTGATCACATTATTATTTTTATACGTTATAAAATTTTAATTTATATTCAGCAGACAATTTCGTTCGCCCCGAGCAGATACACGCTAGACCAATTGGCGTCAATCGTGCAAACAAAAAACGAACCGATCATTTACTTGTTCACTTTTAATGCCTGAAAGCCTGATATATACTCAGTCTGTTGTTGAATGTAGATCCATCCATTCAACTTTAGTATGCGTATGCGCTACACAATTTATGTGCTTTAATAAGATTAATATGAATCGGACAGAGAAAAATATTAATAAAATTCCAAACATGATTATTGAAAACTATTATGGCACTATTTTATTTATTTTAAAATGTTTTTGATTGAATGTTGAGTCAGCTTAAGTTAAAATAAATATTTTAATATATTTTATTTTAATAGATGCGTAATTGTCATTTCATATTTATTCATTTCAAAAGTGCTAGGAAAATAAATGAGGGTGTGAGGGTGAAATTTCTTAAGTTATGTGGATTACATATTTTTTTTTTCATAAACATATAGTTTTTACTCTGTAATAGGTTTTGATATATAAATATTGTTTTTTGTTCTGATTTTATTAATGAGCTCAACTACTTACGGAGTAGTATTGTTTATGAATAAGAAATTTTTCAATGTAACTGAGCATTTTCTTAATACACACACACGTTTATACAAAAAAAATTATAATTTATATTTTTACCGACCTCTAGTCTATAAACCTGTCGAATGAGATCATTCTTCCTAGCGTGGTAGCGATGTGTTTCAGGATGTCCTTACAAGTTTTTTGGATGGCCTTTCTTTTATCGGTAAACGCATTCCGCAAGGGTAAGATTTGTACGGTACTAAATCAGTTGGATATGAGAAGTAGTTGATTTAACATTTATTTGCCTATTATGCTTAAAAACTTTAGCTTATTTCCAAATAAGGTGCATTTGAAAATAATCATGAGTTTTGTTCTATAAGCATAGAAGAAAATTTAATGAAATCCGTTAATTATGATATGAAATGCAAATATTTGATATTATTTTGTTTATTCTTTTATATGGTCTTTTGCATTATTAAAATATTTTTGCATATTGTTTATTTATTTAGGAGCGGCATAACTTATAAGTCCAAGGTACGAAATCTTCAAATATGCTATTGACTATAATTCTTGTGGTTTAGGTTCTAAAACTAAAATAAGACTGTTAAATAACTAACATGTTTTCAACAAGATATTTATGTAAAAACAATGAACTATTTTTGTTAAGTTTTTATTATATTTTTTAATTGTATTATTGTTACGACAACTCTTTTTTGTTTTGGAACTGCTTCAACTACTTTTATTTAACCAGAAACAACGAACATACTTCGACTCAATCAAAATCAACTCGCCAGAAACTAAAGTAGATTTGTATATATCATATTTTCTAGGCTCGAAAAAGCATTTCATTTTACTGAAAAATCTTAATTAATTAAAGCTTTATTAAAGCTTCTAAAAATATAGAATTCATCATTTGGTAGTCAACATAAAAATTAACACAAAAATTCTTATAAACTTAAGAATAAATGAGTTTTGAAAAAGTTAAGTGACAATATATGGATAAGTCTGATTGGACTTAATGATAGCAGATTTATAAGAATAAAGGTCATTCGACACTGAATAATGCGTATTATATATCTTTATGTTTGTGCGGCATACTTAATTATCCATACATGGAAGAGTATTGCGGTTTTTGTTCAATTCAGTCCAGTTGTCATTTAAAAACTTTTAAGTTAATCGTTAGTGTTTTAAATTTTTTGCAAATAAATATGCATACATATGTATATTTTTCATATAGTTTATTCCTTTTTAATATACACATTATGTGCCAGTCATAATCTATATAGAAAGATATTTTAGAAGATATATAGAAAATTGTATTACCTTATATAATTTTTTTTTTAAATAATGAAGAAATCATTATCCAAGATATAATAGTAGTAATTACCTACTATATAAAAGAACGAATATAAATATGAAGGTGGATTGTAAGTAGCTTCAATATTAACTTTTAATGAAAATTACCATTTATTTTATATTATTAAAAAGATGTTTCTAATATTTTTAAATGTTTCATAATTTTTATCTTTACTGCAATTATTATTTAAAATCCCAAACTGTGATCCGTTACTTGTTTTTCCTATTGCGCAAACGTATATAATCACTTTATGAAAAGCACTTGGAGATGATGCAGGCGATCATTAAAGATTTACACGTAAATAAAAAACATCACCCCAAAAAACATATCTTTTATTTCAGGATATATGTTTTATCCTTTATTTATATCATTTTGGAAGAGGTAAAATGAATTATAATCCTTATTCCGTATAATTATTCAACAAAAATTATATATTCAAAAAATTTTAAAGAAAATACGATTACATGCCAAATATTATCATCTGTGAAGGTGAAAATGAAGGTGAAGATACTATCATCATTTATAGTTTAGATTAAACAAAACCTATTAAAAAATATTTTTATTTAGTTCTATTATTGATTTATAAGATTTATTGATTTATACTATTCACCATGTCCACACCTCAATAAATTATATAGATGGGAACTGTGGGATCGTGTGGTAGATTTTCTACTGTAGTAAAAATTCTAGATTCATGTAAACGAAATATGCTTATTATGTTGTTAAAACATAGTTTACATTAATTCTAATTATCACTTTTATGAAAAAATTTTTAATATATGAAATGACATTTTGAAATTCTTGATATGAACGCTTGTATGTTATTTTTAATGCAAATAATTCTCTGCAGAGACGATATAGGAATAAAATTTTAATATATATATTATTTTGAAACTTAAAATCAATTGAATATTTATAATCTTCAATTCTCAGATAGTTGTCTTGAAATTTGTATTATTGTAGTAGTCAAGTAACAGCAGTATGTCTACATATTAAAATGCTCCTATCGGTTTCGATTTTAATAATATTACCTTTGTTATCCTTAAAAACTTCGGTGATCAGGCTAAGTTGAAATAGCAGCCTTGTGCACTAAAGTGAGCTCAAGTAATGAACCGTTATGATACCATTGCTTTGGTTAATGTCACTAAATAAATAAAAAAGTGACAAAAAAACTTGGAACTTGAGCACGGAAAGTTTGTGCCGCCTTGACCACTTGTGGTAAAACACGATTAGTTATCGCTTCTAATTTGACAGGCAAGACTTCTAAGCCTGGCACTTGGCGTCTAAACAAATTATTATTTCCTAAGACCAATCATGATGAGTACTTGCAATACTCGAAACAGTGTTGTGTGGTCAACAAAATTTCAATAAATTAACTACATTTTTTTGTTCTTTTTTTTCTTTGCTATTCGAAACCCTCTAAATTTTATAAAAAAATAAATAAATATTTATTAAATTAGTTAACCATATTTAACATATGAGTTATCAAATCGAAAAAAAATATTTTTTTAATTTATTTTATTATATGTGAAAATTAATTTTTTTTATTGTTTTTAAAGTTTATATTTACATTGTAGGAATTAATATTACATACACTTAATCTCTTCATTCATCTTTTATACAATATTATAAAAATTTTTAAAATTGTTTATCAAAGAAAATAAAATCTTTGTTTTGAATTATAATAAAATTGTTTTACTAGATGATTCACATAATTCTGTGGGAATTTATCGAATATTAAAAAACATAAAAAAAAATTTTAGTTACAGCTATAGAGTAAAGCTCGGTTGACGCATGTACTGGGTGATAATTCTTAGCAGACTTCATTCATTGTAAAATAATGTCATAATCTCAATTCTTTGAAAATGTTGTTTACTAAATTAGTCGTACACGTTATTTAAGATTAGTAAAGAGTGATTAGTTAATTGAACCTTGTAATTATTTCAATTGTAAGAAGAGTATTTCATTTGAAGCATTGTAGGTTGCTTAATCAATGAGATCACTTGAGTATGTTCTTAAAGGTTTATTTATATTTAATATTTTTAAATTCTCTCCTTACAAATGCATTACATATTAATTTGATTTTTATTTCTCGATACTTCTTATTATTATTTATTTTACTTTTACAGTCTGTTAGCGGGTAACAATGTAGGTAATTTAACATTCACTTTAAGCTAGGTATTATATAAAAGCATCTTAACAAAAATTAAAAATTTTGGTTTCTACTTTATTTTATACCTAAAAACGAGTAAGGTGAATTTTTTATTAATTTATTATAAACTTGAAGCTTCCCCACTAAAGAGTCACATAGCATTGCAGATCGAATGGTTTAGTTTTTTAGGATGACGGCTGGAAACTTTTTGCATTACAATAGTAAATTTTATGATGTTCGCAATGCAGTTTCCACTATAATAACCACCTAATCAAACTACTCCAGGTTTTCTTCTTTAAGGCAACATGAGAAGGATTGCAAAAAAATTCATGATACACTTACAAATTTCTTACATCTTACGTGAAAATATGCATTTATCAAGCTTTTTATTAAAGTTATTGCCTATATAATAATTTAAGTAACTCTTATGTTACTCTGTATCAATAAATTAACATTAATAGAAATATTTGTTTCAAATTTCCACAAGTTCTGACTTAAATCAGTTTTGAACTACAATCTGTAACTTTTTACCATAATTGAACATTGCGGTTCCATATAAAGAAAACGGCGAACCAAATTAATTGTTAAGAGCATCCTCAAACTACTTAATCGAAACCTTTCAGAGATTTACGCAATTCATTACCCTGTTTATCAGACCATTTATAAAGCACTATAGCAGTTTTGTAATAATCAACTTAAGTATATATAAGTGCATGAATAAAATTGCTAATTCATATAAATTGCGGAATTAAACCATAATTTGTTCTTATATATATTGAAATGGATTTTAAAATTTATAAATTTTTACAAATATATATGTTAGCCTATAATGTTATAATATAATGCTGTAAATATATATGTTAGCCTACAATTTATTCGAATATTAGGAATGCAGAAGAATCCACGCCTTTAAGTAAATCTTGAAATATATTAGAAAGTTAACAAAAGATCAGTGTCGTAATTAATAATATAGACGTTTTTGTGGATAAAGTTATAAGAGAGACTTTAAGCATAATTACAGGATTGTATTTGTCAACTGGTTCATACTTATTAAGTTTTTGAACAATGTTATTGGAACATGTACTTACAAATCTATAAATGTAGAACTATACGGGTTAAATATTTTTTTTCTTTGCAGAATCCATGTATAATAAATCCATCTTTGCACATAAAATGGCTAATATACAATATATTGTTTTATACATTGAGAAAGAATGTATTCCCCTAAAATGACACTACAAGTAATGCTATTTGTAGAGCAAATACAACAGTATAGTTCAAGTTTACAAGTTCGCAGATAAGTTTTCATAGTGCACATGAAAACAAAATAATAAATAAATAATTAAAAATATGAAATGATAAAAATATATGAATAAAAATATATAAATAAAAATATATATTTAATTATTTATAGTCATTGCCATAAAGTAACTGCATACTTTTAATTATTATTTTGTTTAATTTCGTTAAGAAATTATAAATACGAAGCACTAGTGGCTAGTGTAATCAATTTAGACCAAAAGCTCCCAACATGAGGCTTACGCCTAACAGTTTGGCTGTTTGGAAGGATAATTTTAAATTACTACTTTATTCAAGTTATGAATGTGTGTTTTGTATGAAATTACAAAAACAACTACCTTACATGAAAAATGCATTTTATATTTTTGTTTTTAGAAATATTCGGCAGGCCAATGTGAGTTATATTTTATATTCAAAAATAAGAGTTATTTTTGATATTAATATTTATAAGGCAAAAATAATTGTTATTTGTACGTTTAAAAATAAAAAGCAGACTGTAAGAGTTATTTCTGCGTAAAAAAAAATGAAAGGCAGATAATAATAATTATTTTTGTTGAATGTAATATAAAGCAAATTTAATTATTATTTATTGAGTTTCATTTTAAAGCGCTCATATATAAAAAGCATGTATAATATTAGGGATGAAAGTTGTTAGAATGATAACTATATACTTAAATATGAGTTGAGACAACTTCTAACTATTATAACTATTACTTTCGGTCCTTGAGCTATAACAATGTGTTTAGGTATGTAAACTAAATTTTTAAAAGTACTTAATTTAAAATTATGTTTAATTTTATTACTTTAGTTATCATTTTATTTGTATTATTTGTCTATACATCTAAAATTTACTTCAGATTTAAATACTTTTTTATAATTCACAAGTTTATAATCGCAATTTTAATTTTATTAAACAAGTGTATTAAAAAAACAATATTTAATATATTTGGAATATATGTACATTTAAATATAATATTTTATAAATACTATTACAAAATTTAAAAAATAACGTTATTGCAAGCCTAAATATGGCAAAATGTAAGTTATGCAGATGATTTTGGTTCAGAAATGTTCAATTTTTTAAAACTAATAATTTTAATTGTTTTAAATATTTTTAAATTAAGGTAAAAAAGTAATAAAAAATCACTTACACGCAAGAAACAATAAAAAAAATTTCATTTTGTCTGCTTGTATCTTCCAGCAATCTAAATAATCCAGTTTAAATTTTAATTGACGCACTTGATAAGCTTTATATATTTTGATTGACAATTATGTGAACTTTTTTAAGTTATTTATGAAACAATTAAATTTTTAGATTAAAATCCCATTTAAATGATAAAGCACTGTATTAATATCCGGTTTTCAACAACTTAATTTCGGTTTATTACCAATATTGTTGTATAGATTTAACTTTGTATTTAACAATTAAATTTTCAAAAATTTAAAGACGTGCTCCAATTTCCACTTGAAAGTATTGCGAAAGTTGAATTACTTTTTAAACGTACCACGCCACGGTTGAATGCATACTAAAACTATTGAACAGTCAAAGATCGATGATCGATGTTTGCTTTGCACCAAACTTGAGTTATTTTTCAGTTAATTTTTTTTGACTTTTTTTTAAATTTCCAAGCGAAAAAATTATCAATAAAAAAAATGTCTAAAATAATGCCTCTAACATATCCTCGGTATGAAGGCATATATTAGATACAAGTTTATGCCAGTAACTGCTGGATACACAAAAATCTTGATATGCGTCAAGATACAATAACTTGGATCAATCGATCGATCAAATTGCCGCTCTAAAGACACCAGATAAATGATGTACGTACGACAACAACGCAAAGAATCACAAATGCTCGAAAAGAGTTTGTTAGTTTTATAGAATTTTTTCTGCTAGCGAAGATACAGATACAAAATCAATACAGATATAAACACACGAACACATAGCAAATTATGAATAAAATGTTTTATTAAAATTGCTGTAGTTTCTATTTTTTTTTATTATCTTAAAATTGCTGAAAAAATATCAGTTGAAAAATATGTTGTGACTTGAATTATTAAATGCGAGAGAGCACGGATTTCTAAGTATCTTAGAAATAGTTTTCCATATGATGTGTGAAGTTTGCAGTGTTAAAATTATTTTAATACTTTTTGCGTGTTGGGTTTGGGTGTCAGGATTTCTTGCATTAATTAAACTTAAAAATATTTAATTTTATGTTATAATTTATTTTCTTATTTTTTTTTAATATATTTAAAGATATTATGTAGATGTTGCAGTAATTTTACACAAAATTTTAACTTTTTCCATATTTCATTCAAATAAAATATTCTTGATTGAAATTTTTAAATAATTTTATTTTAACAAATTCCGTTCCATATCTTTAATTCATTATGAATGCCTTCGCGTACCGTTTTAAACTGTTGAACATCTTCAGCTGAATTAATCGCATAAGTCTAAATAAATTTTGATAAGATTCTTGCTTTATATATATTTTAAAAAAATATATATTTATTTTAAATAGAAATCACCGCATTGCTTTGCGTTAAAGCAATTGAACTGGGAAATACTAAGGAAATGCAGATAGCAGTGTACAATATGTAAAAACCATGTATATAAAATTGTATGGATGTGCAATTAACTCATGTTCTATAAACGTTTATAAACTATATTGTTTATAAATCAGTTCATTATTTTATTTATTTTTTATATTTTCTTTTTTTTCTTCATTTGCTGACCACACACATTTTTATATTGACTCATGCCATGTCTGATCATCATCAAACTGTCAAGACTTTGATTCTTGGCAATCACACTGTACAGTGGTCTGCCTGATGAGTCTAATCATTCATTGAATGTATTTTTTTGTTGTTTAGGCCTTAAATTTTCTTTTTGAGTTAATTTTCAAAAATTTATTATGAATTCCACACATTCTTTTATAAAAGAATTTTAATGTTTTTTATGTTCGAAACTTAAAGTCATAGTCATTTTTTCGGCACGCACAAAACTATTTTCAAATTTAAAAAAAAATATTTTTTGGCAACGCATCAGATTGTCTGTTGGAAATTTTTGTTGAACTTAAGATTTAGTATATTTTTTTCATCAATGTGAATATCTAATTTTAGTTATCAAAAGGAGTGCCACTATATCACAGATATTCAATAATTAGTTACTTGTAAAAATTAGTAATTATGTTAAGTATCAATAACATAAATTGAGATTTTACTTAATATTAGTAATAAAAACCATCATATAACACGATAACACGATTAACTGTCGTTATGAAATATCTCACAATCACGTATGAACCAAGCGTTCAGTCCTAATTTTTTGATTTTATAGTAAATGTCCTCAATAATAAGATTAAGCCAATTAAACGATAAAATTTGTTGGAGCGATAAAAACTTTATTGCAGAACTTATATTAATTAATTTCAAAATATTTTTCCACTCTTTGTTCTATGGGGTAGATCGTTTCGTGATCATACATTATCTTGTTCTACAATATTAAGTAAAAAAGATTATCTATAGTAGAAAAAGCGATGAAACTTTTTTCTATGTTTCAAGAGCTACTTTAGCTACCATGACGATAGGCTTAAGAATTCAAGAATTTGACTGCTATAAAGACAAACTTGAAGCATATATCAGTAAAATAATATTTTAAGAATTGTATCTTAACAAGTTCTGATATGCAAAGTTTAATACTAATTAAAAATAAAATATTCAAACAATAAAGTATAAAGTTATATGAACTTATAGCTTCTGGATGTACACATCTATTGCTAGACCAATTATTACTTAAGGATCATCCATCTGGTTAAAGAAAGCTCAGCAAAAGTCAGTGAGAGATAAGCTATGAAAGCTACAGAGATTAGCCTGCAACATGATAAGTGAAGCGATGAAAACCACCCTGACATCAGTCCTTGAGGTTGGTTGCATTTTGGTTCCCCTAAACATATTAATACTATTATTACATTATTATACAAAAGGGAAGCAATAACTTTTATAGCCAAGCTACAGTTGACTAATTCTCGATCAACAAGTTCATTCGAAAACTTCCTTTAGGTAAAATGCAAAGAGAGGAAAAACTAAACATCACCATATTTGCTCACATGAATTTAACTTTCACCAAAAGTTCCTAGTACTAATACCAGACAGGTATAATTGGGATGGAACATACCTCTATTCGTTGGAGAATACCATCTGTGGTAAACGGATGGCTTCAAAAGAAAGGAGGAGTGGGGCGAGAGTATATGGGGTTAAATCATAGGAGGAAATATTTGCCAGTATGAGTCAAGAAAACTCATCAAGTACATGCACTATGTCTAAGCGAATATAAAGAGAAACCCATCACGAGGAGAAACATTCACATTTTCTCTGGCAGCAAATCAGCATTCCTAGCACTACGCACACCTCAAGTGGCCCCAACATTAGTACATTCAACTTGTCACAGGGTTTCTCACTGGACAGTGCGGTGTACAAGAGACGATGGCTTCAGGTTTTGTTACGAAGAAGAGGACAGCAGAACACATTCTGTGTCACTGTGATAGTCTCGCCAGACTCAGACTTCGGTAATTATCAACTGCCTATCTCCTTATAACGGAATTAGATAACATTTCTGCAAAGAACATAATGGCGTTTTTAACTGATACTCGTCTATAGAACTAAAGTGAGTTTGTCACAATAATCCTCAAAGGACGTAATGACGTGCTGACAAATTTCAAACCCGTTTAAAATCTAATCTAATATAAATTTGTAATAAATTTTGTTAAAGATATAGATCAAAAGTTAAAAATCAAAGACAACTCTTTTTTCATTTATTGCTAAAGTAATTAAACAAAATCATATTCGGTTTTGTTCTTGTTGACTATATACAATAGTACATTGTCATAATTTTTCTTGGTAACATTTTGAATGTTTCATTAACATCAAATAAAATTCATTTAATTGGAAAGTATATCACTCAATATATAACATTATAAAAACTATATCTATCCTCTATAAAAAATTAAATAAAAATACACATTTTTAATTTTTATAAGAAATTTTTTATTTGTATATACTATAGATTAATAGACACACCTTTTTCTTATATATTAATACTATTATACATTATTATTATCAATAGTGTCTATTAAAATAATCTTATCAGTTCAACCAGACAAATGCATTTAAACTGTTTATTGGGTCGATAGATCTTCCGTCTGTTTTATTGACATATTTTAAATTCTGCTGTATAACATACAATTGTTATAAAAGACACAAGAGAGTTTATATAAAAAATTCTATCTGAAATAAATCTAAAACGTGATTTCTACAGTTTATTGATCTTTTGTATATTTATAATATTTAAATATGATTAAAAATATATATAATTATGTATTTTTTTAAGAGAAATATATATATTAATAAGAATTTTTATTAAATGTTCAACAAAATCATTTTGTTAGGTATTAAGATTGAGGATAGAAACCCACGCAGTTACTAATAATATAGTAAAATATATATTTTAATGTCAGAATGAAACTATATACATACATTAAACTATATACAATATTATATATAAAATTTATGTGCTATGATAAGAACTCTATTTCGAATAAAAAAAACAAAATTTTAAAAGTCAAGATTTTAACTTTTTTATCATGGTATGGTGACCATACAGCTATTTTGGTTACTGTCAAATATCCATCATCAATGGCGTTGGAAAACGCCATGGTTTTAGTTTCATATTTTAAACTTAAATATGTTCAATCAAACTGTGTAATTTTATCGTATCCCCACTATATATCACCACATAAAAATTTTTATGAGAGTAAGAAATTTGAATTTTTTTTAATAAATAATTAGTAGATTGGATTGATTTTATAATTTTGGGAACTATAATTTATAATTTTATACTATAATTTATAATTTAGGAACTTAAGCTAAAAAACAACTCTACTTATAATTTGTGATCATTTAAAAAAAATAATACAATACTAATGGTGATATAATCAAATTGTTATAAAAAATATGTGTGTGTAAAAATCAATTTTGTGATATTAAAATTGAATGATATGCAAATTATCGCGTCCACATGGCGCATATATGAATCTTATATTTGACTTTGAACGGCGTCAAAGTGGGTTCACGCTTCTAAAGACGCCAGTTATCTATTTGCATATTTTCTTTATTTTATAAACGAAAAATAATCGATCACACTGATCAACTCTTAAATTCTATGGTTCATGAATTTTAATGCTTTTTTTTGTATATAAAAATACTTTTCTCTTACGTTTAATTTATAAATATTTATTTGCAAATTGAATTGAACTCACCCAAATATTGATAAATGACTTAATCTCTTACGGAGTACTTCTGAGACGCCACTTAATGATAATGTATGCTGAACTGGTGTCGCCTGCTTCAATAACTTGCGAACACAGAGACGTCTATTTAGCGGTGATACCATATAATTAATTTAATATTAAAGCTAATTAGTCTTGAGTAAAGTAAATACTTAAATGCATTTATCAATTTTTTGAATTTCAATCAAATCCTTGCGTAGCTGCCGGCTATGACTAAATTATTGTCTGGAGTCTCTGTTTTAATTGGTGTTAATTTGTTTACATTAAAATTTATTTGTTGGGAATGTTAATAAGAAATGTATTATTATTATTAGTTGTGTATAATTAATTATTTCTTGATAAATATTATTAAAATATTAATAACGTAAATGTTTTTGAAGTGATTGTTTATTTATAAAAACCTAAAAAACTTTTTTGTTTGGTTGAGTAGATGTTGTTTCTCATATCGTCATTAGCGAATATAAACCCAATAATTACGGTTTAAATTTCATAATATATATTTTTACTATTGATATATAATTACATATTGCACTCTTGACAATATCATAAAGCAGGGCTGTCCAGACCAATTGCGAACGCGGGACATATTGGAAGGCCGCAGAGACAAATACATGCGTTCATAGTTGTTTGCAACAAAAATAAAAATAGGATTATAATGGTAAATTAAGTCTTATTAATTTATCAATTTAAATTCATTAATTTGGTAAAAAAAAATAATGTAGTTTTAGCAGTGCATCAAAAGAAAATTTAAGTAATTGTAGTAGATTAAAACATGTCGCGACCGCACAAACGTTAGCCGCGTGCCGTACTTTGGACAGCTCTGATACAAAGCATAAGAATAGATGGCCCATTAAGCTCACAAAATATAAACTGAAATCAATATATGGAAGCACAGTGGTTATTTCCCTAATACGTAAATAAATAAACTATATTCAACATTTAAATTTGCTCAAATGAAATTGTCACAGTAAAACTTATATCTTCAGTCAACAATCCTTAAAATATTATTTTTTTACTTTTGACTAGATTGTGTTTTGGGAAAGTCTTGGTTCCAGTCCTAGCAAAACAAATTATATTTGATACTATATTGATATATTTAATACAAACTATAATTAATTCATATTTTTCCAGTCCACAGTAAATGTTGGATTGCAAAGCACTAGCAAAGAGGTCTAGAAATTGTATACTTTGTTGCATAAATCGTACAAATATTTGATTTTTGCGAAAGTAAAAATTATTTATACAGATTTCTAAAGTTATATAAATTGAGGATTAAATCTGATATTTATTATTTAAAGAACTAAAGATCTTACAGAATTATAGTTCAAAAAAAATATTTTATTTTGTTAAAATTTTCTAAAAAATGTAACACACATTTTTTTAACCATTGTAGAATTAAGCAGTCCAAAAGCTTTATACCGAAACTAATGTTATACATTTTAAGTATTTAAAAAAAAAATGTACAGAAATTTCTAAAATTTTATAATCAACGTATAAAGTGATTAAACGATTCAGAGAGCATTCTTTATAATTAATTTTTATAATACTCAACATTTAGAATCTTATGCACACCGACTAAATAATAGATTTTACAGACTTGGGTGGATGAATCTTGTTTCAAAGTGTCTCCCCTTATAGCGATTTGGGGTTTTGTAAGATTTTTATGATACGCATATTCTTAATATATTTTCTTTAAGAATTTTATAAATCTTTCGATATCAATTTCTGATAAAAAGGGTTTTTTTTATACTGATATTAATTGTTATATTAATATCTAGATAATAACTGATATAGTTCATGGCTGGTCTGTGATGAATGACAATTTAAAAATAGTCTGAACACTATTAATCGATTACTCAGCTTTTATAATAGATATAAGACGTAATCTAACAAAACTCCTAAGAATTCGAAACTAATCAAAAACATTTATGGTGAGTTATCAAGAATTCTATGTTTAAAGTTTTTTTTTCGACTCACCAAAAAACTCAGACCTAATTAAACAGATAAACATGTACACAAATCGATAGAAAATTTTGGCTAAATTTTTTGTTTTTACTAAACTAATCATGACAGTAATGTCTTACCTTTCCTGGTAAGAAACTTAAGACTATAAAAAACTTAAAAAGCTATTGCACGTTTTACGTAAATGTATATGTTTATTACACCCATGAAATAGCTTAAGTTTGTGATTCAATCAATTTCACAAATTTGTAAAAAATGTATTTTTGATGTGGTCCAATGATTTTTATTATAACTATAAAATATTTGTATTTGCAAAAAAAAAATTAATCTTGTAATATTTAATCTTCCGTATTGCAATCGTAACAGCATTGCATTGAAATGAATCGGTTATATTTAAGTTCATCAAGTTGTATGTGACCTTTTAAAGAAAGTGTTCACAAAATTTTTCAGGTCATCGTTATTATACATTGAGATAAACAAGCAGCTATAAAATGTCTCAGTTGACTAGGATCTGGCTATGAGGGTCCAACCTGGTACACTTATCTGGATACCTGGCTATGAGTGGTTCGACACTGACCAAATAACTGACTAGCTTTGCGTAACTCACTTCACCATATTTACGAGACATTCAGATTATATGGATTTTTAGACTGCATTATTTTCAAAAGCTTAAGCTATGGACAGTTGTGACGGTATAAATAGATTTAAACAGATTAATCCTAAGTTTTTTAATTGGATATATTGCTTTTGAATAACGTCATTTGAAGATTGGATTAAACGATGGTAGCACCTGCTAATTCCGTTAAATGAAAGTGACATGTCCGTGTGTATTTTGGTATTACCAGGAAAAAAAATCTAGTTTTTTTTTTCGTCTTCCATTCAAGTTAATGAAATTTAGAATCTTAAACTAAAGCATACCTCCAGCTCAAAAAGTATCCGGATTTTGTAAATAAAACACACAAATTTAAATTTTATTCCAAATTTATCTTATCTCCTTCAAAATATGCTCCTTCTGAAGCGATACACATATGCAAACGCTTAACCCAATCTTCCATACACTTTTCGTAGGCCCGTGAAGATATGGCTTTTAGTTCCTTCTGCGAATTCTCTTTTACAGCTGCTGTAAACAAACTAATTGACAGATGGCGGTCAAATATCAAGAAAGAGTGATACCATATGTCAAGAAAGGGTGTACTAACATAACAAAAAAAATTTTTTTTGAAAAAGGTCTATTACTTAAGAAGTAGTTAACAAACAACAAAATCCTTTTTGATACTTTTTGATCAGAAGGTATTGTTAAGTCTTGATTTGTTTTGAATAGATGTTTTGTAAGTTTTGGCAAAATAAATATACATTAAATCTGTTGACTATATAATGAGTGCGGCAAATGAACCATGTATATTGAAATGTATCCTAACTCTCTGTGTGTAGACTTCATCAAAACCATTGCTTGAAATGACTTTTCTTTTTCTATTTTAAAGTTAGGTATTTTATTTTTATTTGAATTATATACTTATAATTGTATTGTACTTTTAGAAGTGTTTAATTTTCATGCGATTTTATTTTATTTAATTTTATAATTGACATGTAAATTTCGAGTTATAAACACTAAAGCCTAAACTTTAAAGCTAATGTTTATGAAAAATACTTTCATTCTGTCAAAAATGTACATTATGTGTAATTATCCTATAAATAATAAGTACAAATTTTATTTTCTTAAAATCCCATTTATTTTAATATATTAAGTTTAATATACAAACTTGTACATATGTAAATTAGAATATAGGTTTAATACAATATTATTATTAAGTGTATAAAGTTATTTTCTCAACCATCGATTTGATTGCTCGGTGATTTATGCATCAATTAATTTATCAATTAAATTGACACTTAAGCGACCTTTTATTATAAAATAAAAATTTTGCGCATCACTTGCCTGGGTCCAACTTTTTATTATCTTTTGCTTGGACATGTGCAACGCTTCACATCTTTAATGTAATGAAAATTTATTACAAATTTAATACCAAATTATAATACTAATTTAAATTTTTTGTACTAAAATACTATAGATTAAATATTAAAAATATTATTTTCCTATAAAATTTTGATTAAATTCTGTTAAAATCAAAAAAAAACCTTTCTAGATGCTAATATGTCTACGATTTTCAATGAATTATAATTTTTAAAAGATTTATTTTTACAATTTTAAAAAAATAATATTTTAAGTTATTTTATTGTATGGTCAGTCAAATTTTAATAAATTAACTTTTAATGTTAATTTTTTTTTGCCGAGAGTGACGTGTCTTTATGACGAAAAGAAACTATTTTAAAGGTTAGACGGATTCGAATAGCAAAGAAAAGACAAGGACAAAAATTTAAGAATCAAGAAATTAGAATATTTCTTAAGACCACTGATGGTGAGTGCTTGGCAATACTCGAAACAGCGTGGTATGGTCAGTCAAAATTCAATAAATTAAATTAAATATTTGTCCTTGTCTTTTCTTTGCTATTTGAATCCGTCTAACTTAAATTTTGTTCTTGAATTTTCTATTCGAGCCCTTCTTACTTTTAAAAATTGGCTTCTTTGTCTTCTACATGCATATATAAAAATATTATTTAATGAATTAAAGAAATAAAAACTTTTTTATTTTTAATAAATACTGTTAGTAATAACTATACAAGATTACTTCCGCACTACTATTAAATCATTTCTCTTATATAATAAGTTTATAATTATTTCTCTAAATTGTAGTGGATTGCATATGTATTAAATAGGATTGTTCTAATACTGATAACAGCCCAACTTAAATAGTGTAGAGATGTGACTTAAATAAGTAAAACAATAATAACCAAAAACTACTGAACGAATAATTATTAGGAACAACTTTCTTAATCCCCCTAGTTACAGGTAGTTGAAGACTGTCGAACTAACCAAGTAGGCTTGTACTTTTTTTTAAGTTTTCATCTAATAACGTATTTAGTAGAGCGATATATAGGTTGTTAACTTTTTACATTGACCCATAAACTACGGACAACAACAAAGAGATACGTCAGAATGTGCTTCTATTTGTTATTAGGTGATATTCATATAAAAAATTTTAACTTTAAAACTAATCTATATTGACATATTACGTAGTGAAAAAATTTGTTCATAATAGCTGTCTTTACTTAAATTTTTTATCGAATAGATTTACCTGGGAAATCGGAATCATATCTATTACTAATATTGAAAATAAATATTATATCATTATTTCTTTTTTGTCTATATATTTTTTTCGGTTCTTATCTACCTTATTGCTCCTGGTAATAAATGCTGCAATAAAATACATTTGAATGTATGGTTTAAGTATCGTTCATATACAGCACTTTTATATACAATATGATTAAGGTATTTAATTATTTAATGATGTTATTTAATGATTATACTTTTAATATTTCTTGGATTTTGTATACTGTAAAATTTGTTTTTTATTTAGAAGCAATAAAAATACTTCAAATTATTATTCTTTTTATGCCCTCGACTTTCTTTTTTAAACTTATATTTAAAACTTTCTAAATGAGTAACCTTAAACATATTTAAAATATTATGTAGTATTTAACATTGACTAATTAGCATATAAATATTGAAATAAAATGTGATTATTAAAATAATAAATTATAAATGAAAATTTTTAATAAGATGGATGAGATGGATAAGATGTTTAAAGTGACCTAATATCTACTGTGCATATAAAGGTATAAAACTTTACATTTTTATGACTGTCAGCCTTTGATTCTGGTCAAGAGATCTTAATTCCATTTGATATTCAGATAACCTCCATAGAGCAGGTTCTAAACTTCATTCGTAAAACTTAATATCTTCTGTTTGGTTATAGTCAGTTATTACCACAAAACATATACTATGATTGCAGTACAACGCTCAACAAGGAATCCAGAACTCTATTATTTTCTTTCAAATTCTATTATTTATATATAAACATATCAATTGAATTATTTTTCGAATTATATTATTTAGATTATATGTATATAGATGTACTAATATATTAATAAAACTATTTATATTTAGTGTTGTTGAACATTTTCTTTTACATTTAATATATGATTAAAAATATATGAAGGGTATATCTTAAAGAAATTATAAAATTTATTAAAAAGTTAAAAAAATAATTAGGTATATAAACTGACCATCTTATTATCTTTTTCCAACCTTTTACTTATACTAAATGTATTTGTTAGTTTAGTGTAAAATTTATCAAATATACAAATAGTTTTATTGCACAAATAAAAAAGTGCAAAAAGTAACTGCAAATAATTTTTAGATGGTATGTTGATTACTTGTGTTTACTCATGCGCAAAATAATATAAAACTTCATTTAAAAGCAAAATAACTACGATAAATTAATTTAGTTTTAAATCGACAAGTGCTCTGAAATACTCGTAATGTACAGTTTGTCATTGATTGGAATTAAAATATTACTTAAAATATTACTAGAAGTTTCTATAATTCAGGCAATCGTTGTAGAACGAAATTATTATTACTACTACAAATTGCCGGTAAACCTGGCATTAACTAATAATCTGGATAATGCAACTCAAGCTTATTTTATATTACAATGTCCGAAATATCCGACGAATGATATACCAACACCAAAAGATATGAAAATTTGTGCAATTGTAGGAAAATATTTAGGAAAAGATGCATTTGGTTATGAGAAAATAACAAGTGTTTTATATACTAAAGTGGATTATAAGCTTAAGCCAAATAATAATACCCAAAAGGATTATCAAAGTAATCGTTTGCCATATGCAATAGTAATTCAACCTATTAAATTGGCTAAATTGTATAAAGAAAGGCAAAAGAATCAAACTAGATCAGCAAATTTTGATGACATTACAGTGCCAAAAGAACCAAGTAAATCATCATATGTTGATGCATATATTAAAGATGGTGGTACACCATTATTAAGAGATTTAACTCAAACAGTAGATAAAAGTTTTTTATCTCAAATATCCGATGAAGATATGTTAAGTGAAATAAATCAGACTCGTGGCAAAGATACATCCTTAAAACAAATACCACTTGATAAAAATTTGGAAGATGTTTTGCCGGTGTCACCACTTAAATATCTCAGTGTACAAGATGTGATACAAAAATTGTTCCAAAATAAAATTAAAAAATATCAAATTGATGATTTAAAGAACAGCACTGCGATCGATAATTTTTTCGAGAACCATAAAAGCTACAATAAAGGTGAAAAATCAAAAGGTTTTCAAACCATGTATCACAGAGATGAAGTATTTAATGATCACATCTTTTATGATGATTTAACAGAAAATGGAAATTATGATTTAAAAGGACAAAATCACGAAAGTTTGTAATTACAATTATATCTGATACTTTAATAATAAAATATTATTTGTAAAATATTGTACTCTATTATTTTGCTTTAATTTCTTTTATTAATTTATTAATATGTTACGTTTAATAATAATTCTCTCCTGATCTTATTATTTGGTTTAATTTATGTACGAAATTTTTCTAAATATTAAATATTAAACTTATCCTAAAAATTTTACAGTTTTGTAATAATTTCAATCACTTTTATAAAAATCATCATAAGGCAATTCTTTGAGCACATTTTCAATTAGTTTCCTTATGACATCTCCTGAAACCTTATTAATACCATCTTGCAACTCCGCCCAAATATCCTTCCAATTATCATTGATAACTTTATTCGTACTATCGCTTAGTTCCTTATTGCCATTAAACAGATTATCAAGTTGTACTTTTAAACTGAAAATAAATTTTGTTACCATTTACAGTTTCATTTTTTTACAGAAAATTTTTGAAAATCTGCCATACTTACGATTGTGGTTCAGTGATTGTCTTAATTTGTTTTATGGTGGCATAATTTATCCCATTTCTCTTTACTAAAGCTACTTTTAATTTAAAAGCGAAATTGGAATTTTTCATTATAATTTCAGCATTATCTTCACCAGTTATCGGTAAGATTAGCACTTTTCCATTCACGATGTATTGCCCTTTCATGCGTAATTCTGGCGTATGACCGTATACCTCGAATTTTGAATTGTTAACATCTTTTTCAAATCCTACAACACGATCCACCCTCGCACTCTCAAATCCATTTACAACTAATGTTTTAAATTTTAAATTCAATTGCACTGGAGTATCACTTGCCGCTTGGGACACTACAACATCTTTCAGATGAACACTATCAACTTCATCTAAACCAAACTCTTTATTTCCTTTCGGATAGCGACGTAAAACATCGTTTATTGTATCCGCTATGCATTTGACATCTGCTGCTTTACACTTTTTTATATCCGGAGCTATAAATACAAATGTTTGTTGTTATTGATAAAAAACAAAATATGTGAAATAAAATATAATAAATAAGATAATATAGAATGATATAATTTTTTCATACTGTAACGGATCTAAACGTTTAAAATGCATAAGCAACTTTTACTATTTATCATCTTAATCGAACAACGTTTGACAGTTTATGGATAAATTACTACTTCAGTTTTTGAACTAATAAAGATAAAAATCTGATAGATTGACTTTTTGTGAGACCAGCCAGATTAAACTAACAAAAGTATTAAATTAATTAATTATATTATTAAATATGCTAATATAGAGTATAACGAAATATATGGATGCGTATATAACTGATTAATAAAGAAACTCTTTCACTCTATTAAAACTTGTAATTAACTTTGATAAAATTAGGTATGTGATTTTTTCTTCATCTCTAAAATATGTTATAAATATATAATTTTGATCGGAGCGCGAAACTCTTTTTATAGTAGAAACAGAGAAACGTATTGAAAAGAATTGTGGAGTATAAATTGTTGAAGGGTTCTAGTAAAATTGGGTTCAATTTATTGATTCATTGGGCTCAAAATACATTTAAGAAAACCCACCTCAAAGAAAATGTTATTTCAATATTGGTTCAGAAAATATTGAATTTTGATCGTCAAATTTTAATTTTGCCACGGACTGAATTTTGCTGTGCCACGGACTGATACTGCCGGAAGATTATATGTTCTTCACACTTGAAACTTAACACTTCTCATGGAAGAAGCATAAATTATTTATACATATTCCATATTGCTTCTGCGGTAGAGAAGCTGCAATCAGAAATTTGAGTTAAACATGCATATAAAAAATGTCTACTAGAACAATTTGTTAAATAATGTGAAAATTTCTTTAATAATTCTGCTAAAATACGACTGAGCATAAGAAAGAAAATAAAATTTTTTGAGTAAATTGTAAGAGGCTTTTTCTTGCATTTTTCCAACAGAAGGTTGTAAGAGAGAAGGTTGTAACAAAAACCACATATGACTTTACGAACGCGACAGTAAAACGCTCTTCATAATAATATTAAGTAGGTTATTAGAAAATTCTTAAATAAATTTGAATCAAATTTAACAGTTGTGATACATAAATTCTCGTTTGTTCACTGAGACCTCACTTATTAGAAAATAAGCACACAAAGTTTTCAAGTAGTTATATTTCTATTTTTAGGCTATATGATGTATCTATGCACTTATACAATTCATTATACAATAAACCAGAGATGCATAAAGAATATTAGAATAATCATACATTTTATTATTATTTTTAAACTTTGTGATCCCTACCAAAAACAAAAACATCATAGTGGTCCTTGGTCAAAAAAAGGTTGGGAACCACTGCTGTAATATATGTAATCAATTTACACTAGCCGCCTTTGAGTATTGTAAAGGTATGCAGGAGGAAATTGATTAAAATTGTTAAATGATAATACCCAGATCTTAAAACATTGTATGCAAATATAATGCAATAAAGAATTAGTATATTGGTGCTATTTAACTGAATAGGGATAAAAAAGACTAATGACGATTGTGGCCAAGCATGTTATTGGTATACATTCTTGTTTGTAAATACTTTGCTTATTATATTGTTATTACAATAAATTTTTTTATTAGAAAATCATTAATTATCTACAATTAAACAATAAATTTAATCTGCCCATTGAGATATGTATAAAAACATATTACTTAAGATAATTTCTAATCAATAATGCTCTTATTGAAAGGCCACTAGCAACACAACATGAAACAAAAAAGTTAACTTCCTTTTGGCTTACGTTAGAGATAATGTTTATATAAGTAATTTGTTGTTATTATTGAGAAAATTTATTTTTTATGTAATTACACCAGAATATTTTATAAATAGTTATGCATAAAAAATACATATTATTAGCTGACATTGGTTGTGTCTCAACCAAAGTTAACAAGATCCAACTTGTCGTGCTACTTTTTCTGAACAAACAAATTATAGACTCCAGTGATTATGAATTAGATTTCTAATACTTTTGATTTAATCATACAGTACAGTGGGTACGTGAATCAAAAAGTTTTAATTCTACTTAATTGAAAACAGTTTTATTCTCTTCCAAGTACAAATATCCGCTTTAAAAAAAGATGAAGTGATGCTTCAATTGAAGTTCGTGTGCTATACTACTGTAAAATTTATTACATTAAATTATGGATATATTTCTATTTTAGTGATATCATTGATAGTATTAATTATTTATAATGTAGATATAACAAAAATATGATATAATATCTAGGAGACAAGAAAGTACGAACTACAAAGGTCTGCGACTGTTGTAATGAAACGAAGAATAAAATTCAAAAATTAATGTTAATTTAAAAAAATAAATAGGAACTATCACTTAAATAGATTAAAGATATGGAAAAATAAGAAAAATTTTGAACAGAATTAAGGCATCAAATTTCTGCAAGAAAATTATAAATTTATACAAAGTTTAGGCTAAACCACCAGACAATGAAAAGAGGTATTTATCCAAAAATGTGATTGTATTTAACAGGAAAAAAATAAGACAGGAATCCATGATATCATTAGATGACATAAACTACTTTATTTACTGCATGTTTTCCGTATGACTTTCTGTGATCACGTCTTTCTGAGGTTTTTATTCCATTTGGATTGGAAGAAGGTATTGGTGTGGATGACCAGTAAATTTTTCCGTCTTTGTATTGCATTTCCCATATCAACGCTTTTGTAAGTTGAAATGTGATGCAAGAGCAGTTTGAAAAAGTAAATTGATCAACTACTACCTACTAAGGTAGTAGAACTTTTAGGTTCTGAGATTGATATGTATGCAAAGCCATGGGTTTGGGAAAACTCGTCTAAATAAATACTAAATTTTCCTTTAATAGCAATTGTATATTCAAGAGTAATATTGGTAATATAGATTTCTGATATGAAAATATATATGGCAGAAATCAATAAATCCGAATAGAAGATTACCGCAAATATTGTGGTAGCATCCCGTTTAGAGCCACTTGTGTATCTATTTTATTTATAAGAGTTTTAAAATGTGTTTAATTAATCTTCTTTTACTTTTTTAATATTGCTAAAAACGAATCGAGTTTTGACACTGAACTTTAAAAACTAGATTAGTTTTATTCTTATAGTCAAGAATAGAATACCGTTATGAATTAGAATTATTTGTTTCCAAAAGACAGTGCAAAATATTTAAACTTCTGTTAATAAATTATGAGGGAATGTTTTAAAAATCAGTTTTCTTTCAATTAAAAACTTATATACTTATGTGTTTAAAACGTAAAAATATTTAATTACAATAAAATTAATTTGCATAAAATTTAGACTATGGTTGAAAATATTTATTAAAGGCAGGAAATACATTTTAAACAATTTTAACAATTTGCCGCCATATTAGCAAATTCTAAATTCATCTCTAGCTTATAGTTTGAAAAAAAATAGTTGTACGGGTAAGATTTGTCTCAAAGAAAAATTGCAACTGACATAAAATCGCATGTGACCTCATTAGTAAATAACAAGTCCTTAAAGCGGAAAGACAGTTCCCTTATGGTTTATATTTTTAAGATCAAATAATATAATTTTTATTAAAGTTTTGTCTAAATTAACACAGGGGGTTACAGTTTCCTCTGACATAAATTTTGTACTTGGAATATTCATCACGGAACAGGCGAACAGAGTATTTAAAAAGAAAATAATTTTACAAAAGTGATGATAGAGTATGTAATGATAGAGTATGTAATTATATTTTAATATACAATATTAAATATTATAATATTCATATTTACGGTACTCTTTAATTCAATGTAATAAAATTCAAATTAATTCACGAGCATAGAGGTTTAATTCAATGTGAAAGATCAAAAGTTAAAATATATTAAGGTAAGACAAAATATTTTAAATATTAATAAATATTTATTAAGTACAATGATAACATATATTCACGAACATTAATGACTTGTTTAGATTAAAAGTATGTGATAAACTAACTTGAAAAAAAAATACTATTAATTATTAAATTATTTTAATAAAATTAATAAAAATATATAACAATTATTATCAATTTTGAAAACTGATTGCTTACGAATTGCATAAACTTTGGAAGATAATTCCCTAATTGCACAACTTTAATTTAATAAAAAACAAAAAATTTAATAAAAGAAAGTTGGGGAGTTCATTTTTATTATTAACTTCACACCAACATTCTCTTAATAAAAAAAGGAAATATCTTTGAAAAGGTATTATTATTATGAGAGATAAGATGTGCCACGTTTCACTGATCAGCGTAACTATCTTATGTGATATTTCTTTTGCTGAAAAAATTTTAAATATATCTTTTTCTTCACTTATTATTATTTCCTGAAGTGGAATTTTGCAAATTTGTAAGAGGCCTTAGGACCCATTAAAGACATGCATGAGCTCGTAACCTTCATATCCTAGGGCTATAAATTAAATGTTTGATTAATAAATTTCTCTTACTGATGGTGTCGATTTTCTTTATTGAAAAACATATGGGATGTTTAATTCATTCAATTCGTGATAATTCTAGATTAAATAATTAAGACAAATAAAGATTAAATTATATGCAGATGAAGAATATTTTGTTTTATCATTACAATATTTAGTGTAATGATTATTGTATTCAATCGTCACAACAAAATTCAATATCCTTACACATCAGCTATATCTTTTAGATTTAATTTTATAATATAATTTAATTTATAATTTATTCTAATAAATTTTAAACATAAATTTATTTATTTAACATCATAATATTTCTATTACATCTGGCCTGCTGAGGAGGGTTAAACAAATAAAGCCTTCTGATCTACTCCCGAATTAGTAGTCTAATAATGAATTTCTTTTAGATTATTACTAAATTAACACTAAACCTTTGACAATTTGACATTTGTATAATATATTGTAATGTATAACAAAACTGCTTGATAGTTCTCTACATTTGAAGTAGTCGTAGTCAAATCAAACATGTTTATATATTATTTTATTATATATATATTATTGATTTATTGAAAAGTCTTATTATATACCGTTATTGATTTTAATTCAGTAAGATATGTAAATATTTATATTCAAATCATATACAATAAAATTCTATTTATATATAATAATAATAATAATAAAATTTGAACACTTATAAACAGATGAGGGTTATTATTATTATTCCCACAGACTTGCTACAGAGCTGCTACTTTAACTCATATTTGTCAATTTTTATAAAAAAAAAAATTTTGTTTATTATATTTCAAACACAATATGAAGTGCGTCCTTATAATGCCACTAGGGGCTTATAACAAATGATTAAATTTGAACATATTTTAACGATTATCTCTTTCGCTAAAGATAATTAAAACCATTTAATAAATATGATCTACACATTCAAAGAGTATTAACAGTTAATATGTTTCACAATGGGGCAATTCTGTTTCTGTTATATAAATAATATATATGAAAATTATATTTATTATTTTCTTAATAATTTTTTATTTTTGTTTTAAATATTTTTCAAGTAAAATAATATTTAATACTGACGTAAATTTGCACTAACAATAACCGCACACATCAATACCATCAATATTGGCAGCATTTTCGTAAAGTATAATTTCCAAACCATATTAAACGTTAGAATATTATTTATTTAATCTATAAAATAGTACACGGTTATTTTATTTTATAATTATTGAAAATTCAGTAAGATTTTATTTGCACCGATCACAGTGTTTCGCCAAATACAGGTAGAACAGGACTAGTAAAATAATATGTGGTTATTTGCCTTTTATATGCAAGCTACATATTCGTACATACCTTTTAGAATATCACATTAATCGTTTTGTTAATTTAAAAAATGAAAAGTGAAAAATGTCGCAGCTTCGTCACAACTATAGCGTATCTGAGACTTACTTCCGCTTTTTATATACAAATATATACAAATATACTATACTCGTATATTATACTTATACTCGTACAATAGATAAACATAAATATGTGTCTTAGTTGGTCTTAGCTAAAATTATGAATGAAATGTGATGTCGGTTAACAATCGTACATTTAAATAAATATTTTATAGTTCTAACAAACATTGTATGAAATGTAACAATATACATACTAATTGAAATTATAGCTTTTAACCAACTAAATTACGCTTTATAAATAATGTAATTGGCTAGTATTATTTATATAATTAAGAAAGTTATAAAACCGGTTTGCAATTCAATACAAAAAAATTAAAAATTATTTCAACTGAACTACCTAAAGCGTCTACCCCGTTTAATCTTTTTAGTATGAACATATTAATCAGACAGTCTAAGTACTTAACAATAAATCTTACGCTTTATGCAATAAAGATGTAGTCACAAAATTGTAATTAACAATTCTTGACAGCATAAATAAAGCACAGTTTAAATTTTAATTTTAATTTTAATGTTACTATTCAGTTCATGTGCGAAGGCACACTACAATTAAGTTAATGGAACTAAGATGCCATGAACTGACGCTCTTTATAAACTAATTAAAACTTATTTATATGTTTAATAATATTAAGGGCAATATTGAAATGGCTCGAAAAATCTCTTTCAGCTTATTCTGTAAGAGATTCTTAGGGTTTTTTTGAGGTTTCCAATTTATTTTTTATATTTTTATTTAAACCACCACAAATATTTATGTTTCTTATTCATAACAGTTATGTACTTTTCTAGCTCATGGAATTCAAAACATTTTAAAATAAGGTAGACTACGATTTCCTTATTCTGCTCTTACTTTATTTTTTTAGATAAAAAAATTATTTGCTTTTTTACAGCACTATGACTATATTCTGTCTATTATAAGTCAGAAATATTCAAGAAAACATGATTAAAAACACTACGAGTAAATCACAAGCTGTACCGGATTCTTAAAGACATTGCCTTGTACAACAAATTAATACCCAGCGGCTTCACTGACTTGATCACGTCGTAAGAATGGAAAACGATGTTCCAGTGAAAAAGAAGTTTAAACCGATAGTTAAATGAAAAAAATGTGGCGCAAAAAAAAAAAACTGTAAATCCATTAGAGTAATTAAGTTAAGGGAATACTAGACTGGAGATGAGGTTTATATAGTAGATGGTCCAGGGAAGAAGTAATACATGAGATTAAATGAAAAGTGAAGAGAAAAGTGAAAACAATTTTTATCGACTTCGAACTGACTTAATAACTTTTGATCTAAATATAATAATTGTTGCTAATTGCAAGCTATTATATGAAGCTGTATAATACATTTTACATAATTGTTATTAAGTTTGTATAATTCATAAATCTAATAAATGTATAAATAATTTGAATAATTAAATGGCCATAATATAATAGAACTGAATATACTGCTAACTCCATTCTGAGTAAATATAATCTTAAATTCATTATAAAGATTTATATTTAGTATTCAAACTTTTTAATTGTTAAGCTTCTTAACTGTCGTCGTATGAATACAGATCATAATAAAATAATATTTGTAATTATCTGGTCTGTTTAATCTTTATAAAAAAAACACTTTTATCATATAAAAATTCATATTATAAATTTTAAAAAAATCTTAAAATACAAAAAAGTCTCTTAAGTTATAGATTTTCTTTTAAATTTATTTATTTTTGTTTATAATATGTTCCAGATAACTAAAAAATAAATGTTCATTTAACGAAAAACAGATAACGAAAAAATAAATGTTCATCTAGATTCTTAGATATCAGAATTTGAAATTCTGACATTAAATTCTAAAGTTATTATTACTATCCAATCCCTCAGAAACAAATTTTTTTTGGATGGCTTAAAACCAAATTTAAATACAATGACTGATAACCTTCTGTCAACTCGAACTAATATATCAAAGATATTACTAGTGCTATGTTCCTAAAATGATCGAAGTCAATATATGTAATCTGTGCAATCTTTTGAACAAAGGATTAGGAAATATTTTTAATAGAAATACAGAACCTAAATTGTAATTATTTTTTATAATCACAACTGATGAAAGCAGTGCACTTTTGGCTTTTGCAGAAGCAATTTCATTAATTTGTAATATGTTTGCATCTAGATATAACATATAACATAAGATTTATAAAAAATAATATAGATCGAAAGCACATTATAAAAGGACAAGACAAGTGATAATATTTTTAGAATAATTCCAATTAAGATAATACCATATTCAACAACAGAATGTGATGAATAATATACGAGTATAGTATATTAAATAATATTTGCAGATATCGTAATGAAAAAATTATAATTATTTAGTATATTATTGTTAGTAAATCATTACATCGAAACTCATAAGTAGCTAAATATCTTATGACTTGTTAGTCAATTATATTAATTAACTTTTAAAATATTAAAAGTATATGGATAAATCTTTAATAATTAAGTGTTATAAAGATATACATATCACTAGGAAAAATATATATTAATAAAGTATATTAATTATTAATGACAACACTTTTATATGTTTACAAGTTGGTAGTTTATATTTTATTGGAAAGGTTTCGAAAAGTAGTGAACTAAAACAAAAATTATTTATATTATTTTTAATTTGGCCTTTGATAATTCAACCCTTGATATTTGCATTCTCAAAAACTTATTTACAAATAATTAAATATTAGAAATAATTTCTAGACCACTGATGATGGGTACTAGAAAATACTTGAAACAGCTCCACATTAAATACAGTGATTTCATTAATAGTCACTGCCGTCATATTGACGTTAAAATCAAATTTAATATTTTGTTAATATTATTTATAACTAATTTTAATTATAATATTATATGATATTAAAATAAATAATATTAACATTATTTATATATTATTGTTTACTATAATTAAAAAGTAATATTACTATACTGATTAAATATATTTGATTTTTAAACATTTTATAATTTTTATTGTATGCAAATAATAATATCTATATTAGTTTTATAATGATACAATTCTTAACCAAAAAATATTTTGATTGTTTCACCGAACAAATTATAATAATTTATAAAAAATAATTCTATAGTTAATATTTTATAGTATACTTTTTTAATAATATAATTAATTTTTTTAAATATTAAAAAAATAATTTAAATCTGAAATGAGATTCTAATTAATCAGTATTAAAGAATATATCATTTAAGACCACTTATTCTCAAAATAACTTAGAGGTATAAAAATAACTAAATAATAAATAAAACATGTTTTTTAATGTTTTTAATTTTTTATTTATAACATTGTATATACAAAGACACTTATTCCAGTAACATATAGCGAAGCAAAAATAGTAACATAAATTATTTTAAAACCAATTAAAACTATTTTAACTAACAATTAAACCTAAGATAATTTAAACATAACAATAAATTTAAAAATAACCCAATATTAAGTAGCTAGCTTATAAATTTTAAATTTAAACATTTTATTTAATAATTAAAAATAAATATTTTAATAAATAATTTGTGTTTCACAACGAATTAGATTTCAATAAAATTAAGTGAAATTTAAGTATTTTTAACATTTTTCATAAGCAAATCTCACAGCCTTACTATTTACTATACAATTCCTAATCCTTAAATTTTATAATACAATTATAATTAATTTAATTTAATTAAAATAAAATTAATTTTTTTTATTTGATTAGCATTCTGATTCCGATTAAACCGATTAAATGTTGTTCTTTTAGGTTTTCATCATTTTTGATGAATTAAAATTTATCGTTTTATATTTCGTTAGAATGTTGGTAATATCTACCAACGAATTAAGAGTAATAAAATTTTGAATTTTCTACAATTTTTGTAAACGTTGCTTTCAGTTTTGCTAAAAGTAAAATTTACTAAAATAGTTCCAATGCTAGCTAACGACATTATGAAGCTGTGGCTGATAGGTAAACTGATGATGGCAGTTGCTATCACTGTTGTTACTGTTATTGCTGCTATTATCACTCTCAGTGTCGAAATCAGTTGCCATTAGTAATGGCTACGCTTCTTCACCATCATCATCAGCAATATCGACTTCAGTATCTGGATTGCATGAAATTCTGTAAATATAAAAAGAATAAAACTACAATAAAAGCCAAAGTAATAATAATAATTATTAAAACTACTTAAAATTCTTTATATCAAAAAAAAAAAAAAATTATTTGATTTTATTTTATAATTAATTTATTAATAGAAATATTACACTCCGTATTAATATGATTTGTTTTCAATGGCAGGATTAATGGGTTTCCCTTGTCAAAGCAAGAACTCTATTCTCTAATATTCACTCTCTGATATTGGTATTCCTGTTGCAATGTCTAAATTATCAATTAAACATGAATACCTAAATTTATCAAGGAAAGCTTGAGTGGATAAAAATTTTAGTCAGACCACAAGATTCATTTGGCATAAATTGAACAAAAATTATATCAGTCAGCTTCTTCAATAATCCGAAACTAATTTAGTGGTACGGTATCGGTGCTAATCAGTCACAAGCCAATCATTAGGAAAGCATGTAATAAGGCTTTCTCTAGCGCACCTCGTTTGTACACTAGATTTGACTTATGGACTATGTCTCATCCATGATACAACAAATCATTATTTGTGTTTAAGTGACCAAAATACCAATATTTATTTATTGCTGCTTTATTATATAGAAAAAGTTATATGGAAGTGTCAACTATTTTAATTATATGCCACGCGAGCCTTAACAACAACAATATTAAATTCAAAGCGAAAGTACCAGTTTATTAATTAAAATATTTATATTGAATAAAAATTTTTTTATTATCTTAAAGTCAAATATTTTTTGGTTACATTATATATGAGAATAAGTATGAGAATAACAATATATGAGAATAAGTTCATATTACCAATTCCAAAAAGTTTTCGAATAAAATATTAACTGTATGATCATTCAACTTTATCAATAGTGGCAATAATATGTAAACTCTATAAACTATAGAGCTATACTTTTTACAATTGACATTTATCGTGACAATTCTAAATGGAATTATGTACATAAACGTTGCTCTAATAATAATGTTATTTAGTTTCAGGTGTGCTACAATAAATAATTAAATAAATAAATAGATATATATTAGTTAATAAAAATTAAAATGTTATTTGGTTGATGTTAACGGAAATGTTTAATAGCCTCTTAATATAAGCCTTTTACTCACAACTTACAAAATGATTGAAACCCTGTTTTGCTATTAACTTAAATTGGTATTTCGTCATAATGCGTTCCGAATCTTAAATTTGATTTTAAAAGGTAACACGAAACTATTAAGTAAATCCAGCCTATAGAGTATTGTAACAGAAAATATTACATTATATTAGCTTTTGAAAAATGTGGCCAATATGAGGTCTATACTATGATGGTCTAAAATCGTATATAAACGACCAACACTTTGTATTTAGGCCCTATGCGAGTTCGAGTAAATTGAGGTAAAGTAAATTAAAATTTCCAAGGGACTTTCTGCACTGCACTTATGTAAATATTTATTTATTTATTGCCCTTTGTTATTATTTTTGGTTAAAAGTTTTCAAATTTATTTATTTATTTATTTATTAAACATCTTATAAAACTTTCACAATGGTAACACCTAATTTACCTAAATTTCATCTATTCGAAATTCTGGTAAATACCAACATTTCCCTCAATTTAACATCAATTTACTCGAACTTGCACACGGCCTTAAAGGGTAAATATCAGATCCTTACAACAATTCACTCCATTGTTTTACAAGAGAAGTGCTCTGTTGAATTTTAAACAATCACTATACACCTAATTTGCCCACATTAGTGGAAACATCTATACCCCACCTGTGTTTTTAGCAGTAAATGATGAGAGTATATGGCTAACATTGTAGAAATTTAAGGCAAGCCTATGCAAATCCTGAAATTGTTTTTGATCCTCACTTGTTTTCACCTTACGTTTATTATTATAACACTTTAAGAATTTCATTATTAATTTTAAAGCAAATAAAAAACTGAAAACAAAAGAATTCAAACGTTTTTTTTTCTTTAAACAAAAACACATGCAATATTAAATAGATTAATTATTTTTCAAATTGATAATATAAAATTAAACTTCATATGTGGGTATCCTATAGTACTTTTGAGAAATCAGTTGAACTCCTTTTTAACTACCTCGAATGAAACATAGGTATTAGTTTAATATTTTTCGTATGAAAGGAACTGTAGAAGACCAATGCAGAATGCAATTTTTACCAGTTTTTTTAGTTACGACAGGTAAAAACCAAATGAAAATGCACGATACCACAAATATAGACATAGACAAACATAGACGTCAGAAATATATAAATCTTGTTTGTGTGAAAATGAGTACATTCTACAGTGTTCTTTTTCATTTTTAACTGCATATATTCTGTCTAAAACTAGGAGATATATCTGGTATTTTTTTTAGCTAAATGAGAACTATCTATACTGGTTTGATAGCTGAGAATGTTAAACTGTGTTGACATTTCTATTCAACAAGGTTTGGCAATTCTTTATAAATCGTTCAACGCTAGTAAAACGTTTACAAATTGTGAAAATTTACTTTAAAAAACAAAATCTGTTCGCGAAGTTCATAGAGTAGAATTGTTTTTAGTGATGAAGCTTATTTCTGATTAAATGGCTACGTCAATAAGTAAAATTGTCGCATATGGAGCGAAGATAATCCTCAAGCCGTTAACGAATCACCATTACATCCATTAAAATTGACTGCAGTTCCGCATCAACGGTTTTTATTTCTATCGGAATGAGAAAGGAGTTACGGTGAATAGCGAGCGACAAGTTTTATTCCAGGAATGATGCTGTTAACTGGCTCCCTCATTCGTGCGATTTAACGGCTCTTGGTTAGTTTTTATGAGGCTAAGGAAATTAAGTCATTGGTTTATGCCGACAAACCAACAACTCTAGATATATTAGAAGCGTTTGTTCATGCAACCATTGACGCCATATGGCCACGTTTATGTATTGCAGAAAATAGTTAAAAATTCAGCTGACTGAATGGACCATGTAACTTGTAGTTCAAAAAATAAATGCCATAAAATTATCTACTATATTTTAATAAAAAAATTTCATTCCAACAATATTTCTGTCTTGTATTATCATTTTAAGTCCTCATGCAGCTAAAAAACACCTGATATTATATCAGCTATTACAATTATTTTGTATTTCTTAATGTGCAACAGAGAACTGCAACGAGTCGTTATTTTAACACTCAGAGTGCACTCATTAAAAACCAAATCTAAATGCGTATTAATGATTTTTTTTTTATACAGAGAAATGATTGAAGTATGTTAGCAAACGAATGCCAGTGCTAATGAATCAGTTTTACAAGAACACGTATAATTCATGAATCATAGCATATTCTCAGGTGAGTATGAGTATACTCATTGAAAATGAATAACTCGATCACTTGTAAGATTTGTTTAAAATTTGTTTGAACGCTGTAATTTGTTTACTTTATGTTATTTAGTGTTTACTTTTATGCTTTTGGGATGTGTGTTGTTGTTGTTAGCATTGTAAATACATGTGTTTTGTTTGTATTCTTGAATATTTTGTATGTAATTAATTAGGAGTTGTTTTAATATGAAATTATATATACAGTATACAACAACAACAAACATTTTTTCTGACTGTGACACAATACTCATGAATGATTCATAACATAAGTAAATTGCATCACTTTTGTAACGAATGTTGGTGTTCATGAGTATTACATGAGCAGAGTATAAATCATTATAAGTGCTATCAGCTGTTTGTGTGAAGCAGGTGGAGTCAAATATACGTAAAAGAGAGTCAGAATGCATATAAATGAAACACACTCAAATATGATTCGAATATGATTCGAGTGTTGATTACTCATTGTATTTCTCTAATGTGCAAGCTGTCCGATGTTCAGATAAAAAATAACTTATTTCCCTTTTTTTGTAATAAAAAATGTGCCAGTGTGTTCTTGTTTTTTAAATAAAGTAGCACAAGCAAATTAATCAATATTTGGCGTCGTGGAGTTGTACATATATTTTTCTGTATAAGTTTGGCAAATTTCCTATATAGTTATAGAAACTAAAATGGTACAATGGTTAAATTTACAAAAAGTAATTGCCGTTATTAAGGGTGCGTTGTTGTTTATAACTATTTACAATGGTCCATATCCAGTTCGTTATTTACGAATACCTCTCAATCAAATTTGGATAGAGTTTAGTGCAAGTCCTTTCAATGTTTAAACAATTAAGGGCTCGAAAATTAAGAAAGGATATTAATTAAATTTTACTAATTTAAATTGTAGATCGAAATGTTTCACTGTTGTTTACTAACTGGTAGAAATAAAAGACAATAAAGGTTAAATTTCCATCACTGACCGATTACCAATTTAATTAAAATATTTTCTTTTAATTAGAAATACCTATAATGATATATTTTGCATTTTTCATTTTAAGAGCGATCCCATAGGGAAATAAAAATTGAAATTTTGAAATTGAAGACTTTAATTTTTGCAATACAGACGATGTTCGCAAAGTTTTGTAAATATTTTTCTAAGTGATAGCTGTGTATTTATGAAACTTATTGAACTGAAATACCCAAATTTTTACCGCAGATTTTGGTGCACTTTACCTATGTAACATACTATGCAAAACAATTAAAAAGGCTGGAGAGATATCATTTGACCGACAAACTAAGGCACTGCCAATGAGTATGAAAACTGTATTTGTTTTTCAAAGCTTTATTAAGTTGAAAATATAATATCTAAACTAGTATCTAGTATTAAACTGAAAAGTTCACCAAAAACACAATGTGTGTGAGTAAATTAAATGAATACTTGATGATTGAAACATTTAAGTACAGCTGAGATCATTTATATTAAATTATTATTTAAATTTTCAATATTTGTTTTGTTTTTTAAAACCATATGTTATATTTTCTAAAGTGTCTATGTACATAGCTGTAACATTTTTAATCAACAAAGCTCAAAAAACTAGTCGGCACTCAAAAAACTAGTCATAAATTTGACTCAAGCAAACATTATTCGTAGTTGTGGTTTTATGTATGCAATGAATTTAATTAAAAAAATTAAGCAACAAATGGCTAACAATTTCTGGCTAATTTTGAAGCAAGAAATTTGGATTAAAATAAATATTCAATTACTAGTTACCACGACCATCAACTTTCAACAATTACGTTTAAGATTTATTATTGAATAAAAAAAGTAACTTTCAATTTTTGTGGTTATTGTTTGTTTAAAATTAAACAGCGAACAGATGTTTTCTGGTGTTAAGTGTTAATAGAACATACAATCGAAACCTTGATGCGTGTTAATTGCTTTAATAATTTTTTTTTTGATATTTCTAAATTTATTTGCTGATGACAAATTGTCAAATAAAACTGTGCAAACTGTCAAATATTGACATTTCGATTAGTGTTGCTGTAACTGAGATGCATTTTGAAATCTTTTGAAATCACACATAACTTGATTTCAATGTAAATATATATGGAGCAGATTTTGAAATTAATGACTTGAATTTTTGCAATACAGAATATGTTCGAAATAGAAATTATATGTTCTTATGGAATCACCCTATAAGGATATAAGAATGTAAAATATATCATTAAAGATATTTTTAGTTAAAGGCAAATATTACATTTCAATTAAATTGGTAATTGACCCATGTTTAAAAATTAAACTTTGTTGTCCTTCATTTCTACCAATGAGTTAGTAGTAATGGCAAAATATTTTGATCTACAACTTAAATTGGTGAAATTTATTTAATTTCTAATTTTCAATATTCAAGCACAATATTTAACTATTAAAAAAAGTTGCTTTGAACTTTATCCAGATTTTATTGGTTACCTGCAATAACAAAAATTTTATAATACAATTCTAATTATTGAAATACTGTGATGTTTAAGGATCGCAATGTTAAGAATTATTTAATTACATTTATTAGAACTATTAATCAATAAAAATTATAAATTACTGCACGCATGCGAAACAATTAAAGATTTTTTTAAAAATCTTTCAATTAAAAATTGTTTATTTAAATGTATAAGTAAACTTTATATTACCAATATCGAAGACGATAAAATTGCAAATTTTAATATTTTTGTTACATAGATTATTTTCGAATACGAAAAAAAATTTTAAATAATTAAATATAAAACAAATTAAAAAACCCTACATTCCTGATATTGTTAGTTTGATACTACTAATAATTTTATATTAAATATTTTTTGATATTTTTTTGATATTAGGTATTAAGTATTGAAATTAAGGACTTATGAAGTTCTTATAAAAAGCATAGCAAAACATTAATCATTTCTACTGCGGTTGTGTTTATTATAATTTATATCATTTGTTCATTGTCAAACATACAATTATTAATAATTAATAAATTAACATTTTTAATTTGCTTATAGAATCAAAGGAAATGCAATATGTAACTTTGAAACTACAGACATTGTGGTTTATTTTAGAGCTTCTACCCGATGCCAAATTTTATTGAAAACATTTATATATTCATAATACAAATTACTGAATATTTCCCACTTATTCTGCATAAATGCGAGAAATAATTTTTTGGTTCAAGAAACGAAAACAAAAATTGTAAAAAAATTATAACCCTCCCCATAATGCACTTTTAGTAATTATTAAGATAGCTATCATAACTATCAATATCTCACTAATATTTGCTAATTACTGCTTTTTTTTAACAAAAATGCGTAAATTTATACTAATACGCACTAATAAATTACTGCATTTTTGTTGAAAAAGGCAGTAATTAGCTTGCTTTATGGATGATTTTTACTAAGTAGAAAGACAATTTTTTAAAAAAAAAGAAAGAAAATGTTCATCAGATAATTAGGTGGTAATCACATGTTCTACAAGAATGATTGAAATTTTTAAGAAAAAAATCAACTTAAAACCACAATAATTTCCTTACAAGGATGTTACAAGTATTAGGGATATCCTTCTAACTAAAAATTATTTATAAAACAATAATATTAAAAACATCTGCCATTATATGGTTCAAATGGACTTTAGATTTGATATCAATAAATAAAAAATTTATTACATTTATTGCTTTTAAAAAATTTTTAAAAAATGTTTAAGAACACTTTTAGTAGTTGAAATAAAAAAATAAAACAAATATATGATTTTTCAGTGGATGTAAATGTGAAAGAAAATGGGATATTTCAACCTCTTCTAGAATTTTTCTAATTGCATTTTAAAAAAAAATATCAACTTTTTAATTGAATAGAGTTAGAACAAATGATACAGAATATATCTAATAGAAATTACCAGTAAAAAGCTGTAAAATCTCACAGTAAAAAATAAACAGAATAAAAATCAAAAAATATTGTAACCGTTATTGGATTTTATTTTGGGTTTTCTGATTAAGAACTCTCATGCTGGTACTTAGAGTCAAATATGTAAACAAATAGTACGAAATGTACAACATAAAATTTGTATACAAAACTGAACAAAAATAATTTTTCCTAGTGAACTATCCAAAAAATCAAGCAAGATTTTGTATACATTTAACTATGAGACCTAATAGATACAAATAATAGTTTATATCGCATATCAAAATCATAAACTCATAAGATTTCAATAAATGAAAAAAGCGATACCTTTTTGATTTCAAAACTAAATCCAATTCATAATTTGAAAAACAACCTATTTTAACCATTTTGATTTTCATCAAAATAAACACATTATCAATATCCCACATGTGAGTGAAAATATTTGTATAAAAATACTATAATAATGTATAGTAATAATCAACCGTACCATTTTATTAACTAATTACACATTACAAATTCTACACTCTATACGATTCAGTCTATTTAATTGAATGTACATCAATTACGAACACTTTCACTTTACTCATGCATGTAATTCGTGCTCAACTTAACTCATACATACAAATACAAATATATAAACATTACAATCTACTTGCAAAAAACAAAGATATACTTCACAAAAATTTAAAGTGTGATCAAATAATATTCTGTAATAAACGATTTCGGAAAAGGATTACGACAAATTTACAAATAATATAATGTATCGTGCACAGGAGAGATGAATATATTTTCTAAATTTTGAATACCATGAAGCAATCTGTCGACCATAGTAATCTGTAGCAATGCAAATACGCTCCGAAATGTAGAAAATTGGGAAAACTTAGTGAAGAAGTTCATGCCATATGAAGTAAATGTTTATTCATATGAAATAGATGTATGTTAATCTTTTTTTTGAATCAGCGCAACTGGTCACTTTTACTCTTTGATAGCTGGTGGTACTACAGGGTCCCGCCCATCTCATTGACTAACTTATGTATTCCCTATAAGCTTCATGATTATTCAGTGACTGATCTAAGATCTTCGTATCTCCCCGTGTGGAGAGTGATTACTCTAAGATAAAATAAGATAATAGATAAGAAAAATATCATGTAATAATATTTTATGAGAATATAACAACAGTCTTATATGTGAACATGAGTTTTTTATGTTCATAGTTCATAAAATATCATTCATTGAAAAACGAATAATCAATTTGATGGAGTTGATAACACTATAACTTAACATATTATGCAAATATTGAACAAAACAAACTGGAATTTGAAGTTGTAATCCCAGTTATAAAGAATATCTCGAATGGTCAGTAGAACATATATGCCGCTTCAAATGATATACTAAAAATAAATAAAATTTTCTGTAGAATTTAAAACTACAATTTGGAAAATTTGCATCCAGCTATTTTGCTAACTAATCTACGAGTCAATTAACAAATAACTTCTCATATATGTTCATGTTATTTATTCTGTATTATTAATTATTTAAAATTAGACATCTGTTAAGATTTAAGAATTAAGATATTTTTTGAATGCAATGCATTTCCTAGAAGAATGGGCGTTGTGGAGTAGGAAATAGATGCCGATTTGACAAAATAATCTAGAAATAATAAATTTCAAATACACTGTTAAAAATTTATATTCTAGTGTAAGTTGCTCCCTTCCTCCTTAGCACAATCCTACTATGTCCCTATTTGTATGTGTAATATATGGTAATGTGTTGATTAAGGAGAAATTATAGTTATTTGCAACCTATATAAATTTGACAAATTCCTTTATGTCAAATACCATATTATTTTGTCAATAATGCTACTCTTGATCGATATTGAACTGCAGTAATTGCATATACCACTTTTATAGTCATATGCTTTTTATTAATGTTCACATTAAATAACTAAAATAAGTAATAATTAATAATAAAAATATGTGAAAATATATAGTTTCTATTAAATGAATGTAAAATTATTTAAATTAAAATAAATATGATTAACATTTATTAATAGTAATAACCAATAAATTCTTTATTTGGGTTTATTTTGCCTAAATTGTGTCAGGTTATTTGCCATTTAGTTATAAGAAAGATATAGCGATCAAAAATTATTTTATACCTACCCATATTTTGAGACTTATTATTATTTTATTGAACTACTTTATTTTATTAATTATAATATATAAATTTTATACATGTATGTACATGAGTTTTTCGGAGAGATAACACTAGTTGGGTTTCTAATACTTTACTGTTATGTACTTACGTTTTTAATTTTCAATTTAATATAAATTGATTTGTTACACAAAAAACATATATAAACAATTAAACATATATATGTTCAAAAAAAAAATTAAAAAATTAAAAAGCATAAAATGTGGGAAGCATGCAACACATACAAGTATTTTAGTGTAACAGAAAATTTAAAATAACTAAAATTTACGGCTACTTTACGATGCAATATTGCTAAAAAAATATATTTAAAAAATAATATAATCAAAAAATTAAATAAATAAATAATTTATAAAACAATAAAGTAAAACACAGACTACAACAAAGTGGCAATAATTTATTTTATTTTTTAATTTTTGGTAAAAAGTTTGGATATAATAGATAGTAAAAGTTTTCAATTTTTTATTTATATCTTATATATACAATGTGTATATATATAAATTTATGATTTACAATACAAATTTTTGTATTTTCATACAATATATATTTCTGTATAATATTATTAATATAAATGCTTGTTAATTTTAAAATTAATTTTTACAAAAATCTACATAGGAATTAACTACAAAATAATAAAATGGAAATACTACAGTAAAAAAAAAATAAGGCATTATTAATATATGAAATTTAATAAAAAAAATAATTTATTTTAGTAAATTACAAAATTAAAAACTACATATAAAGTGCAAAAAAAAAAATAATTATGAGCATAGGTTGAAAAAAAATATTTTAAAAAATCAGATTATTTGAAAAATCAAAAATTTAATTTAAGTTGTCTCAAGGTTTGGATATGATAATATAATTAATGTAATTTAAAAGACTTATTTAACTCTTATAACAATAAAAATTGTGTTCAAAATTAGTGTATTTTTCAATTTTCTAATAACGAATCAATTATCAAATGAAAAAATATAATAAATACAACTAATAACAAACACAGATGAACTTCTAAATATTACCAGTTACTTGAGCGAGAAATATACATTGGAGTTCTACTATATGGGGTGCATAAAATATTTTAGATATAATTTTAAATAAAATATATCTTATATATATGATAATAAATTCATTTTTTATGAAAACAATATCAAGTACTTAATCAAGCAATAATCTTTCAAATAAAAATATAGCTTAAAAATAGTAATAAAAATAAATTTGACTACTTATAATAATAAAAAAAAATCAACGATTCACATCTGTTATGGAATAAACAGAATTTCCATTGTATAGCGTCAGCTCACTGCCGGTAGAGGGCGCAGCCACAGTCACATACGATTTCAGGCGGGCGTTAGGCGACGACATCAAATTGTTTGGTTGCGGTTGTTTATGATTCAAAAAATGGCACGAGGCGCCACAAATTTCAACAAATTTACATACAAAATGTAAATTTTGTTTCATAAATATGTTTTAAAGAATTTTTGGCGGCATTTTAATTAATGGATTTTCGCAGAAAAGATATAAATAAATAAACAAAATGTCCATCAAAAAATTTGCAAATAATAAATGAATTAGAAAAGTTATTTAGACCAAAGCTTGTTTTGTTTTTGTAAGAAATTGTTTACAATTTGCTTTTACTTTGCCATAAGCGGTTTTTTATTGTAATTGTTGTAATATTGTTATATTAAAGTTGTTGTAGCATGTTGTTTATTTGTTGTTGCTTTTGGTAATTGTAGTGTTTATAAATTTGTTAAAAACAATTTTTAATAGTGGGATATGATATCATCAACCGGAACGAAAAATGTTTATATCATCATTTTAATAAAAGTATTCGTATTACAAAATTATTTGTATTGTATTATAATTTATTATCACCAAATGTTTATAAAACATTTTTAAGTAAATCTATAGCTTTGTAAATTGTATGCAACTCTTTTATTTTATATATACATATATACATGTATACATATAGTTTTATACATATATATATATATATAGTTTGGTAATAATTTTAATAGTGTTTTGTTTTGCATTTAATTTTGAATTTTGAGCAAGTTCCAAAAAATCCATTTTCGAATGTTTATTTTAATATATTTATTTTTATATTAAGTTATGCCAATTTTTCCATTAAATTTATATATAATGTTTTATATTTAGTTAATCAGTGCACATCGTTTTTTTATTTTTATAAAAAAGAGTAGTTTTAGAAATTGGTGTTGTTTTGTAGTAGTGGTAGTGATAGTGGTAATAGTGTCGAAAAATTTGTTGGATAGGTTTTGGTAGTACACATATACATAAAAACAAAAACAATATAAAAAAAATAGAAACAATATAAAACATTTAATAAAAAACATGAAACACAATACAAATATATTTAGACAAATATTATTAACAAAATAAAAATTTAAGACAAAACTTTAAACCAATTGCTTATTTTAAAATAAACTTTTTACCAAGAAAGCCAATGTAACAGTTTTAAAAACTGAAAGCCATTTAAAAATAACACCAAGCGTTTTGTGTACATACATTTTTTCCGCTTAAAATATTAATTTAATATAATTTTTTTGTTAACAATGTTAATAAATTTAACATTATAAGTGTTTAAATAATATGATATATACAAGCGCTTAAATTTTCTCACTTTATAAATTTTTACTAACCTTAAGTTAACCTTAATCGTATCTGTTCAAAAATGGGAATTTATATTTTTTCTGACCGCATTTGTTCTTATATATTTATCACTACTCCTATTACTCATCATTTTGTTATTTATAGCTAATAAATTAAGAACTATATTATAAATTTATTTATTTTTATTTTATTAACAAAAATTATTAAAAAATATTTTTATATTTTTAATTTATAAAAATATTGTTTATATTAAATTATAAATTATAATTATTATTATTTAATTTATTAAATTATTATTAAGATTTGCATTTATGGAAAAATGTTAGTTTCTTAATCACAAAAATTGTTTTTTAAATTTTTTATTCATAAAAATTGTTATTTAAATTTCGTATTTATAAAATATTAGTGTAAATTTTTTGATTTTTAATTTTTTTTATAAACTTTAATAAATGTATGCAGTCCAACACTTAACTTCAAAAAATACTATTTACGTAATATTTTTATTAAATTTTTTTTTTAATATTTTTATTTATAATTAATTTTTTTTTTCACAAATTTATTGTGTTATATGAATTTATTTACACTAATTTTATTGCAATTTTTTTAAAATTTTTCAATTATTTTTAAATTTATTATTTATAATAAAAAAATAATATTATTTTAATTTTAATATAATTAAGTATTTATTTTTATCAATTTTATATATTAAAAATTATTATTGTTCAAACATTTATTTTTTTAGTGAATGGTTTTATTTTGATATATTAATCAAAGTATTATTTGTTTATATTATTCACTATTTTATAATAACATAATACTAATTTATGTAAAAAATCTTTAAAAATTTTTATTACAATTCAAAATTTATGATTTTTTTTAATATGAGTATATAGTTTGTAAAACTTAATTGAACCTTTCAAAAAAATTATCTTACAAATTCTTCATTTTTTCTCCTACCTTTAGTATGAGATTCTACATACTTTCAATTTCCTATTTAATCATTTCCTTTGATCTACTGGTATCATTAGTTTATTTTAAAAATTTTGCAGTCATTTTAATTCAAGGAACATAATCTGTATTTTTTTACCTTAAACAGTATATTTAAATTAAAAAAAGAATATTTTAACATGTATAGTGATGGTTAATTTAAAAAAACCTTGCTATATATAATATATTAGATATTTAATTATGTATAAGCTTATTGTGGTACTTAAATAATAGTGTTTGTTGATTATAAAAAAATAAATGTTTAAATATAACTTAATAAAAACAAAAATATAAAAGTGTTTAACATATAATTGTTTAAGTGTTTATTTATATATTAACAGAGTATTAAATATACTTTAAGATTTTCATATATATTATTTACAATGTTAGAATATATGAAAATCATAAATAGATTACATATATACATTATTCACATATAGAATTTCAATTAAAATATTTATTATAAGATAAAAGGAAGTTTAACGTAATTATATATAATATAATACAATATGAGTATAATATATGAGTTTATAATAAAATCACATAAAACATTGATTAAATTAGTAGTATGAAGTCTATAATTGTTTTTAAATTAGTATTAATTGCTTTACTGTAACTAAAGGTGCAGATATTGAAATATGTATTTATTGGGTTAGAGTATTACATGTTATTTAATGGTATTTAAATTGCAATTTGTTAAAATACTAATAGGTCACTTTATCCGATATAGTGTTAGGAGTATTGGTAACATCTGTTATAGTTACAGAAATTTCACTGTTTTAGTAAGAAAGAAATAAAAAATTACCCACAAAGATTAGTTTAAGCTATAATATATATTTTTATACTAATTGAAGTGGTGAAGATCAGAGATAGCAAGAAATAGAAAGAGTTATTAGTACTGCAGTAGTACATAGAAATAGAAGTGAAGAAGTATAAAGTGCGTTTAGGTATTTGTGCTTTCTAAGTTGTTAAATTGTGTTTATAAAAGTGCATACTTTTTGTAAACTATATTTTCTTAAATCTTGACTTACCTCGCATATGTTGAGTTGACATTCTTAAGAGAGAAACTGTTTTGATTTGGAAGTACAAACTTCTGGACCCACTGAAAAAGAAATTGATTGATTTAAAATCCAATAACATTTATTGATTTAATTTATTTTTTGTATAATTTTTTTACATATTTCGATTATGTTTAATCTTGAATATAACAAATAAATATTAGAAAAAATTAATAACTATATTAGTTAATAACTATATTAGATAATTATATTAAACATTTCTAACGTTTGTTCTCTAATACACTCAGTTACTAACTGACCAATATTATAAATATTAGCAAAGTTTCCTACAATGTATAATCATTATAAATATATGAAAATACTAAGCTATCACGTACAAAGATAAGGAAACTCCCACTTTTAGATAAATTATACAAAGTGTTTAATTTTTTGCAAACATAATAAAGTAAAATTGATAATTCAAAATGAAAGAGCTTTTAAGTATGGATCTTAAGTTATATACCTAATTTATTGATAATAAATATTGGCAACATGTCAAAACTCCTAATAATAGTTTTTTTAGTTGATTGACAAATACAGATTAAAATTTTAAAGAGAATTTGTTTTGTATACTATATGTTTTTTACACTTATGACAGAAAAAGAAGCACAAAAGTATATCATTTTTTTTGTACTATGAGATTTAAATACTTGAAATTGCTTTAAAGTAATATAAATTATTTACATTAATTATGTCAGAAAGAAAATGATAATCATAACTTAGAAAACTAAAGTTATTCAATATGAATTGCATATTTACTAAAGATAAGTATTAATTTTGGAAACGGGGAAACGAACACTAAGAAGAAAAAGATTCGTCATAATTAATTTTATTTTAATATTTAAAAATATCAGAACTTGTTATTTTAAATAAAACTAATTCTATTTAAAATTTGTTCCAACCAATTAAGAAATATATTTATATTACTTTGTTTTTTGCATTAGAAAATAATCTATTCTTAACTCGAGGTACTTTTTTAACGACACTTTTAATTCTTCAGGTCCATCTTTAATAAATAATTACTACTAAAGACTTAATCTGGTATATAAAGGAAATAATTAGTCCATTTGCAACGAACTGATTTCGCATGATTAATTCAAAATTGGTTTGAAAATTTTGGCAATAGAAACTGCCGAAGAGCATTAAATTGACGAAACAAAATTATTTTGTTTCGTAAATAACGTCATTAGAAAATCAATCGAAACAAATAACTTATAATCCATAACTTTTTCATAATAAATTATAAAATTTAATAAATATATACAAATTAAATTAAATATTTATAATCCATAAAAATAATCTCTACTTATTCAAAATAATTGAATTACAAAAATATTTCTTAATTTTTAAGATTGTTTATAGAATTGAAAAGATATTTTCGCTGTAAAGCATCTGCTACTTATCCGTAGCGAAATTTTTCATTCAGTCTACGCAAATAAAAGAATAACATTTTGCAGTTATTTAGAACTTATCGCTCACACTTAGCAGTTACAACTAATTCATAAAATTAATTTTTAACTAAATTTCAGCTTACCTTATTATTATTCAGCACTCGATTACCCATACAAGCTGCCATATGTATCACAAGGTATAAATTAAATAATAAATATAAAATGGCAAAAATACCTATAAATAAATAAATAAATTATTAATTGAAATTGTAAAACCTTCACATTCACGATAATGAAACAAATTACTTACAAATTATAGCTAAAATTCCGCCTTCAACATTATATGTCTCTACTTGACTGATAACAAAATACAAATTAACTGCAATCACAACAACTGTCAACGCTATTGAAGTAATTTTATTGCCACTATAAAAACAAATTGAATTTTTTGAAATCAAGTTACGGTAAATTATGTTTGCATACAAAAAACTGTCTTAGAAATGCACTTACATGCCGTTCACAAATTCTCCCATAATAGCTGTACATGAAGTAAATGCAATTGTTGGTATGACTGCAAAAGGCAATTGTAAGGACATGACAGCATTTAATATGTCATTCATATCAGTTAAATCTTCCATTTTGCTAAAGAAGGCTAAACAAAATGTTGGTACAATAGCAATAAGCCGTGTGAAGAGTACACGACGCCAACGTGGCCATTGCAAATTGAGAAAACCTTCCATTGTGAATTGGCCAGCATATGTGCCTGTCATTGTGGAACTCTGTCCAGCAGCTAAAATACCAACACCCCAGATATACATTGCTGCTGCACCAAATGTACAACCTAAGAAAAGGCCACCTTTATAAAGATCAGCATTTATTATATCAGTTCCATTATGACTATCAGCAAATGATACTTTTGCATCTTCATACATAGGTTGATTTACGCAAACATCCAACTAAAAGTATTTGAAAAAAAAAATTTTTTAAAAATAGTCGATTATATAATATATAAATTTACATACCACATCTTTATTGGTTTTACCGAACATTCCATGCGCAAATACAGCTACAACAAATAGATTAATAATAAACGAAACGAATAATGCGATCGAAGCTTCAATGAAGAAATAAAAATTTGCTTCACGCACCCTTTTAGGTTGACGACGATCTACGTCACGTGACTATCAAAAAAAAAAGAATTTCTTTTTAGTGATATATGGTATATACATATATTATATTATAACACCCACTTACCTTTACTAAAGCTGAATGTAAATATAAATTGTGTGGCATGATAACAGCACCGACAACTCCTACTGCCTGCAGTAGGACTTGTGAATTACAATCCTTGCACCAAGGTACAAACATACCCTCTAGTACCTCACCTTGATTTGGCGCCGATACAACATACTGTAATAATTTAAATCAAATAAGTAAAATAACAATGTATTAATAACAATATATTAAATTCTTGAGGTATAATTAGTTTCATATAAATAGCGGTATATTATTAGTATATTAGTATACCTCACGCTTTGTTATTACCAAAAAAAAAAAACTTAAATCATATTTATTATCACATTTGATATATACAATCGTTGTAAATTAAACGATTTGTACCCTATTGATTGTGATACTGTTGAGTGTTGACGGTTTGATTTTTTCATATCAATATCTAGGTATCACTTTTGACAAACGGCTTAATTGGTATAAATTCTACATCTCCTTAAGCTGGAGTTTATTAATAATTGCTTCAACCTCAAAAATAGAAAGTTATTATTTACTCAAATAATTAGGCCAGCACTACTGTACGCATGTGTAAAGCCTTAAATACTGCTATAAACCAATTACAGATAGCACAAAATCTGGCTTTAAGAACACTAATTAAGATTCCTTGGTATATTAGAACAACAGACATGCATAGAGATCTAAGAATCGATTCAGTGAAAAAGTATGTCAAGGACAGAGCCCTAAAATTATTCAAAAAAGTTGATACATTGCCCAACCCCGCTCTAATAAATCTTAAATCCACCTCAGGACGCACAGGAAGATATGCAGATCTACGGCCGTCATCAGTTAGAAAATAAATAAATAATAATGATTCTAGTATAGTTAAAGTTTAGTGTGGGGCAGGGATAAGCCCCCCAGTCACAATAGAGTAAAAGTACGCAATAGCACTAACTTAAATCACAACAACAACAACAACAACAACAACAACAACAACAATTTTTTTTAACTATATATATAATTAAATATTTTAAATCTAAATAATGAAATCTTTATATATATTCTACATTACCATTTGCATAGTATACATAAGAGACCCCTAACAATTTCTTATGAGCATTCAGTTGCTTAAATAAACGATCAAAATATACATTAGGTTTAATAACAGTTTAATATAAAAACGACAAGACATAGTTATTTTATAAAAATGAAATAAATAAATATTTATCTAACTTAACAAAAAAAATTAAATTATTTACCTTGCATTTAAAATAATTAATTAAATAATTAAGCTACAAGTTTATGATTATTTATATGATATTTGATATTAAGCATTTTATAACATTTGATTCATAAATTAAAAAATAATTATTAAAATAAATATTTATAAAACCTTGAGAAGAAATGTTTGCGATGCTTTTTTATAGTTGATGGATATGTCAACAATGAATGTCATAATTCAGCTGTTAAAATGTTAAAGTTAATATTTTCTTAATAAATAGTTCTTAACAGTGTGATAGAAGCAAAGAGATAAGCTATGAGAATTATTTTATATAGTTTGTATAGTCTGTATTTTGACTGGTACTCAGAAATGTTATAAAAAGATTTATGAAAAAAAAATATATAATAGAACAAATTTGTTACTTTTAATGCAAGACAGTTTATCGATATATTAATTGTAAAATTAAAATAACCTGCTTATAAGAAAAACATCCTTATAGTCGTTGCACTTGTATTGTTAATTAACAATAGCAGAAAAGTATATAAAGACGAAACTTGATAAATTGACTATTAAGTCATTCGCTGTAAATACACCTATCGCTATCACAGAGTTGAATTCACAGAATTCTTTAAGTACAATATATTAATTTGATTGGTTAGTTTAGCAGAAAGGCATTAAAACAAAAATTTAATAGTATATATGTCCTTCCTGATGTTAGAGATGAATTTATACTAAATAATGTATCTATGTTCGGTAGTATTCTTATAAAACACTTTTATGCTCACCAATTGAAAACAGAGTAAGAATGAGAAACCTGTAGTTTGCCAGAACTGGGCTTTAGCAAAGCAAATAAACTAATACGTTTTCTTGCTAAAAGAGCGAACTTTAACAATAGGTTGTCAATCTAGTTATATAATACAAATTCAATTCTTCATCGCCTTTATTCGATAGGTTTATTAAGTATATTATATTAAACAATGGTTTTAGAATGAAACCATAAAAAAATAAAATCTATAAAAATAGGACCTGCAACTCAAAATAACTTCCAACTTAATACAGATCGCATAGAACTCGACTCCTTCATATAACTAGGCAGTGTGATTTCAGCAGAAACACTAAAAGCGCTAAAAGAGACACAGCGCTCATTTATCCGTCAAAACTAAGTTTCGCATATTGAAATCATATGGTCTAACTGTGCTACTCTACGGGTGTGAAGCTTGGTTCCACACAGATGCACTAATAAGCAAGCTGTAAAGCTTTATTATCCGTGGACTACGCTGCTTACTTAGAATGCCCGACGTTATAACTTATTAAGGACTTTACGAAAAATGCAACATTAATTCTGTAATAACTTTGATTAAGCGTCGCAAATGGAAATGGATTGACCACACACTACGTCAGAAGCCTTCTAAAAATTCCTAAAAACTGTTGAGTTAAGTGCTCTACTGGAACCCTTAAAAGGCCTCCTAATTTCTTTCCTTTAAAATAAATTGAGATAAACTGAAAATCTTAGGGAGTCAAGCAATTAATTCGCAACCATACGAGATGGAAATTATTTTTTTAACTGGAACCCTTAAGGACGTGGACGGTCTCCAAATTTCTTTCCTTTAAAAGAAATTGAAATAAACTGAAAATTTTAGGGAGTCAAGCAGTTAGCTGACAACCGTACGAGATGGATATGTGCTGCAATAGGAGTTAAAGGAAAGAAGAAAAAGAATTACATTGAATTAGAAAATTTTAAATAAATAAAACCAATAACTGTAAAGAACTCTATATTATCGTGTCGTTAATATAAATATAGTGATGAAATAACCCTATTTCACTATCAAAAGAAATATGAAACTGCAAACTATTAATAATAATATTAAAATAATTTTAATTAATTGGATTTATGTGTTAATATTATCAACAGTTTTAAATTTTAGTTAAATAATATTTCCTAGTTTTTTTTATAGACAGCTTCCAGAGATGATTCAATTCTAATAGAAAATTGTTATCCTTAATACTTTATTTAAGGATAATTCTTTGTAATTCTTGTTAGTATTAAAACTATTCTAAAACAGTAGTTTAAATACGGAAACAATAATAATAAACTTATAAAAAATGCTTGCACTAAATTCAATCAAATTTAATTCTAGATATTTGAATCGATTAGCATTTTTGTAATATATTCGTGCATCTGAAATATAGTGATGATAATCATGAACAAAAGCAATGTAATGTAACATTAATAACAATTCTTTACTTATACGTAAAAAAGTAGTACTAAGAATTAATATCAGTAAAATCAAGTCTATGAAAATAAATTCCAATAATGAATGACAGAAATGCAGTTAAAGGAAATTATATTGACGATATAGATATATTCGAGAACTTTGGTAGTACTTTTTCCACTGATGGTTGTAAAATAACTGATGCTAACAACAGATTGCGAAAGGCAAAAAGTGCATTTGCATATCTTAAGATTGTACAGAGAGTTCTTCAAATGCAAACAATTATAAAAACTTATATATATGATGCATATTTCAAGTAAATACTATTGTATGAATTTGAAATTTATGGATGTTCTTAATGAGTATAATGATACATAGAAGTTTCTTAACAACTATGTTCTATATAATTTAAAAATCTAGTGCATAAGAAACTAACATTATTTCCAAAACAAGGGAGACAAAACTGTGAGCAGGCTAAAGCGAAGTGTAGGGTAAACTGATAAATATTTTAGTGAATTAAGTGCAACAGTTGGAACTACAAATAATTGGCGATTCTTATTTAGACTCTTTTTTTTCTTTTTTTTCGGCTGTTGATAGACTCACTTTATGTATAAAAGATTTATATAATTTATGTCTACTCTAATAACTAAATTTAATATCGAATTTAATTTCACATAAAATAGAATCAAATACGTGTGAACTATGGAAAGATAATATCTAATGAAAATATAAATATTTATAAAGTTTTATGAATTATAATTGTAAATAATAATAAAAATAAAAAATAATTATCGAAACATTAAAACTAAAAGCGTAAACAATTAATTGTCAAAATTAGCATAGATGAATTTTAATATCATTATTTCGTTGAAGTTTTAATAAAATCTTGGGAAATTTAAAATCTGCGTTTTCACGTTTTTTAATTTTTTTAAGTTGAATTTGAAACGTACTTACATTTTGCTAAATAATACTATTAATTATTCAAACAGTATAAAAAATTGTTTCTTTTTCATAGTTTTGTAAAAAAAAAAGCAAAAACTAACAATTATAAATCTGTAAATTTTCTTTTGACATATCAATATCAAATACACATCACTTTATAATGCAGAAGTTAAAATGTGTGCTTTTCACGTTTCACAAGAACGTGCAGTTAAAAATAAAATAATTAGTTTCATTAAAAAATATATTTAAGATAAATTAAATTCAATAATTGATAAATTATATGAAATTAAATCTGTCTTAAGTAATCACATGAATTTGACTATAAATTAACTTGTTAAAATTGAAAAGACAATTTAAGCTGATAATTATTGTTGGTATCAAACTTCACAAATAAAATATCTTTTAATAATTACCTCATAGCCGAACGTGACTGCCATCACAGTTATTAGAAAACCAAATAGGAATTCTAGTTTTCTCAAACCATATTTATCTAGGAACAAAAATGTAAAAGTATCAACAATTGTTATCAGCGTGCCACCCCATAACGGTATACTAAAAATTAAAAGAAATGTAAAATACATTTTTTTAAATAATCTATGCTTATCGAATCGTTGATTGATAAATGACAACATACTTACAGAAAGACATTTGTGTAAATCACAAAACTTACATTTTATTTGATAAAAGATATATCGCTATGGCAGTGCCTATCACTTCTTGCATATCAGAACCAATGATAGCAATTTCAATCATAATCCATAGTATAAAACGTGGTACTTTTTTATATTGTCGATAGCACATCTCAGCTAAATGTAAGCCAGTTACCGTACCCAATCTAAAAATAATGGTATTATGTCACATATTTTATACTAAACATTGTTATATAAATCTAAATTTAATTGCATTAATGCTTACCTTGCAGCTAAGCGCTGCATCAGTAAACCTAGTACTGTTGCCCATAGTAGCACCCAAAGTATTTTATATTTAGCTACAGCACCACTTTGTAAATCTGATTCTATATTTCCCGGATCAAGATATGCAATTGACATAAGAAATCCTGGTCCCGTAAAAGCCCATAGTTTTCTCCAACTAAATCCAATCTGTAAAATAATAGAGCGTTCTTTTATAAATATAAAAATGGTACTAAGAGTGAATTTTTAAAGGTTAGAAATTTCATTTTAGAATTCTCTAAAATGAACTAAATTCCATTTAAAATAAATTATACTAATAGATGTATATAATCTACCTAAACGAAGTGTTAGCAAAATATTTTACGTGAATAATATATTACGATTTTAAGATAAATATTTAAAATATGTTCTAATTTTAATTTAAATATCATTCATGATTTATTTCCTGGTTTAGAATAGTAAAAAATTTTAAATAAGTGTTTTATTTTTTCACGACGTTTTTATGTAAGTGTATTAATTTTTTTCGTGTCTTTTTAATATTGCTTTATGACAGTTGTAAATAAATACAATCATTAGTGATATAACAGGGAAGTACCATTCTATAATGAATGTACTTTTCACTAATTTTATAAACGTGTAAATTATCTAATATATAGAATACCAAAATTCAAATGCGTACCAAAACATCAAAAGCATTAAACAATAACTTAATACGTTACCTGTGTGGTATAAAATTTATACCACACAGGTACATACTATAAATATACTATAAATCTTGCAGGTACACTTTGAGGAATGATTAAAAATTTGGTATCAGTTAGAGAACTTTATATTTAAGCTTCATATTTAGAACACGTTTAGTTACTAGAACAACAAATTCTCTTTATTTGGCATCGATGCCAGACGGAAATTTTTTTCCTCAATATATCTGCTTCTAAGTAGCTATGGAATTACTCTTTCTTAAATATAGAGGGATCAATTCTACACTCCTAAAAAATAAGAGTACTGTTGATCATCTTTAATCTAGGCTTTATATGTAAGTAATGGTAATGTCAAAAACTTATACAGCAGTATGGTAAAGATGTGGTAAGGTTTCTAAATTGTTAGAATCTTGAAAGATCGTATAAGAAAAAGAAAGTCGCCCGGGTAATTCTTTATCCATTTGTTACTAGCTACTACAATAGATCACAATACCTTGATTATTTGACGATCTTTCTTTCATTATTTTTCAACAAAATTTTCTTCAAGTTCAGTGATATATACATAAAGCTTACAGCTATGGCATTTTAGCCGTCTGCCGGAAGTTTAGATTAATCTAATAGCTAATTAACTAATAACTAATTAATCCAATTTTTATAAATATTAAATAGACAAAAATAAATTTAACAAAAATAATAGATTTTATATAAGTTAATTTAAAAGTCTTCATTAATAATATTTTGCCTATATTTAAATGTAGTTTTAATAAACGCCGTTAACAATCTCCAGTTGGGGCCATTCAGTAACCGTATGGTTTCATTGACATCGAGCGTGGGTTTACCGAAGTACAGCAATCTATGTTCTTTAAAAATTGGGCATTCACCTACTAAGTGTATAACATCGCCTTTCAATTTAAGGTTGCATATCGTGCACAGCGTGTCTAGACTTTCATGCGGTACGTAGCACAATCGTAGGAGCTCGCCGCGGGTTTTGAAGATTGTCCTTATTGTTTCTAGGTCATATTGCTCGTGAAAGTAATTATTGACACCTAGATCATAATTCAACTTACTATATGCATCTCTCGATATACTGTTTCTTGCCGTTTCTACAAAATGTCTACGTTCTTCAATACTTAGTTTCGTTATAATATTTTTTTGCCACATTTTCCAGTTTTCATTAATACTCAAATCATTAGTTATATTTAACTCGGATGCCAGATTTGACCATTTTTCAAAAAATAATGTTTTTTCATTTATTAGGTACTGCGCTAATGTTTTTTGAATCCTATTGTCTGGCAAATTCCTAACACGATTGATGTAATCAAAATGCAATTTTAATGTTTGGGTATATAGCGTCGGTAGACCAGTTTCTAAATGCACCATATAATTTGGGGTATTTTTCGGCAAACGAAACGTTCTCTTTATATAAAATGTCTGCAATTTTTCTACTGCGTCATATTTATCAACACCCCAGATTTGCGCTGCATAATTTAGAACTGACTTAACTGTGGCTTCAAAAACTTTGTATTTTACGGGAAGTGACACTTTCGGATTTCCTAAGACATTTATCCAGGTACAATTAATAGCCAATTTAGCTTCATTTAACTTCTCGTTCAAGTGGTTATCGAATTTTGCGTTATATTTCATATTTATTCCTAAATATTTATAATTATTAACCACTTCTATTTGATCATCGTTAAGGTACCATTTTTCATCATTTCTCAATCTTCTAGCATGTTTCCTAAATACCATCACTTTTGATTTGTCTGTATTTATAGATAGTCCCCATAAGTTGCAATATCTATTTAATTCATCTATCATATTTTGTAACATTATTGGAGAATCTGCAAACAACACAATATCATCAGCATATAATAGTACTTTTAGGCACATATTGGCAATCGTAACACCACCAGAAAGAAATTTACTTAAGTCATCAACGAACAGTTCAGTTCAGTGATATAATAGTTTTCAATCCATATGTAAAAATTTTTTTATTAATCTGAATCTGAATCTCATAGTTACTACGTGGTTTAGCAGTTTAAAAATATTTTTTACTGAGTATACATTTTGGTACACATGTACTTAAATACTATTGGGACGGAATAGTACTTTTCATAATGATTTGCCAAAATTATATTTGAGAAAGAGTTAGTAATAGTTGACAGAATAATTATAAGCTGTTTAAGTACTGCCATTTTTAAACAAAAAGTTATTAAAGGAAAAATTGGTATATAAACTTATATTAAATAAAAAATGTTAAGTTCATAGAAAGAACTCCGAATAGAAATTTTAAAGATATAATAATCTGCTGTGCAGTTTAACATAACTTGTCAATTTTGCCATATATAGTATAGTATATAGTATACTTAACATTCCGAAAAATAGCGAACCCATGTTTGCTTGTATTCATTTCCAAGAAACGTTCGTGAAAGTTAATAGATTTGAAGCCGTTTTATCTTACAACTTTGATTAATATTTATATATATACAACCAATCCATCATTAATATTCATTTTAATTTCAAATGATTTGATCTATAGGTAAAGAACCAAAAAAAAATTCAAAAAACAATTAAATTTTTTCTGATCACAAAACACTACTCTACGATCTTTATTATAATATATTTATAATTTTTATTAATATTAATATTTTATTACTTGTTATAATTGTTTTTATTAAAAAATCTTTATTTAAATATTTTAATTAAAATATCTAATGAAATAAGATTACATTGCAAATAATTTATTTAAGTTTATCACTAATTATTAATAAATAGCACTTGTTATAATTTATATGGACAGGTTTCCAATTACTTTGAAATGAAAAAATTACCCGATTATCATAGTTATCCATTGTAAGTTATAGAACCGTCAAATGTATTTATAAGATAATAACAAATTATTATGCGCAATATTTAAAAATCTTCTACTGATTGGAAGTAAACGTTTCATACTAAATTAATTTGATGAATGCATCAACAATTCTTATGGGATGGGGTTTTTCTGAGATCTTTTGCTTTAATATATTGTACATATTTACTCATGTATGCGGTTTTCTGTTTCTTTTCTAGATGATAACAAAATGAAAGCAGATTTTTGCAAATTACTCTGTAGATACAATTAGCTGCCTCTGTTTACATACCTTATCACTCTCTGGTATTAAGACCTTCTCATCACTAAAATATGCTTGTTTCGAGGCAGGTTTCAGTAGTGTTTCCTCATTCGGCAAGATTTGTTGTTGCAATTGTTGTTGAAAGTTATTTGACGTCGTGGTATTTGTATTTGATTTGTTTGCTCCCGCTCCAGATTGTTCCGTCGTATTATCATTCGGAGACATTCTATCAAGAAAAAAATAAATCATTAAAATAAGTACAATATATTTTTCAACAAAAGTACATAAATGTTTTTATAAAATTAAAGTAGTTTACTGTTATGAATCATGCTCAAGATCAGCTGCAAGCCATTTGTATTACGCATATTATATTAGCTAAGAATTGAAAATCAAGTTCATGTTCAGTTAAAATATAATATATGTGCATAATCGATGGTTAGAAAAAGTTATTTCTTTTTATATTGTGCAACTTAGCAGTGGTCAGATAAACATTTATATATAGTGAGTTTTTACTAATATTCTTATATATAGAAACTCTAACCTTATAAATGCAGTAATATATTAATCGTATTGAAAGAAATCATTCTGCTATTCGGTAAAGAAACAACTCATAAATTAGATCATTCGGAAAACGTGAGGCACGTGGGAATACTATAGATCATTTAATATCGTTTAAAAGTTATTTATGTAACATATTTATGGTCAATTAAATATTTATTACGACTGTTAATTTTTTTTTTTTTTTTTGTAATGGAGGAATACGCAATTATAGATCCAAGGACAGTTCATTGCATAGAGATTTTTTATATAAGCTAAGAGCATTAAAGGTTTATATTCTTGATTTGCAATTCATGAATAGAAAGGGTTTAAATAATTATAATTAATATAGTAGAAAAATGTTAATTTTATGTAGTTATGTATTGATATTATAAATGATATTTTGTATACATAATTAAATAAAATTACGTAACTAATATCTAACGCTCACAATGGAATACCTAATTAGCATTAAACGATAAATAAAACCGATATTAAATTCTAAATACTTCATGAAAGTTTTCCATAAAGTAAGTATATATTATATAATACATTAAAAAAAAATCTGTTCTAAGAATCAATTTTAGTAATAGTAACTACAATAAAATAATAACGCCTCTTAATAATAGTATTAATTATATTATATAATTACATAATATATAATTATTAATTGCATTATAATTATAGTATTATAATTCTACTATAATATCCAAATGAATAATAAAATCGCTATTTGGAAAATTTCCTTCTAAAATACTCTAATCGTTATCTGAAAATTTTAGATAAAATTTTAATATCAAATATAACTCAAGACGTATTCGATATCACACATTCGGCAATAACAAAGTTTGTAATTACTAGTACAGTAAAGAAATATTTGTTTTAATAAATGTAGTTGTGTTGATTTTAAAACAATGAAACAAATTATTTAGATCTTTAACTAACTTAATAATATCATAAATATATATATGTATAAGAAATTTCTATAAAAAATTACATTTACATTGCCACAAGAATGGCAAATGTTAGAATTCAACATCTCTCGTGAAGTTTTTTAAAAAATATTTTATTTTACTCCAGTTTATTTCACTTCAACATTTTTTTAACTGCTGGCACTTCATCAGTGCAGCTCTTGTTATTGCTTTTATTTTATTGCTATTCTATGTATACATTTGAGTTGAGTTGAGTCTCGATTGCATACATTTTTAGTTTTTTATATCAATTCAATTTAGTGGCATAGTTCTTATACATTTAGTTATTTCGTTGTACAATGAAACCTGTTAAGTCGGGTATTTTAAAAATCTTGTTAACTGTTGATTTGTAAGGAGAACAAGAGGACAATTAACAACTATACGATTCAATTATAAAAATCATTGAAATAAAATTTTTCAATTATTATGTGTAACATAAAGCTGTTTATAATTGAGGAGCTCACAACAATAGAGTTGGTGTGAATGTGGGAAAGAATTGGTAATAATAACATACTGGAGGATGAATTATATATGCAAAAAACGTTAAGTAAAATAGGATCTTAAAAAAATAGACTTCTCTAATGATACAAACATAAGGTTTATAATATGAAAAAGCCACCGAAAAATATGGTCATCCTGTTACTATTTTGATACTTATGTGGTGCTAAATTACTTACTGTTGTTCTCTTCTTCTCATGAAGCATACAACCTCTAGCATATATCTAAACCTAATTCTAACTCTATTAGGTGCGAATATTTGCTTATAAGAGGCGCAAATTCTGATATTTTGTTCGTGTCTAACTTGATGAGGTACAGAAAGCCTTATCACCTTGATTAAATTTTAATTAATTGTTAATGTCAAAGTATTACTTTGATGACAAAAACAATTTCATATTTGAACTGAACATTACTGTTTAGCTTTAATAAAAGCTATATAAAATTCGTGGTTCATCCAATTTCTAAAAAATTTTATTACAACTTTTATATTTTATTTTTTAGAAACTATTAATTTAATAACTAAAGAACAATAACATTATTTAAAAAAAATTGCTTAAATCTTATCAGTAGAAACTGAGAGGGTACCATGTACTTGAAGCTGAAATGAGCTATCTTCCATAATTACTACAATATTATTTCATTTTCTAAAAAAGATATTCATTGATAAACATAAGTGAACTATATGTTATTAGATAAGAAACCAAATTATATATTAATAGGACAATAGTAAGTTATTATTTCTCAAATTTTTTAATTTGCTAAATCTCGGAATAAGTAATTTAAAATTAATCAAAAGAATATTTAATGTATAGGCGAAAAATAATTTTTTTAATAAAAATTATACACATGACTTTGAAAAAAGTTAAGTCAGCTAATTTATATTAACAAATGTCGAACAAATTAAACAGCATAATTTTAATTTATCAATAAATTTAAAGAATATTAAGTCTGGAATATAATTAAATTTTAAGCACAGAATGTTTACATTTGTAAAAATAAAAAATTAATAAATTTGTAAAGTTTATTTTCTTTTATCATAATTTATGTACTTAGTGACTATATACAATTGACTTTTTAACTAATCGTTTACATCAAATTAGAAAACTCAAAATTTCATTTAAAAAGTATATGATAAATACTGATATCTGGATACTTTTCATGCCAAGGCAATGGTTTATCTAGACTTAAAAGTCTAAGCTTCATATGAAACCCGTTCTTTTATATATCGTTAAGAATACTATATAGTTCTTTAGACGTAAATAAATTAATGAAGCAAATTAAAACAGTTCTGTTTCGTATATACTTTGTTTTTTAATATAAATTTTTTACTGTAATTGATTAATCGATTCAATGCGTAAAACAGTCGACACGAATTTGAATACTTATGAATAGCAGTGTATTAAGTCTATAAATTCATATCATATATCTTGTCGTTTACTATTTATCTAGTAGTTGCTATTTTTTTTATTTATTAATACACTTTACGAGTGTGTTATCTACACCAAATGAAATTCAATTTTGCTTTCTGCCATTGAAAAATATTTCCGGAGCATATATCAAATTCATAGCCACTGCCAAGTAGAATATTTTATAATAAAAACTTTGTGGTTACGCTTTTATTATCAATACTTTACAGATACATTGAATGCATATAATCAATTGTAAGTAAAAAAAAGAGTACAACATTTTTGAACAAGTTTAACGAAATTACAAATAAAATACAAATTTCATTCAACGAATATTTGATCTTCAACTTAAAGTAGTTTTAAGTACTCACGCTTAATATACTTCACTGTAAAATTGATTTTGGTCGTGTGTTTAGTCAAGGTTAACTACTGCAAAACTTTTTGGGATTTTTATTAAGATTTGTGTTTAAAATAAATATGTTTACATACAACTTATTTTAAATACTTCAATTTCAAAACATATAACAATCATGCAAAATTTTTGCAAATATTGTCAAATGACACGTACAACTTATATAAATAAATTACATGAAAATAATTTACCAATTGCTCAAATAGCATTGCTGGTGCTTCCCAATTTTTTAATTTTTCATATATATCGGTTTTAGTATAAAAAACATATTTGTTTTTATAATTCATAAAATAATATATTCAATATTTCCGAGAATCTCTCATTTCTAAGCATGTTTCACCTTCAAAAATTTTTTGTAAAATAGTGAACAAATCAGTAATTATTCTGCTGCAATATCAAGAATTATATATATTCTTTAAGTGGTGACTTATTTTTTCTATTAGCTATTGTAAGAAAAGTATCAAAAAGTATCCGGATTTTGTTGTTTGTTAACTACTCCTTAAGTAAAAGACCTTTTTCAACAAAATTTTTTTTTGTTATGTTGGCACACCCTTTTTTGACATATGGTACAATTTTGAGCGCCATCTGTCAATTAGTTTGTTTACAGCAGCTGTTAATGTGTGACTACCTCAAGTGCATTTAGCGATTTTTACTATGGAAAATTCTTGTTGTACGTGATTTTTTGACCAAACACGGCACCACTGTCATCGCTCAGGCACCATATTCGCCAGATCTGGATCCGTGCGACTTTTTCCTGTTCCCGAAACTCAAAATGCCCCTTCGTGGTAAGCGTTTTGAGTCGATTGAATCGGTAAAAGAGAATTAGCTGAAAGAACTAAAAGCCATACCTTCACGGGCCTACGAAAAGTGT
>NC_051847.1:145522079-145528618 GCF_002237135.1 Teleopsis dalmanni
TGATTTCTTTTTAATGTACTATATAATATATACTTACTTTATGGAAAACTTTTATAAAGTATTTAGAATTTAACATCGGTTTTATTTATCGTTTAATGCTAATTAGGTATTCCATTGTGAGCGTTAGATATTAGTTACGTAATTTTATTTAATTATGTATACAAAATATCATTTATAATATCAATACATAACTACATAAAATTAACATTTTTCTACTATATTAATTATAATTATTTAAACCCTTTCTATTCATGAATTGCAAATCAAGAATATAAACCTTTAATGCTCTTAGCTTATATAAAAAATTTCTATGCAAAGAACTGTCCTTGGATCTATAATTGCGTATTCCTTCATTACAAAAAAACAAAAAAAAATTAACAGTCGTAATAAATATTTAATTGACCATAAATATGTTACATAAATAACTTTTAAACGATATTAAATGATCTATAGTATTCCCACGTGCCTCACGTTTTCCGAATGATTTAATTTATGAGTTGTTTCTTTACCGAATAGCAGAATGATTTCCTTCAATACGATTAATATATTACTGCATTTATAAGGTTAGAGTTTCTATATATAAGAATATTAGTAAAAACTCACTATATATAAATGTTTATCTGACCACTGCTAAGTTGCACAATATAAAAAGAAATAACTTTTTCTAACCATAGATTATGCACATATATTATATTTTAACTGAACATGAACTTGATTTTCAATTCTTAGTTAATATAATATGCGTAATACAAATGGCTTGCAGCTGATCTTGAGCATGATTCATAACAGTAAACTACTTTAATTTTATAAAAACATTTATGTACTTTTGTTGAAAAATATATTGTACTTATTTTAATGATTTATTTTTTTCTTGATAGAATGTCTCCGAGTGATAATACGACGGAACAATCTGGAGCGGGAGCAAACAAATCAAATACAAATACCACGACGTCAAATAACTTTCAACAACAATTGCAACAACAAATCTTGCCGAATGAGGAAACACTACTGAAACCTGCCTCGAAACAAGCATATTTTAGTGATGAGAAGGTCTTAATACCAGAGAGTGATAAGGTATGTAAACAGAGGCAGCTAATTGTATCTACAGAGTAATTTGCAAAAATCTGCTTTCATTTTGTTATCATCTAGAAAAGAAACAGAAAACCGCATACATGAGTAAATATGTACAATATATAAAAGCAAAAGAACTCAGAAAAACCCCATCCCATAAGAATTGTTGATGCATTCATCAAATTAATTTAGTATGAAACGTTTACTTCCAATCAGTAGAAGATTTTTAAATATTGCGCATAATAATTTGTTATTATCTTATAAATACATTTGACGGTTCTATAACTTACAATGGATAACTATGATAATCGGGTAATTTTTTCATTTCAAAGTAATTGGAAACCTGTCCATATAAATTATAACAAGTGCTATTTATTAATAATTAGTGATAAACTTAAATAAATTATTTGCAATGTAATCTTATTTCATTAGATATTTTAATTAAAATATTTAAATAAAGATTTTTTAATAAAAACAATTATAACAAGTAATAAAATATTAATATTAATAAAAATTATAAATATATTATAATAAAGATCGTAGGGTAGTGTTTTGTGATCAGAAAAAATTTAATTGTTTTTTGAATTTTTTTTTGGTTCTTTACCTATAGATCAAATCATTTGAAATTAAAATGAATATTAATGATGGATTGGTTGTATATATATAAATATTAATCAAAGTTGTAAGATAAAACGGCTTCAAATCTATTAACTTTCACGAACGTTTCTTGGAAATGAATACAAGCAAACATGGGTTCGCTATTTTTCGGAATGTTAAGTATACTATATACTATACTATATATGGCAAAATTGACAAGTTATGTTAAACTGTGTTTAAGCAGATTATTGCTGTGTATACATATATTAACTAGTGTCTCTATGGAAGAATGTATCTTTAAAATTTTTATTTGGAGTTTTATCTATGAACTTAACATTTTTTATTCAATATAAGTTTATATACCAAGTTTTCCCTTAATAAATTTTTGTTTAAAAATGATAGTACTTAAACAGCTTATAATTATAATTAATTTGGCAAATCATTATGAAAAGTACTATTACGTCCCAATAGTATTTAAGTACATGTGTACCAAAATGTATACTCAGTAAAAAATATTTTTAAACTGCTAAACCACGTAGTAACTATGAGATTCAGATTCAGATTAATAAAAAAATTTTTACATATGGAGTGAGAACTATTATATCACTGAACTTGAAGAAAATTTTGTTGAAAAATAATGAAAGAAAGATCGTCAAATAATCAAGGTATTGTGATCTATTGTAGTAGCTAGTAACAAATGGATAAATAATTACCCGGGCGACTTTCTTTTTCTTATACGATCTTTCAAGATTCTAACAATTTAGAAACCTTACCACATCTTTACCATACTGCTGTATAAGTTTTTGACATTACCATTACTTACATATAGAGCCTAGATTAAAGGTGATCAACAGAACTCTTATTTTTTAGCAGTGTAGAATTGATGCCTCTATATTTAAGAAAGAGTAATTCCAGAGCTACTTAGAAGCAGATATATTGAGGAAAAAAACTTCCGTCTGGCATCGATGCCAAATAAAGAGAATTTGTTGTTCTAGTAACTAAACGTGTTCTAAATATGAAGCTTAAATAGAAAGTTCTCTAACTGATATCAAATTTTTAATCATTCCTCAAAGTGTACTGGCAAGATTTATAGTATATTTATAGTATATACCTGTGTGGTATAAATTTTATACCACACAGGTAACGTATTAAGTTATTGTTTAATGCTTTTGATGTTTTGGTACGCATTTGAATTTTGGTATTCTATATATTATATAATTTACACGTTTATAAAATTAGTGAGCAAGCACACTGTACAGAGATTATTCATTATAGAATGGTGCTTCCCTGTTATATCACTAATGATTGTATTTATTTACAACTGTCATAAAGCAATATTAAAAAGACACGAAAAAAATTAATACACTTACATAAAAACGTCGTGAAAAAATAAAACACTAATTTAAAATTTTTTACTGTTCTAAACCAGGAAATAAATCATGAATGATATTTAAATATTTAAAATTAGAAAATACTTAAAATATTTATCTTAAAATCGTAATAAATTATTCACGTAAAATATTTTGCTAACACTTCGTTTAAGTAGATTATATGCATCTATTAGTATAATTTATTTTAAATGGAATTTAGTTCATTTTAGAGAATTCTAAAATGAAATTTCTAACCTTTTAAAATTCACTCTTAGTATTATTTTTATATTTATAAAAGAACGCTCTATTATTTTACAGATTGGATTTAGTTGGAGAAAACTATGGGCTTTTACGGGACCAGGATTTCTTATGTCAATTGCATATCTTGATCCGGGAAATATAGAATCAGATTTACAAAGTGGTGCTGTAGCTAAATATAAAATACTTTGGGTGCTACTATGGGCAACAGTACTGGGTTTACTGATGCAGCGCTTAGCTGCAAGGTAAGCATTAATGCAATTAAATTTAGATTTATATAACAATGTTTAGTATAAAATATGTGACATAATACCATTATTTTTAGATTGGGTACGGTAACTGGCTTACATTTAGCTGAGATGTGCTATCGACAATATAAAAAAGTACCACGTTTTATACTATGGATTATGATTGAAATTGCTATCATTGGTTCTGATATGCAAGAAGTGATAGGCACTGCCATAGCGATATATCTTTTATCAAATAAAATGTAAGTTTTGTGATTTACACAAATGTCTTTCTGTAAGTATGTTGTCATTTATCAATCAACGATTCGATAAGCATAGATTATTTAAAAAAATGTATTTTACATTTCTTTTAATTTTTAGTATACCGTTATGGGGTGGCACGCTGATAACAATTGTTGATACTTTTACATTTTTGTTCCTAGATAAATATGGTTTGAGAAAACTAGAATTCCTATTTGGTTTTCTAATAACTGTGATGGCAGTCACGTTCGGCTATGAGGTAATTATTAAAAGATATTTTATTTGTGAAGTTTGATACCAACAATAATTATCAGCTTAAATTGTCTTTTCAATTTTAACAAGTTAATTTATAGTCAAATTCATGTGATTACTTAAGACAGATTTAATTTCATATAATTTATCAATTATTGAATTTAATTTATCTTAAATATATTTTTTAATGAAACTAATTATTTTATTTTTAACTGCACGTTCTTGTGAAACGTGAAAAGCACACATTTTAACTTCTGCATTATAAAGTGATGTGTATTTGATATTGATATGTCAAAAGAAAATTTACAGATTTATAATTGTTAGTTTTTGCTTTTTTTTTTACAAAACTATGAAAAAGAAACAATTTTTTATACTGTTTGAATAATTAATAGTATTATTTAGCAAAATGTAAGTACGTTTCAAATTCAACTTAAAAAAATTAAAAAACGTGAAAACGCAGATTTTAAATTTCCCAAGATTTTATTAAAACTTCAACGAAATAATGATATTAAAATTCATCTATGCTAATTTTGACAATTAATTGTTTACGCTTTTAGTTTTAATGTTTCGATAATTATTTTTTATTTTTATTATTATTTACAATTATAATTCATAAAACTTTATAAATATTTATATTTTCATTAGATATTATCTTTCCATAGTTCACACGTATTTGATTCTATTTTATGTGAAATTAAATTCGATATTAAATTTAGTTATTAGAGTAGACATAAATTATATAAATCTTTTATACATAAAGTGAGTCTATCAACAGCCGAAAAAAAAGAAAAAAAAGAGTCTAAATAAGAATCGCCAATTATTTGTAGTTCCAACTGTTGCACTTAATTCACTAAAATATTTATCAGTTTACCCTACACTTCGCTTTAGCCTGCTCACAGTTTTGTCTCCCTTGTTTTGGAAATAATGTTAGTTTCTTATGCACTAGATTTTTAAATTATATAGAACATAGTTGTTAAGAAACTTCTATGTATCATTATACTCATTAAGAACATCCATAAATTTCAAATTCATACAATAGTATTTACTTGAAATATGCATCATATATATAAGTTTTTATAATTGTTTGCATTTGAAGAACTCTCTGTACAATCTTAAGATATGCAAATGCACTTTTTGCCTTTCGCAATCTGTTGTTAGCATCAGTTATTTTACAACCATCAGTGGAAAAAGTACTACCAAAGTTCTCGAATATATCTATATCGTCAATATAATTTCCTTTAACTGCATTTCTGTCATTCATTATTGGAATTTATTTTCATAGACTTGATTTTACTGATATTAATTCTTAGTACTACTTTTTTACGTATAAGTAAAGAATTGTTATTAATGTTACATTACATTGCTTTTGTTCATGATTATCATCACTATATTTCAGATGCACGAATATATTACAAAAATGCTAATCGATTCAAATATCTAGAATTAAATTTGATTGAATTTAGTGCAAGCATTTTTTATAAGTTTATTATTATTGTTTCCGTATTTAAACTACTGTTTTAGAATAGTTTTAATACTAACAAGAATTACAAAGAATTATCCTTAAATAAAGTATTAAGGATAACAATTTTCTATTAGAATTGAATCATCTCTGGAAGCTGTCTATAAAAAAAACTAGGAAATATTATTTAACTAAAATTTAAAACTGTTGATAATATTAACACATAAATCCAATTAATTAAAATTATTTTAATATTATTATTAATAGTTTGCAGTTTCATATTTCTTTTGATAGTGAAATAGGGTTATTTCATCACTATATTTATATTAACGACACGATAATATAGAGTTCTTTACAGTTATTGGTTTTATTTATTTAAAATTTTCTAATTCAATGTAATTCTTTTTCTTCTTTCCTTTAACTCCTATTGCAGCACATATCCATCTCGTACGGTTGTCAGCTAACTGCTTGACTCCCTAAAATTTTCAGTTTATTTCAATTTCTTTTAAAGGAAAGAAATTTGGAGACCGTCCACGTCCTTAAGGGTTCCAGTTAAAAAAATAATTTCCATCTCGTATGGTTGCGAATTAATTGCTTGACTCCCTAAGATTTTCAGTTTATCTCAATTTATTTTAAAGGAAAGAAATTAGGAGGCCTTTTAAGGGTTCCAGTAGAGCACTTAACTCAACAGTTTTTAGGAATTTTTAGAAGGCTTCTGACGTAGTGTGTGGTCAATCCATTTCCATTTGCGACGCTTAATCAAAGTTATTACAGAATTAATGTTGCATTTTTCGTAAAGTCCTTAATAAGTTATAACGTCGGGCATTCTAAGTAAGCAGCGTAGTCCACGGATAATAAAGCTTTACAGCTTGCTTATTAGTGCATCTGTGTGGAACCAAGCTTCACACCCGTAGAGTAGCACAGTTAGACCATATGATTTCAATATGCGAAACTTAGTTTTGACGGATAAATGAGCGCTGTGTCTCTTTTAGCGCTTTTAGTGTTTCTGCTGAAATCACACTGCCTAGTTATATGAAGGAGTCG
>NC_051847.1:145528718-145608558 GCF_002237135.1 Teleopsis dalmanni
AACAATATGATCTATAAATCTGATTAAACCAAGAAAATTGTTTTTATAAGACTATTTCAGTGTACCTCATAATTAACTGGAAGACAGTATTTACATTTTATTTTTTTTAATAAAAATGATTTAATATTTTTAAGAGTATATTTATTATATATTTCAATTAAATTATTTTAATTCAAATACATATTAAAAAGTACAAATACAACAAAAAAAATTTATAATATCATTGTGAGCTTTAAGATCATATTCTAACAACTGTATTTAAGGCAATTGTTAGTATATGGAGATTTGAATGTTGTAATGTCTTCTTCGTGGCCACTGTAGCTGAAAAACAGTCTTTGCATTGTAATACTCCTCCAGTCTTCTTAATTTCTTGCAACTTATTCCCAGTCATTGACATAAATTCGTCTTAAATATATTTTTTCCCATCACACAAACAAAATTGGAGACACCCCACCGTTATTATTCTACCATTATTTTCGAAACATAATTTACGTGACACACATTTTAGAAAGTAAACAAAATGTAAATTTTTTATTTAATAATATCTAATAAAATAAAAGAAAATAAAATAAAACAAACGTTACATACATATAATATTCTGCGTAAAATACCAAACACATAAAATCGTACAAACAACCACAAATTCTATTATCTTTATTATTATGCTCTCCGATTAACTTTTGCTCATGACTTCTCCGAATAATTTAAATCTGGATATTCGAACACTACGGATTTAAAAAAATTCCCATTTTTTTTTTTTCAACTCCGAAGACTTCGTTGATATCGGATTAATCGAATAATTTCGGGTTTTAAAATATCCGAATACTATGAACAGCACTAATTCTTAGTACGTGATTTTCTAAGATTTAATTTAAGTTTCCAAGTCCATATTTTGTAACAAGACCTATGGACTATTATTTATTCGTATTTGATAGTTTTTCACTTTCATTACGAAACCACTCTTGGCATAGACGATTTAAAGTGCACTCTTCCCTATTATTTATTCGTATAAGGTATGTTTTAAGTTTTTCACTCTTACGAGTCCACTCTTAGCTCCGCCACGCATAGACGATTGATTGTACTACGATTCAAAGTGCACTCTTCGTATCTGTAAAAAAGAATTGAGAGGATAATTACTTTATATATTCATATTTTTAATTCTATAGATATCAGTATAGATTTAAAGTATGATCATAAAAGAAAAATCCTTAATAGTACAATACTCATGCATTTAGACTAGTGTATGTAAGATTCTATCTTATTTACGGCATTTTATCATCGTTGATACAAAGTTCGCTTCTTCAGAAACTGTTGCTCAGTTCAGTTTTCATTTAGAACTGTAAGTTAAAATATATTATACTACGGTATTCAAAGTATAAAGTAACAAAATTATAAAACAATATTCATCATTATTTTATTTTAAATACTATATATATATGTTGAGGCTAGTTGAGTTGAGTCAGTGCACCTGAGCACTTTTACTATCTATTAACTGCGAGGTTTCTACAAAACCCCTCTTTGCGCCTTGACTGGATTATTGTTTATCACTTCATTAGACTAAGCAATAATTGACCTCAGATCTGCATATCTCCCCGAGGAGCCTGTAACCATTCTGAGATTTGATAACGCGGTGTTAGTAAGTCTGTCAGATTTCGCAAATAATTTCAGGGCTCTATCCTATTTTAAATACTATAATTTATGTTATAGATGAGCCATATACAATTTAATAATTATGTTTTGTAAGTTGTTTTAAAGTTTGGCTTGAAACACAAAGGGATCGGCCTATTTTTAAATATATATTTATCAGAGATCAATTATTTATGTTACAGATAAATGGAACATTTTCCGATTTCTTTAATTTAGTGCAGTGTGAATCGAAGTTATGACATAAAAAGTATATTGCTATCTCTGCTTCAGAAACCACTCCTATATTACAGAAATGAATGCCAGCATAAAGACTGTTATCCACATTGGACCTGCTAATCAAGTCTTTCTCTGCGTAGATTGCGAAACTATTATCAAAGCAAAAATGTTTTTGTCTCAATTTATTAAACATCATAGATCTGAAAAAAAACTAAAGTAAATCTTACTTTAAAATTTAGTACGTTCAATTATCACAGGCTTAATCATAAGTAAATATTTATAGTTTTTATGATTTTCTGCTAAATCTTGTTTTTCTTCTATTATAAAATAAAATACTTCAAAATACTACTTTTTATAAATCAATTCTACCGCACATTGCAAATATCCTTTCAACACATAGTCTAAAAAATTAATTTTGATATATAAATAATTGCAATCTACAATGTCATTGTTTATACAATATACGTCTTTTGGTTTTTAAAATGGGATCATAATGCCTACATACAACTACAAATCTAGAATATCTAGCATAAAGCACATTGCGCTGGCAGGCTATACTGCAATGCTTAATAAAGAATATAACCCAGTAGCAATAAAAATAATTAATTAAAAAGCTTTAAATTGTTCATGATACTATTTTCATTGATTAATACGGAAACATAGTTAATATACGCATGTGGACATTAGTATAAACGTATCGGTCAATGTGATTGCAAAGATTTTGATAATTTTATAATACTACTATTACACCATAAATCGACGGACGACATGTGTCACAGTCGCTATTTTAATTATATTTAATTATATATTAATTTAAGATTCACTAATCATACTGTAAAAATGAAATTTAAAATGAAAATAAATATACATACATTTGTGACCGAAAAGTTTTCGGAAATTCTCATTTAAAATTCGCGCGCTGTATATTTTTCGATATTTTAAGTTTATGTAGTTTGGCAGCACTGTCCTTAATTACTATGCCAAAAATGAGCGCGATCTGTCAGACAGTTCGTTTACGGCAGCTGTTGAAACCAGTTCACCTCAGTAGTGCGTTGCGAAAAAAACAATGGAAAAAAATATTGAACAAAGAGTTTGCATCAAATTTTGTTTTTCGAACGAAATTTCGTGTGCAGAATCGTTGCGAATGCTACAAAAGGCTTATGGGGAATCAGTTTTATCGAAAACTCAAGTTTATGAGTGGTACAAAGCCTTTCAGGACTGTCGTACGACCGTCGAAGACATGCCGCGTTCTGGACGACCTTCGACCTCTACCACCGACGAAAACATTGAAAAGGCAAAGGAAATCGTGTTCAAAAATCCTCATGTGAGTGTTAGAGAGATAGCACGAGAGCTAGGCATCGGTCGTGAGATGGCTCGTTTGATTTTGGTGGACAATTTGTGTATGCGACGTGTCAACGCCCGGCTTGTTCCGATTCACCTCAATTTGTTCAACATTATCAACGATTTTAAGGCCAAACATTCAATAAATACCATCGAACAGCCACCGTATTCACCTGATCTTGCACCGTGTGACTTTTTCCTGTTTCCCAACCTCAAATTACCACTCAGAGGAACGCGTTTTGAATCCATAGAAGACGTAAAACAGAATTCGCAGAGGGAACTCAAAGCCATACCGGAAAGCGCCTATAAAAAATGTTTTGATGATTGGAAGAAACGTTGGCATTTGTGTATCGCTTCTAATGGAGCATATTTTGAAGGAGATAAAATAAATATTGATGAAGATTAAGAATTTTGCGTTTTATTTAAAATTTCCCGAAAACTTTTCGGTCACAATGTACATACATACATACATACATAATTTAGAATATCTCTTAGAAGTCCTCTAACTATTGATTTTTAATCTTAATGGTGATTTGTTATTGTAATGTAGATATTGCTAATTATTTGGAAATATTTATATGTAACTTTTGTAATTTTTATACACTTAATGATGAATTGAGTTCCGAATTATTATTTGGAATAACTTTATTACCTCATAATACCATATGAGCATCTGAAAGTACCTACATATTTTCATCCACAGTATATTAAAGACACATTTTTGGCGCACCCAATGTTAATGTGAGAAGATAAAATATTTTTCAATATTCAACACAAATTAAGTTTATGATGATGTTACAATGGGCCCTGTATAGAACAATCAAAAAATAACCTAAGAATTATTGCGAGATTATTGAACGATCATTGTAGATTGGATAATCACCTATCGAAGTAAGGAAATTAATACAACTGAGACTGCAGATACTGCAGAGAAGAGAGAGAAACTGCTTACGATGTGCTTGTTAAGTGCCAGGCACTGATGCACAAGCGGAAGAAACACCTAGGAGGGTATTTCATGGATCATAAGGATCCAAGATTAGGAAAGATAGGCTCTATATTGTCTTTCATTAAAGAAGTCTGACTTGAAGAAACACTCTAATCTGACTAAGGGGTACAATAGATCTTTTAGGTCGCTTTACTAGATATCTAGATCGTGAGATTATCATTTCAATATAATTCAATCAAATAAGTACTTGTATTTCAACTTTATATTTGAATTATCATATAAAAAACTAAAATGTAACTATTATATCTTACCTATTATTTTAAAATTTCACTCTTCAACTTATGTTCGGATAGTAAATCCATCTTCGAGATAAATGTACTCGTAGATTCAAATATACACAATTTTGCATTTCCTGTTGGGATAGTATGCATTTACTCACATATTGTGTACAGACTTAATGCGTTAAATATGCCACAAAAATAAATTTTCCATAAATATTATACGTGTGCTGGATAAATTTAGATAGATACAAGTCTTGCATCTTATAATAATTAAACAAACCGGACTATATATATTGTGAATATATATTTATATTTATACTGTTGCGTTTTTGTTTATATTTTTATTTTTTACGCCCCAAATTACTGCTGGTATGGGACGAGCACAGTATGAATGTTTATATAGCTATAAATCTTTCGATCAGTTAACCCAAACAATTTGGCAAATATAAAATTATCTCGCTATAATTATACTATATAAAAATGAGTGACATGTCTTTATATATATAAATACCAAAGTATATATATACTATAGTTTTAATAATTATATATATACTGTATTCATATAAAAATGGAAGTAATTTGATTATTAAATCCAATAATGTTAATGGAGTTTGCGGCATTTGGGGTCTTCTTTCGATAGACAGAAATTTTGATGTAAAATACAGAGAAACAGTTTTCAGCTATATTTTTTTTAAAGGTTTTACACTTACAATTAGACAGAGATTATTTGTAACTAATTGTTTTGATTACATGTGAATTAGATATTAACTCAATGTAATCTATACATATATTCAAAATTACTTTTATATGATATCTAGTTCATTTAGTTAGTATTTTCAGATCAGGCTATTGAGAAATTAGATCATATGCCAATACAACTTTTGGACACCGCAAATATCTTCCGCAGAGAAACACACTTAAAAGTGTTGTCGAAGTATAGATTTAACAACTCTGTTTACTAAGACAAAACATTCCTTTTAAAAAGGATGAACGGATAAAAACAATAAATAGATATGCCAATTGAAATAGACATCATATGACTCGCTATAAGCTACAGGTACTTTGTTGAGAAGTTCGTCATTTGTTCCTACCCATGGTGAACGATTTTTCTGATAAAAAATTCGCTTCAAGAAAGGTTTGTGAAAATCGACAGTCTCAATTTTTTATCATTAAGGATGGGAACTTTTATGAAAGGCGTATAATAAAATTACCTTCAAAATAGCAACAGTTTTCGAATAAAACGCTGCATATTTGACCTGGTGGTTCGTTGGTTGGTTGCAGTGGCAGGCCATTAGATAAACTTCCATGTATCTCAATTAGCGATTAATCTAAATTTCACAATTAATTAAATTTTTTAAATACAATTCTATATTAAATAATTTGGTTTATTTTTAATAACCGATGTAATTACTTAAGTAAATGATATAATAATTTTCGTTCGCTATTTCTCTTATACTCAATATGGATGCAATATATCGTGTGAATAATTGTTCCTGCTGAGTTAATGATTTAAGTCTTCATATTTGGACACTTTAAAATTCTATGGAATCATTTCTTCAAGTTTTAATAAGAAACCGTATATTTGCTATTTTCTCCTTTACGGGTTTTTTCTAAATGTGCAAAGTTTGATTAATTAATTGAAAATCAATATTTCACTGAAAAATAAAACATTTTTGGAAAAATATCCATTTATGATTTAATTTCAAAAAGAAAACAAACCAGACTGAGCTACAAATTTTAATATATATTTTTTACTTCAAAAAAAAATTGCATAGAATGAAGTCTCTGATCGAAAGAATCGTTATAGTTCACTAAATTTGTAATCAATGGTGCATGTTAACTGAGACTGTGCTCAGAAGTTTTTTGTCTAACGCTTTTGTTAATTATTGTAACTCGAATCAATATTCAAAGTATTTTATTAACTAACGCACAAGGGAAAGTATCACATATATTTTTCGAAGACTTATAAAGTGATCGAAGAATTTAGTTTTAAGCAGTTCACAAAACGGTGAGCAACTAAAATAGTCGTGTGCAAATATAAATTAACGATAGACTATAATCAAGAATGAAAGAATCATCTAAACGTTCATATCTTAAAGAACTGGGAGCTTTTGTTCCTCACAACACGAGAAGATCAAATATTTCACACACACAAGTAGAAAAGAGACCTGCTCACCGAAATGATATTGGTGAAGAAACAACAGATCCTAATAAAAGAACTAAAGTTAAACTAAATAAAGAAAAGTCAATAGAATTTCCGTCTGACGTGAGTAACTCAACATTAGTAAGCAATTCCACTGATAAGAAAGAAATGCTTTCGGAAATCAATCAAAATGTTGAAAAATTAATGATTGACTATCCTATGGAGCACATGAAATTTAATCGTCGTATAAGGGTATGTTCAATATTTTATAGTTTATAGCACACGATTATTGCAGTAACATTAATCTATTTAACTTATACTATGTTAATGTTACAATTGAACTAAGCTTGTTGTATTAAAATGCTTAGTATTATAATTCGGCTTGCAAATCGATCAAATCTTAATGTCACAATAATTGGTATTACAGATACTTCATTATCACTGCATCACCATCTTATTGTGATACCTTCAAAATGATCTTGATGTGACACCATTCGGCAATGGTTGCATCTTTAAGTATCATTTTATACAGTTTAGATATATTTCCAATCAGTATCAAAGATAAAGAAAGGATATGTATAGTGTATTGCAGATAATCTTATTTTTCTTATCTTACAATATTTTTACCTCTGCTTTAACAATTACGTTTTTAGAATACATATTTTTACGGATGATAGAAGCTTATATGGAAAAAATAAGCAATTTTTGATCTTATTCGTATGTTACATCTTTTATTCATGAAATGAAAACATTAGCAGATAATTTAATTTCTTAAAGTATTAGTTTCTTATCTACTAGTGCTTATCTATTGAGCTCAATTATTGTTAAGGTTTCTTCGCTGATTAGTACATATCCAGGTTGAATAGGAGAGCATTATTTTGAAATTATTTTGACGTTATAATAAATAATCAAAAAATTTTTCTGATAAACTGAAATTGTTTTTATGTAATAAAAACCTATTACAAATGCTGATTTAATAGCTCATTATTTGAATAAATCAAAATCAGTTAAAAACAACCACTGTCAAGGATATTGAAGTCTAAAAATCTTACCATAACATTCAAGATATTACTGTATAAAATAATGCTTTACAATGGTTTTGAAACTTGGTTGTTTAGCCAAAAACACTTTGACTTCTTGACCGCGTTCCAGAGAAAACTTCTACGGAGAAGAATTCCTCACATATGTGAGGAAGTGCGATTCCAGCGACGAACTGTATACTATCTATCTTGAAACAGGAACAGTTACAAAAATTAACCTTGACAGATTACGATAAGTGCGTCCTATATATCATATGAGTAGATGAGCAGTCAATTAGAAAAACCATTTTTGAAGGTACGGTGTAGATCAAGACACGTTGCCTTAGGTGTACCCAATTAAATAAACATCGGTTCTCAATCAGCATTGGTAGAGAGACTTGTAGAATGAGGTTAGTGACGACTATAATATCGATGATGTTGAATTTTTACAAGTATTTATTTTTATTCTAAAAATTATAAATAAAAAGCAGCCATTGCCTAAGAAGAATATATGGCATATATTAACCGAATACGATAATAAATAAAGATCTAATATTAACAAACAGTGAAGTAATTCAAATTAAAGTTAAAGATATAAAGTGGTAATGAATTAGGTATACATACCGAAATACAAATAACTTCGCAAATATTAGGCTTGAGTCAAAACCACCTTTCTCTAGAAGACACATTGGACCCAAAATTACTTGGCTAATGATGCTGATTGGATGATGCTGATTGAATCGCAGCGATCATGAAAAATTCTTCTGAGAACCTAGAAAATTTGTTTCTCTTCTTTACTATATATAATATCGCCCGATGTTATTAACATTTTTAGTTAAAACTTTGTTAAGAAAATAATTAACAAATTATAATTGATTTATTTATTACTTCTTAACATAGTCATTCTTTAGTGATTAAAAATATTAACATGAAAGAAGTCAGTCAAGAAGTCTTATAGGTCAATAAACTTAAAAGAGTTTTGTTATATTAATTATAAGTTTTAAAACGTCGCTGCTTAATTATTTTTCAAATTGTGTAAATTAGGTTTACAAAATGAATTCTAATTATTTAATAAAGATTAGAATATATAAAAAAAATTATATTTTCGGTGTTGTATAAAAGTTTTTTATTTATGTACTTTTTTATGGGTTAATTGGCCAATAGTCATCTTCAGGGTGCTATAGACGATAGTCGAAATATCGATAACCGTAAAATTCTATAACTAATTTAAAAGTTCTGTATTATTTGACATTAGGACCGTTAAAAAATACATAAATAAAAAAATTTAATCATTAAAACAATAATTTTTTTTTTATTCCACCATAATTTTTTATATTACAAAATTTAAATTATACCAAATTTTCATAATATAGTCATTCAACTTACGATTTCCAACATCAATACTTTCGAATAAAATTTTTTAAAATTACAATTTAAATAAACAAATTTGATTTCCAACAATCATCATTAGCTATTAAATAATCTAAAGAACAGTTATAAATTCCTCAAGCAACTATTCAACAAAGTTCGACATTCATGCAAAATGATCTAATTAGTGTACTTGCTCTAGAAAAAAGAAAAAGAAAAAAATTAAAATTAAATTTAAACTGCTCTCACTAATCATCATCATCACAACAACACCAACAACAACAACAACGTCAGCATCTCAACGTCACGGTGTGAAAAGATACAATGAATTAGAAATAGTATTGAATCTATATACGCCCCGTCAAGAGCAGCAGCCTCACGTATTATCAAGAGCAACCAGACTTTATAAACAAATGAGCTGATAAAAAGCAAATCAGTGACGTAGTGAAAGAGGGCAAATATGCTTTTGTTTATAAGTTAATATTAGTTCTAGTTGATTTTAGGGAATAAACTCTTTGAAACGCTATAAGTATCCTAAATATAGAAATACAACAAGGGTAACAATCTGAAACACATAGTAGTATACTATGTGCTGCAGTCTATAGTATATACTAAACTACTAATGAGCTAGCTAATAACCGTCTAAAGTTTCAATGAGTTAGCTGTAAACTTTCTAAACTACCAATGACCTAGTTGTAAATTTTCGAATAGCGGATTTTGATAAAGGTTGAAGAGGTTTCAAGTTCAGTACACCACTCCATTCCGTGATATGTACTAAGCTCCCAATGAGCTACGTATTAACCCACAATAACCGTTTTAAATGGAGGTTAAAGAGATTTAAGGTTTTAAATCAAAGAAAGTGTTACAATAAGCTCTCACAATAACCTCGGAAACATAGTTAATTTTTCAGTATCAACTAATAGGTTTTGTAAAAGTTTTGCAAAAGAATAAGATGTATTAATACTACGTTAATTTCTTTCATTAAAAATTTTTATGAACTGTGCATAATTATGTATATATATATAAAATCAATTTTCAATTATTCACATAAATTGTTAAGGTTCAAAAAGACATGCACGCATAAAAATATCAGAGCGCCCTACCATAAGTCGAAAATAACCTCATCTGATCATTGTTTGTACTCTTTCTCTTTTAATTCTACCCTTCTCGCAAGAACATATAATCCCTCGACCATATATGTACTTGACAAGTGGCTATATTTTCATCTTGCCAAATTATAATAAGTTGAGACCTGTAATTGTCTGCATGTAACTACATTGTGTAATGTATCTATAAGTAGATTTATGATTTAAAAAGTTATTGTTCGTCTCTAAGAGATAAGAGAGTTTAACTTCGCACTCACATATATTCTACTTTCTAAATCTCTGTTTTGAGTTCCACAGTTCTATTGTTTCTATTTATAATATTTTAATAGATTTATTGATGAAAACCCCCTGCGGCGAAATTTCTAACTGTGGCACTGTAGTGGAAAAACTGAAAATCAAAATATTTAAAAAATTTATTTCGATATTTTAGCACGGCACATTCAGTAAACACCAACAACTGAACGTCGCGCATCGGGATCGTAAGCGCCGACAAAAATTATGTATTTTATTTTTATTTTATTTCTCCCAAAATTCAATAGTAAATAATTGTGTATTTACTTGTGTTTTGAGATATAGAGATATAGTACAATCATTTGATAAATTCGAAATCGTTATATCATTGATAAAGCAAAAGTTATAAAAATCATATAACATATGAATTAAATATATATATACTTCATAAAATCGATATAGTTATTATAAGTGAGAAAAAAAGTAATATATATATAAATATTTATGGATAATTACAAATCCTGACTGAAAATTTTACATATAAGTGCTTATGTGTAAATACTCATTGAAGTATTGTGTTTAATAGTGCATAGCAGAAAAAAATTAAGAAAATATGGATTTCTTCTCAAATCTTATAAAACGCCCAATGAGTTTAGTGTTAGGCGATGAACACGATACAGCAAGTACACCAAATGATATAAAATTATCTGCAACAAGCCGCTCTGAACCTCAAACACCAAATGATGAAGATTTATCTGCATTGGCTTCGGTGAGTAAAAATAGATATGCGGCAATTAAAAAATACTCTGAACAATTAGAGTTTGAAGATGGTCTTGGAGACTTATGTGCTGTCACCACACATACATACGATGCAAGTTCCCCACCAAAAAAGGTTGCTAAGTCTGTTATTAGAAGTCCACCGAAATCTCGAAAATCTAATGATGTATTAAGTTCACCATTTAGTATAAAAGAACAATTTACGGAAATGAATACAGAAATTGTTGATATACTAAATAAAGATATGATAGAATTATCGCCAACCCAGTCAAATACTTCAAATTCTTCAAATCTTCATACAAATTCAAGCAAAACCAATATAATGCTTACAGAAATTAATACAAATATGGATAAAATGTTAAATGAGTATCCTATGAATTCCATGAATATTATTCCTACAATCAAGGTAGGTTGAATTTTCTTCATATATATCAGAATGTTTAATGCACATTTTATCTACATATGCACACAATTTTTTCGATTATAATTATAAAAATTTTACTACATAATCCTTAATTTATTATAGTATAATCGATGTTAAAATTGTGAACTCATTCTATAGTATAGTTCTCAGGAAGTTTTATGACTCAGATTATAAATATATTTCTGTACTTGCGGTTGCGTTATTTGTATTTAAAATACGTTTTGAATGATAAGTCCGAGTATAAATAAATCTTTACTTAAAACTATCATTAATTAATAATTTTTAATAAATAAATAATTTACATTTATTTAAATATTCTTTGTTATAAATAAGAATGAAGCATAAATTTATTTATTTGAAAATTGTTAGTCATACATAATGATGTAATATAACATTGATAGGTGTCTACTATCATCAGATCTCCAGATCTTTCTTTTAACTTCTAATTTATGTATATTACAATTAATGCGTGTAGTTATAATTTAACGGACATATTTCTGAACTTCGTTTAAAGTGGTGTTTTAGCTAGCAATTTTCTTGCACTTCCCTACCTACTCTAAGTTATCTTCATTAAGACACAAGCGAATGTATCGATGTGAACGCCTCTTAAATTCTGCTTATTATTATCGCATATTATTTATACGACTTTGGACTTTATTATGGTTTACGCGAAAATCACAGCACCACTTTCCGTGCATCACTGGATTGGATTGTCCTTTTTCAAGTACTTCATGTATGCAAAGTATGTAATTATTAAATATTCTAACTGGTAATTACAATGCCGTTTTCAATTGTTAAATCTGGGGTAACTTTTTTAATACAGATTAATGATATGGTTATAAGACTGTGACAGTGACAAAGCTCCAGTTAACATAGCAGATAGCTGGAAGTTTGAACACTAAAATGTACCAATTCAGCTCATTAAGTTGTGAATTTATGTTATGTTATCGTATTAAACTCAAACGGTTTAAAAATGGGTACTAGATACTAGGTATTCACTTGGATATGCTTTAGTGTAAAAATTTAGAATGTTTAAAAACATTTCGAAATTTCAATGAAGCGCAAAATCTGCTTTAAGAACAGAGTTTGCAGATGACTAAGATCCTCTTATAAGTAAATTCATAGCATCTACTGTATGTATACGCTAAACAATTACAAAGCAAATGTGTAGCATCCTCGTTGTCTTCTTTTCAGCTCCGGCAATAGTGGATCATTCATTCAAATACATCGTCTTTAAAATTTAGTTCAGTGTTTATATATATAGTATTTTTAATCACCTTCTAATGCAGATTAGTCAGGTTGTTTTCTTTCTGCCTAAATGGGAGGAATCTCATTTTGTAAAATGGACGTCTTTATTGTTAGTTCTTTAGGTCTGATAGTAACTTAACCGTGTAACAATGAGACTTTATTTGTGCTAAAGTAAATTTGGTGCCCAAGCTGCTACTTTAACCTATCACTACCTAAAATTTGATTCTGATATTTATTCATTGTTTGTATTACCTATAGTGCCTTTACATTGGATGAGATAAAAATACTCCTCTATTCAGTATTGAATTTTTAAATAAGTGGTAAGTAATGACCACTATTTTATTATTAACCACATTACTTTTTGGTTTTTTACCTTTCAGTCGTAGTTTACTCTTGATGATACATATGTACTGTCAAATAAATTTTTCCCATAAAAATGTTTTATCTAATGAGATTGCGGTTTTAGACAAATACAAAAAAAGGTATGTCCGTTGACTTTAACCTTGTACACAATTTTAAATATAATTTTGAGTGCATTTTTGATGCCAAAACTGACAAATGCGCAAAAGAAGCAAACATATCTGACATACACATATAGAGCAAGAGCACTTTGTATCTATTTAATAATAATTATTTTATAATGCCAAAAAATAATCTACACATACAATTTTGGTACGTTCACTACTGAGAAAAGGTTATTGAACTAGAACAAATTATTATATATATAGATTTTATTATAAAACAGTGAACATGTTGACTACAGTGGCGACTCATCACGGTAGTAAAGAAAATGGTTGCATTGGACTCATTAAGACATCAAAATATTTTAATTCTGACTTTTTCTGACATTAGCTTCCATGTAGAAATAAATCTTGGAGAGGAGAGTCATGGGAAAAAAATCAAAGTAATTAAATCTAGCACACATTTAATTTAAGAAATCGAAAGACTTCTTGTTATTGAAAATCAAAAATTCACATATCTTATAGTGGCTGGTTTGTCAAAGAATAAAATGGATATTGATCGTCAGTGTGGTTGTAACGGTTCCCTAGAAACTTTAAAACAACAGCAGTGACAATTATCTTAAATATCTAAATTATAATCAAGAACTAATGTGCTAAAATTATTTTGATAATTTGCTGAGATGGTCAAAATACATTTCTAGGATATATCCATATCTACCTATGATTATAGTCTCTTTTGTTTATAAAGCAGCCATAAGCTTTAAAAGTAATAGTTTTTCGCGTCATATAACCTTGTTTTAATAACATATCAAATAGCGATATTCAGCATCTGTTATACATTTCTTTTATAATGCATTTGTGTACCTTTATTAGTACATTTGATCCATTAATAGTTTTATACAGGGTGGCTAACAAATATTGCAACAAAGTAAAACGCTCTATTTTGTTAATTTTTGTTAAATTCAATGAAAGATAAAGAAAAATATGCGAAAAGAACTTTAAATTTCTAAGTTCATTTATTTTGGTTCAATATAATCACCTCTAGCGTGAATTATGGCCTTCGGAAGGCTATTGAAGCTATCGCACGCTGCCTGCAAATTTACAGTATTTTGGCACATTCTTAACACTTGCTTCAGACGATCAACATTTTGGTATTTTTTAGTGCGAACCTTACTTTATAAACTGCCCCAGACCGAGAAATCTAAAGGGTTTATTTCTGGTGTACACGATAACCACTGTATTGATGATAAAGCGTGGAACATAATTTTTGGCTCTAACTTTGTTTTTGTTCATCGGTAAAGTCATGTACGTTCAAATTCAATGGCCTTAGTCCGAGCTTATTTTTCAAAACGTGTTGCATCCTTTCTCGCTTCTTCACTTTACGAATCATTTCTAGTGTTGTTACTGTTTTTTTTGTTCACTTCCTGGGCATCGGGCAACGCTACTAGTATCACGGTATGTGAAACACAAATAATTTGTTCTTATTTAGATGTTGGACGGCTCGAACGATAGTCACTTGTGTTTTTTCAGTCAAATATAAAGCCATCACACTATCACGTTTGAACTCCATCAGATATAACTTCTTTTCTAGAACACAAAAATAAAAATGCCTTCGTTCGCTTATAAACAACACAATCTAAATTTATCAATCTTTTATTGATCAAAATTTATTAACCTAAATTTAGCAACAACATTCCTTTTTTATCCCATTAAATTGACTGTAATACCTGCGTTCACATCAATCTTTAGGCACTTTAAAGTCATTATAAAAAACAATGCATAAAAATCTTTCTGAATCGGTTCAGATGTTGCATTGTCAAACTCAAATTTCAAATAACATATTGCTTGTTTATTGTGTCTAGAAAAAAAACTCTAGATCTTTTAAAAAGTCCCTTTATATCTTCTATTTTTTGCGACTCCTGGTGCTGATGTAGTATTTGAACGTTCTTCATGTAAACAATCTACTTGCAAACCATTCTTTATTGCAGAAGCTGATTCACCTAATACATTTTTACAAAGAATAAATTATTGTACGATGTTCAGCTATTTTCATTATTAAAAAATATTGTAAACTTTAAATGTTTTAAATGTTTAAAAATGTTTTAATTAAGGATGAAATATTAAAATGGCGTCGATTGGCGAATAGATAGCTCTTCGAACAGCTTCGTATAAATTACTAGGTTAATAAAAATTTCGACCCTGCTATTACAAAATTGTTTTGAATTTTTAATTGTTTAAATGCATTTATATCATCTCTCACCGATAATATCATCTCTAATAGATGCATATGTCTTAATATTCCGAATGTAGAGTACAAATATAGTATAAAATGAAATTGTTTATAAAGCGCGTGGAATCTTAAATTAATTATAAAAATGTGGCAGGCAAGAAATTTCATTATAAGGCGGCGCTGAAAAGTACGCCTTTGATTACATATATTTTCATGTATGAAAAATAAAAAAATAAAACAAATTAAATTAGAGAAAATATGCATGATAACTTCGCTTATTTGCAAGTTTTCATAGTTTATATAAAAATATATGTTATAAAAATACTTGCAGAGAATTTCATGTTCATGTTCAATTGAAAATCTTTCCTCTTTCTGCTTACAAATTTGAATGCAATTTATTATGTTGCCAAAGAGCTGAACAGACTTGTAGCTTGAATTTTTTATAATGCTTCTACCGAAGGTTAGTGCAGCAGTATTATTTGACCAAAATAGTAAATAAATTTCTTGCACAATTATAAAAAAAATTATACATTTTTAATACTATCAATATGTAATTTCTTCCTTCATTTTTAGCTCAGTCAAATAAGCAATAAAGCAGCAACAATGGCAGAGACAAAGTTATCTGTTCCGTCTTCTCAGCCTCAGATAAAAGTCACTGGACCTACGCCTAATGCATCGCCTTCACCAACTGCCGGTTCAGCTGGTTATGAAGCTAACTCACTATTTTCTCCGTCAACTGGACAAAAAATAAGTGATTCACCAACGTCATCCACTAGACCTATTGGTGGAACCAACAAATCATCACACAAATTCATTGGTAAATTTAAACTGAATTTCAATAATTTAATTATTTTTTTTATTAATACGTTTATATATTTAAGGTTTGACTGAATTCGATGAATCTGAAATACCGGAATTGCCAGACTGTCTTAATCCAAATATTGAAGGTAAATACCACTACTAAATATTAATAAATTTATTAGTTTACTAACTTTACCCTGCGCGTGTTAGAACGCCACACAAAAATTAAATAGTTTCAATTGAAAATTTATAAAAGATTGTACTTAAATTTTGACTTTTGTCAAACAATAATATACTTTAAGACATCGGTTAGACATATTAGAAAAAAACTGGATACGTAGTATCAAAACATCTTTTTCCATTTAGAATGGTTGCTTCAATAACATCTGTCATCAGTTTTCTGACAGATAATCTAGTTCCATATACTAACGTTGTCCAAAACCATGACTAGAGCCCCAACTATAAACGACAATTTGTGTCATGCAACTCCAGAAATATACAACAAAATTAGTTATTTCATTCGACAGTATTCATAAGACATAACTATCGATTTCTAAGCAATAGGCCCACCTTCGTTTTAACACATCCTTCTATCACAGATCCAGAAGTAAAAATTATTACCTGTATATTCCATACACCAAATTTTTAAAAAAATTAATTTCATCCATGTTTTATGTAGTTGCAACTTTAAAACTTATATCGATTTGTCCTGTACACCTTTATTCTTCCCTTAACCAATTACACTAAAACTTTATCCTAACCAATATATTCGTTTTGTAACCCATTCAGATTTTATGCTATATAGGTCCTCTTGGGACCTGTAGAGCTTGAAGCTGAATTAGTCACAAAAAAGGTTAATTTTTACTTCCAAACTGGATTTCATTGAGTTTCATTAAGAAAGTAATTTTTATTTAAAAACTACCCCTATTGTGGGAAGAACTGCAACCGTATCTTCTCTTATTCGAAATCGGTTCTGGTTTTTCTAAATAAAATTAAATCAAACATTCAGATTATATATTTAAATTATAGGTCACCTGTCACCTGTGATTTAAAGTGAAACAAAGTTGTTCTATAAAAATATCAAACAATTGTTCTATGTAATTATAAGTACCCAGTTCTATTCAAATCCCATTTCATTATGTAGTTAACCGTTTGGTACACAATTCGTGTCTTTTAAAAAAATCCAATCCTAATTTTTTCAGTTTAATACTCTTATTATTAAGCATATTCTCTAACACAAATTTTTATTATTCATTTTACACCCACTACTTTAATTTTATTTTATTCACATAATTACAAATATACATGTTTCTTATTTCAGAACATTTAAAAACAACATTTGAAGACGGTTTCATACCCACTTTAACAGTACTAAACACAACTGGTAAATATTATATTTCAACTATATATTTCAAATGTAGTATTTATTTATTTTTTTTTTTTTTCTTTTCAGAAAACGTTGATATTAAAAACAGTTTTCCATTAAAAGAAAATCTACTAAAGGATGAAATAAATTCATCTGATAGTGAAGCATACAATGAATGCGAAGCCATAGAAGCGGAATTTCAAAAGTTAAAAAAATTGGCTGCTGCCGAACTTTTAGGTGATGAATTCACTAAAAATACACTGGATGAAATCGAAAGCGCATTTAATAGGTCAGCATATGAACCACACGCAAAAGAATCCTGGCAACTAAATGTGACAAATAATTTAGAAGTAAATCCGAGCGAACCTATGGATATTGATTTAAACTTCACCAATACTGATATATCGGTTAATAATTATTTTGATGTGGAACAAGAGAATTTAGAAAAATCGTTGAACAAAAGTATTGAAATGCCACGGAAATTAAACAGCAGTTTAACACAGGAAAGTGTACCAGAATTTTCCGGTGCCAGTGCAAGTGGCATAGTAGCTCAACCAGTTATAAGACCAACTTTAAACTTAACTTTAGATATGTCATCATCATTTTGTAGTGCAAGAAGTTCTGCACCGTCTTCGCCCGCTTTTCCGATTTCCAATATCAATGATATCAATGAACCTTACCGTTTTCCACAGTCACCCACATCTGCAAATAAGGGAATAATATATTTAGAAAAATCGGACTATGCAAAAAAATTAAATGATTCAAATAAATTTATTTCTGATTTTAGATCTAATAGTCCACAGTTAAATCTAGTGAATGAAAACAATGGTTTGAATACTTTGGATTCACCTTTAGGTCTTAATAGTAATGATGTTGCATTAAACAGTATATTTAATAATAATCAAACATTACCTATTACAACTGCAAAAAGAACATTCACTGTCAGCTCATTAGATACGAATGAGTCTGTTTCAGATTCACATGAAAATGACATTACACCACAGACTGATCTAACAACAATTATAGACAAGTCTGTTAAAAATAATTTCGTAAATGCTAATGACAGCACTGAAGAAAGTAATACTATGGAAGACATGGATGTTGATGTTAGCATGAAGTCTTTGCACGAAAATTCGGCTTTGTTATATCTAACGCCAAAAGAAAAATTAAATTTGAAAACAGGCGAATCTGAGAAAGCATCTACACCACTAACAGGTGAGCACAATAACCTATTCGCCACAAACGGTCTTGAAAGAGAATGTTCGAAAACACCACTAACACCAATTCCTCAAAGTCAACCAAATATCGGTGAACCGGATTACAATTCTCCATTTTATCAGCTCTTTTCACCTGTAGTTACTATGGAAAAGCGTCAAAAGGAAGAGGAATTAATAGGAAATATTCAACCTAAATGTTTAAATATACCAAATGTAATAACAATGGCTGAACGTCAAAAAATGGATGAAGATGTATTATCAGAAAATCAGCTCTCTTCATCAAAGCGTAGCGCTTCACCCCCCATAACAACTATTAAAACAAATTTGCAGGAAGATGATTTAAAAATGTTCTCAGAATGTTCTTCACCTACTTCAAAATCGCCACCAATACCTACATTGCAAAAACAATACAAACCTAATAATATTGATATTGTAAGCGAAGATAAACAATCTAAGACTGAATATATTGCAGATTTGGTAAATGCAATAGAAATTAATGTTGTCTCTTCATCAGAGCTTAGAGCTTCACCCCCCATACCAACTATTACAACCAAATTACAGGAAGATTTAAAAATGTTCTCTGAATATTCTTTACCTTGTTCAACATCGCCACCAATCCCTACATTGCAAAAACAATACAAACCTAATAATATTGATAATATAAACGAAGATAAACAATCTAAAACTGAATATGTTGAAGATTTAGCAGATCTTTCGCCACTATGTTTGGTTTCACCTCCAATACCGACTTTAAATAAAGCTCCCGCAGGTCTTAGCGAAGAGGACAACACTAAGTCCTTTTCACCATCTATGCATAGTAAAAACAAAAGAGCAACTACTCATAGTTCAGTTGGTTCAGTGGATTCTTCTTATGGAGAAGTTTTATCTGCTAAAGAGCAAACCAAATGTAATGCACGTGATGAGAAAGATGTTGAAAACATTAGCACATCTCAAATTAATGATTTGTTTGTAAAGAAAACTCTTAACAAATCTCAGTCAATCTATGATGATGAATTCAAGAGTGGCAATACTGATGCAAATGGTAAGTAATATATTTAATTTTTTTTTTTTTAAACAATTTGATTATTTTTTATTACATTTTAAAAAACAAGTTCTAAGTGATTGATGTTTAAGGGATTATCTAAAAGTTCTTTTTCACATAGTTTTTGTGAAAATATAGTTAGGAAAAACAAAAGCATATTTTTAATTTTTGATTTAGATTTTATGTAATTAGTATAAAAATATAAACATTACAAATTTAAACCACGATACCCCATAAGCATATAGCTCTATTTTGGTACAAACATCCAATTTTTTGTTATTCTTCCAAAATTTTAGATTATATCTATATAGATATATAAACAATAAAATTTATAAATAAGTTTATAAATTTATTATATTATATTATTGTTATTGCTATCGCTATTAATTTTTTTTTATATATTCAAATTTATTACTTAAATGAGCTTCATATGTCCTATTCTATTACAATGCTTTCGATAGGAAGTCTCATGTAAAATATTCAACTGAAGTTTAAACTCGATAATTCTCTTAGATAATGTATCAGACTAAAACTATTTCATTTATTTTTTGAATTAGTTTAATACGGTGATGGCAAAAATTAAGATGCATTCACATTATAAAGCCCATTATATAACTGAAAAATTTTCTATCTATCGAATGTGACTTGCAAATGCATAATAGCATTGTAGTACATTTTATTTAAAATTATAATATAATTTAATAATTATATTTTATTATCTTTTTTGCTAAATTTGTTTCAAGTAAATTGCAAACAAAATTTCATTGTTCAGAATATAAGAAATTCCAGTTCTGAATTTCTTCCATCTTCCATTAATGCATTTAGAAGTATAATCTCTAAAAAAGCAAAGCGAAATTTTTTTAATTTTACAATGCTATTAATATCTTATTTATTGATGTATATATACATATGCATTGAATTGCGCTCTGACCGGTTTGGTTTCCATATACAATAAATACGTTATGTCCTGTTAGTTATGAGTTTTAGGCTCAGGCAAGTTCATATTGTCTATTTTCTTCCTATAGCGCCTATAAAAATTTTATTAAAAGTTGATATAATCAAACCCAAATAACACATACGTCTTGTCTTATAAAATTAACGCTTTAACAACAGCTAGGATTTTGTAAAACTTGCCTTTATTTAATGTATTTACCTGGTACAATCTTTTCTTACTTGAATATTTCTTCATTTATTTATTTAAACTATTTAGTAATAATAAATTATATTATACTTTTCGACATGTAATTTATTGACCCTATTATAATTATAAAGATAATTTAATTATATCGAAGGAATATTTTCTACCACATTTTAAATCAAACTTAACACTTACATTGCTAAAAATTAGAAAGCAAAATGGTATATAAAGGGTGATATATTAAAATACATCTGCATTATGAGGCAAATGATTTCCTTTCATTTACCCAATAAAAGAATATCGTTTTCAAGAAGAAGTAATAGCCATCCAAAATATACCACCAGCCTACAATCTAATATGAGTAGAATATATCGGTTATTCCTAAAAAAAAAGGGTTTTGTTGTTATCTATAAAAAGTCCTATATACTTAGGTGCACACCTTGTACATACAGGGTTAGGCTATTGAAGTGTTACCAACTAAACACAGGTGTATCTGTCAAACTGATATTGTTAAGTACGTAAAATTCATACGAATGACAGGTGTTAATTGTTTACAAGCATACGTCGAGCTAGAGGGAATGGATTTTGAAATTTTGATTATTTCCACAAAATTTTGTAATTTGTATTAATAATAAATAATTTCACACAAAAAAGACAAGATCGCTTGAATAAGTAACACTTCAATCGCCTTACATATAGGGTAAGGTCTACTAATCAAGGATTCCGTGAAAATCCTTTTAACTATCACAATAATAGATTTCTAATCTCTTTATTTGGTATTTTTAATTTTTCCATTTTTATGACAGATAGTTTTAACTTGTACAATGTCAAATCCATTTCCATATTGGAACTTAAGTAATTATATCACTTGATTCATCTATATTAATTAAATAATATTGCGCTTATTGGTATTATCTATAGCAGGGCTGTTCAAACAAATCTCTGTATAGATTGGGGGGCTGCAGAAACAAATACATACGTGTATACATAGTTACATACATAATTGTTTTCGATAAAAATAAAAATACGGTTATGTTAACTTTAGTTTTATTAATTTGCTAATTTAAATTAATTTATTTGGTATATCTTCTGCTAAAAAGTGTTTTGTTGTTTGTTGGATTTTGTTGTTTGTTAACTACTCCTTAAGTAATAGACCTTATTCAAAAAATTTTGTTGGTACACCCTTTCTTGACATATAGTACAAATTTGAGCTCCATCTGTCAATTAATTTGTTTACAGCAGCTATTAATGTGAGACTACCTCAAGTGCATTTAGCGATTTTTACTATGGGAAATTCTTGTTGTACGCGATTTTTTGACCAAACACGGCACCACTGTCATCACTCAGGCACCATATTCGCCAGATCTGGCGCATATGGTGTTCCCGAACTTTTTCCTGTTCCGAAACTCAAATTACCCTTTCGTGGTAAGCGTTTTAAGTCGATTAAATCGGTAAAAGAGAAATCGCCGAAGGAACTAAAAGCCATACCTGCACGAGCCTACGAAAAGTGTATGGAAAATTAGGTTAAGCGTTGGCATATGTGTAGAACGAGAAGACTTCAGAAGGAGCATATTTTGAAGGAGATAAAATAAATATGGAATAAAATTTAAATTTGTGTGTTTTATTTACAAAATTCGAATACTTTTTGAGCAGAAGGCACCATAAAAATAAAATAGTATAGTTTTGCCAGTACACCAAAAGAAAATTTGCATAATTGTTGTAGTAGATTAAAAACATGTTGCGGGTCGCACAAACATTAGCCGTGCTTTAGACAGCCCTGAGCTATAGTAATATTGCAATATATTTTTCAATTATACATATAAATGCAACCAATCCACACTCTTAATTGAATAAAGGTTAATCCAACTTAAAAATTGCATCGAAACCTTTATGCTTAAGTCATTTCTCTTTACTCTATCCACCAAACTCATACTCTTCTTCCATACTATCTGCACTCGTACATAAAACTATATATAAAAAGTTTTTCTTCTCCTTTCTCTACTGCGTACAGCAGTTGTACTATTTATAGTGAAATCAACGAAGGCCACCTCGTGAGAAATAAGAGTGTAAGCGACCTTTTCTCTGTATCGTCGACATTTGAACTTGAAATAGGGACCAGTTTTTTATGCCACTATTTTCTTAGTTTATTTTTTTTTTTTTCTCTCTTATAGACACGTGTTTTGACACGATACAATGTACAAAACAATTTCTGTTTATTTTCTTCGTTATTCAAATTGGAAATTATGCAGGTCTTTGTGGTTTCTGATTTTTCTTGTTGGTTTTATGGACGGCATGCATATTCGAGTATGTATCTAGTCGTATATAGTTAGTAACTTAGTCAAGTAAGTTAATATTTGCTAAGGTCTACTTTTTTCTTTATTAATTTTATATTCAGTTCACTTCCACTTTATGTTGAGATTATATGAAATACTGAAATAATAATACCAACATTGATGATTATTGTTTCATTCATTAAAATTAATATATTTTTACTAGATTTGCAATTTAAAAACAAGTTTTATTATTTTAAAAAGTTTTTTCAGTGTAAATATTTATTTTATTAATAATGATAGTTTAGTTTATAAAACTAAAAACTAACATGTATAGATATAGTACTGACTATATCTCCAGTTTAGTGAGAGAACTGGAAGGTTGAGCACAAATAATAATGTACAATAGCTACTGATACCATCGACTATTCTAGTGTAAATAAGTAATAGTGCAACTATTGGTTCTGCTCTTATTAACCAATTTACTTTATTTCATATTGGTATACAATATTACAATAACTCAGACTCAATTGCCAACTTTATAATATAAGGGTGGAAGAAAAATTAAGTGACATATACTTAATTCTATTGAGTTGTTTCTAATAACAGTTGATTTAAAGACTTAAAGACTTTTTTCTACAAAATCCTCAGAGTAACGAGCAATAATGGTAAAATATTCACTTATTTCTTTCTTGAGTATAGTTTTATTTTAACATAATATATTTCATCCATTAATTTTATAATTTTTTATAAAGAAATTATGATTTTTTCAATTATTAATATTTATTGAAGTCCTCAAAATAAAATAATTGAACATTTGATTTAGTGGTGATTGTTAACGACAAATTCTCCTCCATCGATCAATTTCTTCAGGTTTATAATCAGAAGATAATCGCTAAAGAATACATCATAGAATATATTAGATAATAAAATAATTAACTGGATGAAAAAATGCATAATAAATTAATAAGAGAATGCGATTGTTTTTTTATTCCTGACTAGCTCGTTTTGATAGACGTAGTAAAAACGGATACTATATTGAACCTGAAGCAATGACATGGAAAATTCAAGTATGTTTCCTTCGTCTTTATATCAAAATAAGGATATTATTTTAATATTCTTTTTTTCTTATATTATCTTAGGTAATAATATTTTTATAATGTAAGGCGCTATGTGAATAAAACTGCACCAACTCTTACCAACTGATCACGTGATAATTCAATAAATTCATTGTCGAAAAAATTATTCTTTGCTACGTGTTATGTAGCACAGTTTTTTGTACTTGAACCCAATCGCACATATAATTTTTAAGAAAAGTCGGTGATCTATTTTATGTTATACGAGTAGCTTCTAATACATATAAACGTTTTAAGGAAACCTTTCCTAAATGCCATTAAGTACTTTCCCAATTTATTCTCTTTTACTTCCCTATTTATAGTTTTGCTCTTTTACTTCCATTCCTTTTGATTTGGGTAGATATCGGCATACTTGTAAAAATCCACCACCGATTATTTGTGTTTTTAAAATCCAAATATGACGACATTTTTTTTTTGTTTAGCGTAAAATTATTTTTATGAATTCTCTTTAATTTTTATTTTTATTTTTATTTTGGTTGATGATTCAAAATTAAATACTTAAATTAATTGACTCACTTTAACGTTGACTTTGTAGTGCTTCTTCGTAGTTGCGAACTTTTGTTTTTGTTATTCGACTAGCACATGGGTTTGTCAGAGTGATAGGGTGTGTTACAAAATTCTTAATTAACTACTCCTTGAATGGCTCATTATTAATTATGATTGAAAAATTGCTTCTCATAATTTTTTTTAAATCTTATGTATACATTTTTTAACAATAAATATGTTTTTACAATCGTGTTCTGAAGAAATTTTTTCATATTTTTGTGTTGGATTTTTAGTGCAGTTCGCTAGCACTTTTTCGTTTTCAATTATATATATCTCTTCCACTTTTTAGTATTGTTCATTTTAATGTATATATTTAAGTTAATTTATGGAATGTGTGATTGCGTAAATGTGGTGATGATGAGGTTTACAACGTAATTAATATAAATTCAATTCATATGCAATACAACTTAATAAATAAATTATTTGAATGAAGTTTAATAGGGTTGATAATGTATAATGTATAATGTATATTGAAATTTTTATATCTTCATCAATAGTATTGTATATGGTTAGAAAATAATAAACTATTCGTTATGTATAGAGAAGATCTATTGCAGTGGAAAAGATCTATTGGCTCGCAAAATTTTCTGCCTGTAAGTTTTATTGTTGCAGCTATATTACATTCTGTAAAGCTATTTATAATTAATAAAGATAACGTCTTGGTTTATTTAAGATTCCATATATAGGTTTATAATGTTCGTATGGAAAGAAAAATGTCCCGTAGTGTTATTGAATGGGATTTATTATCACACAAAGATATTCTATTTCGTAAGCTTATATAAAGTACCATATATCAGTGCTGTTTGTTGAGTAAGATTTAAAAAAAATCGTTTTTTTTACTGTTCATATCGAATTATTCCCTCAAATTAGCATTAATTAATAGAATGTACACTATACATTCTATTAATGTATAGTATTATTAATTAGTGTTACGTATAGTATTAATATTATGTATTAATGTTCACATTATATGTGAAGAAAACTCAGGACTTCATACAATTTTAATAACTGGTCAAAAACATTTACAGGTTTTGATATCTTTGGACATCTGTAAGGTGACTTTTAGTGGCACATTTCGATTATTATTATTAAATTAGGTCAAAAATGTGGTTCAAATGAGCATGTCAAAAATATATTGGAACTGTTTTATACACCACTATATAAAATATTAATTTATTATAATTTTAAGTCAGTGAATTGTGCACAGAATATATTCAGTGAAAAATGTGAACAATTTAATGACTTATTCGGTTAAAATGCGCTACTGTATTGCTTCATATTTGGTAGGTTCAAAGTTTTAAACCAGATAGGTTTTAATGATAGGTACGTGGCACTACTTAATTTTGCTTAATTAATTTCATTAATGGTGCTGTTATATTATAGTACACGCTCATAAACTAGAACCGTTTTTATTTTTTGGACAGTTCTGATTATATAAGTAGAAATGAATAATGATATGGATAATGAAATGTATAATGCAGTGATATTTGTTGTTTTAGACTAATTTTAGATTGTTGCTATTACATAGTCTAGCTTTAATACTTTTGTTAAGGTATCTGTATAGTTTTTTCTTTATTGTTTCTATTGTTATTTCAGTACACGCTCATAAATTATTTTGTTCTCGGGAAGTTCCAATATCCTAGATTATAATGTATAATACCCGTGATATTTTTTTGTTTTAATTCATTTTTGAACGGTATCTATATGTAACGTTGCTTATGTGGTTACTGGGAAAGCAACTTAATCCTTTTATAGTATTTCATTCTTTCTTTTATTTTGTTGATTATCAACACAAATAAAAAAGCTAAAAAATTTAAACTTTCTGAAATTTTAATTTCAAGCTCCAATTTTAAAATAACAGATTTAATGCATGATAAAATCTCGTTCCATTCCTTTCTGGATATTCGTTGTATTACTAATTTTTTATGAATTGTTTTACCAATATTTTTTTGTTATTACGTTCTTTATTATTGATTTTTGTTATAAAAAAAATGAATTATTGTTATAAAAAAAAGAAATTTTGTTATAATAAAATAAATGAATTCTTGTTTTAAAAAAAATTTAATTTTGTTATAAAAAAATATAATTTTGGTTATATATTTTATTTGAATTGTTTTTTGTACTATTCACCTGTACGTAAATACCTGCAGTGCTGTAAATAAAATAAAATAAAATTTTTGTAACACTGCAACCCCAACAAATGTTAAAAATCTCCAATTCCATGCTCTTATAATTGTACACGTTCGTAGCTTAGCTCAGCTGAGTTGTGTTGAGTTACCACTGCTTCTTCATACTCTGTTGTTTTTAAAATATTACGTATATTGAATTGCTGCTCTATCATATGCGCGCCTTCAACCAACCCACCCAAAGCAAAGCAAAAAAAAAAAAACCCATATGAAAGAAAACTGTGGTAGAAGATTTTACAATAAAAATCTCTTCGCTTATCACACGCACACACGTACACAAGAAAAAATTCTGCGCTCTTACGCTCTTTCTTATTATTGTAGTTTTAATTTATGCTAGGGCATGCACTGCATGCTGATGTACTACTGTTTCTTGTTGCTGTTATTCATTCACTCTCTTTTGCGTCAGACTCCAGTTTTGACCATGATGGAGTATTGGAGAAAAATATTTTAGTTATTATACTCTGCTCTTGTCGTCATCGTCGTCGTCGTAGCCGTAGTCGTAGTCGTATTTGTCTCTGCAGTAGCGTTATGGCTATGGATTTCGCTGTCGTGTGAATTTGTGTGTTAAAAAAATTTTCCGATTTTCATTATTGAAAATTAAACTTGAAGTAAATAATATATTTTCAAATATTTATATATATTTCAATACAAGAAAAAGAGTTAAACGGTTAGCAATTTAATTGTTTTGTGTTTAATGTGAATAAAAATACAAATAAGAGCAGTTGTTGTGTGTTCAATTTTAGTAGAGTTTTTGTTTTTTTTATTTTTTTTTTATTTTTGACTTTCATGAATGTGGGCGCTGTAAAGAGAAAAAAACTTCAGTAAAAATACCACCAGACAAGACAAAATTATGTCTTTTTTTTTTGGTTTTTGAGTAATTCAAATATTAAAATCGCATTAAAAAGCTATAAAATAATCTTAAAAAAGGCTGAGTTTTAAACTTGGCACATGCCACTTTCCCCCTTATACCTCTCCTTAAGCTTTCTTTGAAAGCAAGGCGTACGGCGGAAAACAACAATTTTATTGGTGGTTATAATGTAAGGAAAGAAATATGCTATATGTGCACAAAAAATAAACTGCTGCACTTCGATCGAACATGAGTCACATAAAATAAAATCCAGTGAAATTCTTGTGAAAATAAACTTGAATCATTAAAAGAAAACAAAAACAAAAAACTTAATGTAAAAGTGGCCCTCTTTTCGGACAAGTGCTTGATGAAAATTGTGCTTTGTTTGCAACGATCAAAGTCATTGTTCTTTTAAAACTGCCTCATAAATTACTAGTAAGATTCCAATTAGATTTATTGTTTGTGTTTGGCAGTGTTTTTCCTTGTGAAGCTTTGCTTGCTGCGCTGTGCTGTGCTTTGCTTTGCTTGTGCCAAATCAATTATGTATCACAATCTACGCTAGTGTTTTTTTTTTGTTTTTCATTATTTTATGTTTTTCCTTCCTGTTTTCTTGCTCTCGTCTATGAACCAGCGTTCTATTAAAACAATTCTCCACTGCTTCACTATTTAGTGTCTTTAATGAAATCATTTTCTCAACAAATTTATTTGTTTATTTGATCTCTGCTTATAAAATAAAATTAAATAATTAAAAAAAATTATGGAGTTGTTTATGGTATGAAAGCGCTTATCCGTTAGTAATTTGCTTAGAGACCTAGTGATGTGGAAAAGTTTTCTGATTATTTTTTCTTTGAAATAATTTTTTTTAATAAAATGTTTTACCTCAACTCGTAAAACAAATAATTAAAAATAAATTTCATATCGGTCTTAATTGTTTGTAAATAAATCATTCAACCTATGATAGATAATTAATTTGTTTCCACATATTTAACATTTATCAGGGCAGACCCCCTGATTTGCGAATGACATTTACATTTTATTAATCTTAATTTTGTGTCCAGAGTTCCAGTCATTAATTGAACTCAACGAATTGGAGCTCTGTCACCGTCACCATCATGGATCCTTAATCATTTCTATGGCTACCAGCCCATGACTTCAGTGTATTGCCGGCATAACGTGCAATTATATTCGAAACTTATATTCGATAATCAATGTTTGAAGCACAAGCACAGCAACCCCACTTATCAACCTCTTGAGTGTGTCAAAATTTTATCTCCTCGCGCTCCTGTAAATGCATCTGCCACTGCTGCACGCATAGGGACAGTTCCTTCCGCAACACCGTCAACATCCCCAAATACCATCGGCAATAACCGAACTCAGTAGTGACTAACCACTGGAAACACACTATTAAGCTATCTATATATTAACCCTATCAAATATATAGATGATAGCATAACATAAAATACTTACAAATGTATATGTTAGCTAATTCCTAAAACATTTCCTACCGGTGATACAACATCAGCTTCTGTCCATGTGATTTGTGCCTAACAATTAATTTAATTTATAATTTACAAAAATTAATAACAAAATTATGCAAAATTATTCGTCTTCTCAAGAATGGCATCTAAACACAATAAGAATTGGAAATAATTCTCAAAAACTATTTAATTTCAAAATTTAATTTTTTAATCAAGTACCTTTTTGGGTAGACCATACATCTGTTTCAAAATCTGCCATTTATCTAACTTCAGTGATCTTTGAAACCATCTACTGAATAATGTCTGTATATATTTTTTTGGAATGGAGTGTAAAAAAAAATTTTTCAAATTGAACCGCGGATTCTTATCAATAATTTATGAACTGCAAGTGTTAGGAATTAAACTTGAACGATGGAGTCCTCGCTCCCACATAACCGACGTAATTGTTATAAACCTAAAAGTGTTAATTTTTATTATTTTTTCGTAAACAACAATTCTATTTGCTATGCTATTTTAAGTATATATGCAAAAACCATAATTACATAAATTTACTTACTTAGTTGACCATTACACACGCGAGTCATCTTTGCCGCGTTGAGTAGCCTCCGCCAGCTTGCCCGATTAATAGCCTTCTGTTGCCAGTTGGTAGTACCAAATGTTGCCCCCAAATTGTTGGTCACCTAGTCCTTCCACCGAAGATGTGGACTTCTTCTACCGCATTTTCCAATTGTGGGTAACGAATCAAACATTTTTCTAGCCGGAGCACTTTCTTCCTGAACATGTCTAAGCCAGCAAAGCCGCTGACGATCTCAATGTCGAGATATAGCTCATACAGCTCATCGTTTCATCTAATTCGGTACTCGTTGCCAACTCATAAGAAACCATACATTTTCCGAAGAAAATCTTTCTCTTGAATGCTCTTAACCGTTCTCATCATTGTTGGTAATTGTCCAAGTTTCTGCACCACACAGCAGGACAGGCATGATAAGAGTCGATTAGAGCTTGAGTTTTGCTTGTCGAAAGAGAGCTTTATTTCTTAAATAAAAATTGTTTTAGATAAACAATTAAATCGCTATCATTTGACAAGCCTACTTAAATTTATTTTATCTTAAACTTGAGTTTTTCAATTTAAAAATTTCTTTCACTTCTTCCGTTTTCTGTTAGAAAAAGATTTATTATTATGAAGCATAAACAATTCATTTCAGTTTTATTAGAAATTACTCAATCAATCGTATTCTAGCACCTATTATATAGGAAATAGGAGCATGACATTTGCTACAAAAGGATTGTTTTTGTAAATAATGTAATTTAAATAAGACAAGTTCAAGTAGGTACTTGCAGTGTAAAAAAATTATTTATCAATATTTAAAATAAGCACAATTTTATTTGAAGATAAATAAGTAGATCAGCATAGCATCAATTTTAAGAAAAATTTTCAAAAAGAATGATAAGTAATTTAGCAATAATCGCAACAACTGTGTGATCAACAAAAAATTCCATTAAATATAAAAATTATATTATTTACTACAGATATAAAAAAAACTATTTTTATAAAATATTTTATTAATTTAAAAATATTCAGTTGTGATTCCCTTTTCGCTTGAAAAATAATTCCAGATTTAGTTTTTAAAATAATAAAGAAGACAAAATTTTTGGTCTAAAATCTTGAATATGTGCAGCCTTATATTTATTGACTATCAATCAATTCACAACATTGAATCTTGTATATGTAGCCTCAGATTTCGTAGACATATTTCTTATTATTAATAAGGGTTCGCCTCGACATTGCTGAATAAAGGACGTTGCTAAAATTGTACCGTGTTCCACAAATTATTGATTTCACACCGTCTTTGAAATTACTGCGATAAATGTTTACTGCCATGTTTCGAGTCATTATCTAATTGGTCCACCCATTTTAGTATCATATTTCGTTGGGCATATGGTAATGTTACATTGGGTCGTTATATTATCAACCATTTTTTTTTCTCGGATCAAAGAATTATATAGATCAATACTTATGATTTATTCATTTCAAAGTATCGTAAATTGTACCATCAATGGTAATTATATTTAAAAATATATAGGCCAAACGTTGTGCTAAAATTAATATTCAAATTCTTTTGTCACTATCTATCTGTAGTATAAGACATAAGCAATTTTATTTTTAACTTATTAAATATTATTATTAGTAATAATAGAATATAATGTACATATTATTCACACAATAGGAGACGTACTAATAACTAATTTTTAAGTCATCATAATCATACATTGTCATGATTATCAATACTTGTTATACATCGACTAATTTCTACAACTTTGTGAATAATTAACTCGAATTTCTTATGAACTTTATTTCCTTATTTCAAATATGATTCAATCTCTAATTCAAACAAGTTAGTAATATAATTTCAAATAACTTTATCAGTTTAAAATGCTGATATCACAGTTGAAATGACAACGTTCTTTATTGTGTCTTGCGTTTTATTTTTTATTCGGTTTAAAAGTTCGATAATCTTTAAGTCTGTTATGTGATATGTGTCATCAAACAGAATAGACATAATTGCAATGTAATTATAAAATAAAAATATATTACTTAAATTTTTTATTGCTCTAACATCGTTATCGCATTATTTATAAAAGTAATGTAAGCAATAATTGTTATGCCTTCTTTCTCATTACAAATTCTCTTTATATGTATTTCTCTTTTATCATCGTTATTGTTTGTCTTTTTTTATTATTATTTATATATTTTACAGTTGAACTTCGATTATCTGCGTTTTTATAAACCGGCAAGCGGGAAATTAAAAATTTATTAACTTCTTGTTTTACTTCTATTAATCTTAATGTACATATATTAATAGAAAAAACTATTACTGGTGCGTTCATAACCTTTTAACATATCAGAGAAAACAATCTAGATAAAGAAGAAGCAGACTAAATTTAATGAATTTATTATAAAGATAATATAATTTATTTGCATATATACAAATACACACATATATACATGTTAAATAGACTTATTAGAAAAGTTATCAAAATAAATAAAAGAAAATTATCAATTCTGTTAACCGTATCCATATTAAGTTGGCTTCCGGCAAACTGGATTAAAAAAAGTTTTAATAATTTTAAATACAATTTATAGAAATTAAACCAATTGTTTAAGTATGAATTATTCGTGATAAAATCGCGTCTCTAGACCATCAAATAATTAAATCACAATATATTTAGAAAATATCACACTGCACACATGAATTAACTACGAAAGTTGAATTCATATCAGTTATGAAGTAAATGCCTTTAAACAACCGATATAAGCATTTAATGATTAATATATATATTTATATATAACAAAAAACTCAAAAAAACAAATAAAAAGTGACAGCTAACAGCACTAAAAATTCAAATAAACTAAAAAAATTTGAGGTTAGGTTTAAAAATTGAGAAAAAGTGAACTCCTTCCCATGCATCAAAAAATTGAATATTTAAAAAATGAGTTATTTAAACTTCTTATGTTATTAACTGGTTTTTTTTTTTATTTTCATGTATTATTTCTTGTTTTTTTTGCAAATATTTTTAAATTTATTAGTAGAATAAATAAATATCAATATAAAAAGAACACATAACAAGAGTATAATGTAGTTAAGGGTTCTTGATAGACAACGTCCCATGTAATGAAGCTCTACTTCTTAACTGTAACCGATAGTTGTTCTTTTCTCCTATCTCACACGTGCTTCCTGACCGAAATATGTATTTGCTTAATAACTACTTTAATGACGTTAATAACATAAATATACTTTTCCCAAAGAATTATTCTGTTGTTGTAGAAGTTCATCGTGTTATATAAAATAATCAAATGAAAGGAATAGGAAAAGATTATGTGGAAAAGTAACTTAGATAAGAAATGGTGAGAAAGGTGCGCCCCCAAAAATACATTAATTTTCTATTTGGTTTGTGGTGATTGAATAGATTCAGAATTTTCGTCCTACCAAATATTGTCGTCCCTTATGTATATTTGACTGCTTATTGTATTAGAAAATCACACTTTGAAAGACAATCTCAAACTTACTCTAACGTTATTATCATAGGTCCGTACAACAAGATTGATAGCCTATATCTGAAAAATACTAAACTTAATACTAAATAAAGGTAAATATCACCTTTACTCAGTAGTAATGAATTTTTACACATTTTAAACTTACGTAATCTTCTTTTATTTTTCATATTTGATCATAAGAAAATTGTTGGCATTTAAAAGTGCTGTGAAAGCTCTACCTTCGCTATTAGATATCTGAAATCATTTCAATTGTCGACAATACCACTAGAATGAATGATAGCTTTTTCTCTCAAATTCAATTCTTCTCGTTAGGTTTCTTTAATAGGAATATTGCACATATAATTGGATCACATCTGAATAAAAACATATTTTACACTATTGATTGTGTCATTGCTTTCCGTGATAACTCATTCATTCATTAACTGCATTAAAAAAATGTTATAGATATCAAATAAAAACATTAATTGCATATTAAGACATGTTTATTTCAAAATGGTACACCATATTAATAATATTGTCTTCAAAGACAATGTATACACTGTTGAAATATTTAATTGATATTTCTATCTCATCTGAATAGGTGTAGTAATTTTAGGTTACTACTAATCATGATAAAAGTTACAAGATTCGTCATTAGGATTTTTTTTTATTTGGTGTCCCTTTAACATTTGTGATTCAGTCATGTTTCTGTTTTACAAGTTGCATGATTCGACCACATGTTACACATAAACTCACTGCTCACAAAAAATACAATCCAAGCATATCTACCCAAAATTGAATTAATTAATCAGGGTACAACAACCTATAACTTTCAAGAGCAACTAGGTCGAATTTCAAACCTAGTCTTCCTCATGGAAAAAGGAGAACATAGCTACGTTCACAAATATTTCCATTTCACACATTTCTGAATTTCCTGTTTATCGCCTTAAATGTATATTTCCTATAACCTAAATAGTTTTCCCCAATTCCTTGAGTTTTGAACCATCTCAAATAAGAAAAAGTAGTAAGCATTTTCGATATATGCAGATATCTCTTATGTATATATTACACATTACATTATATACATAATTATAAACGCAACAACAATAATAATATACTGTTTTAAATTATTATATTATGTTCATATAATATTAACATTAATTCAATCTTTAATATCTTGCAGTATTATTTGATGCCGCAGCCTTTGATTATCTTCTGTCTAAAGGCAATACTAATATACAAGAAAATCGAAGTTCACTTCTTTTAAAATTCGATCCATTACTTGGCGTACCTGTGGCTACAACTAGTCAACAATCCGTTACCACACTGTCTCCAACTATCGAAGAAGAGGAAAATTGTGGGGAGGACACAGCTGCTGAATGCGCAAAAGTTAAACCAAAAGAAGGCAGCATTAATAAGGTAAACCGATATTTTTTAACTATAACCTTTGGATTCAATTTAGGAATAAATGCTGTTTATTGTATTTTAGAATGAAACAATGAGTATAACCATGACGAAGGATATACATGTAGAAAATGATTGCAAAAAGTCATATGATAACTCCAAGTAAGTTTCTATCATCGAAATTAATTTATCTGCTTTCGTTATGAAATCATTTAATTTGTTTACTTTTTTCCAGCTCGCAATCTGATGTAAAACAGAACGATTATCAAATGGATGAACTAGAGAAAAAAATTAAAAATGAAGTGTAAGTTGTAAACAATGAATGATTAATGATTTCTTTGGTAACGTCAAGACCGATATGCTGTAAGCGTCGTTGTAGTTATATTTTTTGTGTAGGAATTTTTATTTGATAATGCATTTTCATATGGTAGGTGTGATTTACTAAAAAAAAAATAATAGTGGTATTCAAGAGTAAGAAACTCGGTAACAAAGCAACAAAAATTCAATCAGCAACAACAAAACATAATTTAATATATTTAAATCCAATTTACTCCATTTTAAATATGAACCATTAAGAGCAAATGCTCTAAAATAAGATAGAACTTTTAAAGATAACATAGCTTAGCTTAAGTACTCTCTATTTATCTATTATTATCATTACTATTACTAGTACTATTCCACTATTATTAATATTAGTATTAGTATTATTTTACTATTATTAATATCATTAGTGCCCCTATCCTACTTATTCCTTTACCACGTTTACATGTGTAGTTAACTTACCAACTGACAAGGCCATGTCTGTTAGACCTATAGTTTTTTGACTCTGATGAGCTACGGTAATGCCCAGCGAAACGTTTCTTTTCCCCTCATTAAATTATTTATTTATTCATATATTTAATTTTCAATTGATGATTTATTTATTTATATAGGTATTTATTTAGTCATTTAGGTTTAGTTACTTTAGTTAGCTGTTTATTATTGTGTGTGGGTAGGATATGCCATCATTTTTTAGAGAGTGGTAGGGTTAAATATATCTACGGTGCTAATTTCCAGTGGCTATCCACCATTGCGGTTCAGGTATTGTCATTAAACAATATGCTGAAGACATGGCTTTGTAACTATGATATGGTTATGAAGTCGTGACAGTGACAAAGCGCCAGATGCAGAAAAATATGCAGACTGGAATTTAGAGCACAAAGAAAAATATACAGATCTAAAACAACTTCTAAAACATAGACTCAAGTTAACTCTTGTCTTCAAAAATGTTCAGTGGTAGGAGTATTCTAAATATATAGTTTTAAATGTATTTTCATAAATCGAGATATTTCTTCTACTTATATTTTATAGATATCGATTTAGATTACTGTGCGTGCCATTAACAAAAGGGAGAAGTCGCTTGTAGTTCTTAAAATGTTTATTTTAAAAAAAAATGCTTAAAGTCCTTTATTAAATCCTGTACTTTAGTTTCCTAATTATATGAAAATTGTTTAAAGTTTATAAAAGTATAAAATTTCTATTATTTTGTTAGAAATATTTGCATTGCGATCTAGATATCTATTGAGCCCCCTTCATGGACTTAAAAGTATTTTTACAAGTCTAATTTTCCTTATAAATTTAACGTAAATTATTGAATTTGACTTCTTTATCCGATATGAAATGCGTTTTATTGAATATAAAATTTTGTTATTGCTATTTCTAATTGTTATTGAATTATATTTTTTTTACTATGCAGATTAAAAACAGAGGATATCGAAAAGAAGCTTAAGGATGCTGAATCCCGGGAGGAAAATTATATTAAAAGAATTACAGAAAAAGACAAAGCAATATATAAAATGCAGTAAGTATTAAATACAAGCCATGATAAATAAAAGTAGCCCATACTAAAGTCACCTCTTAGTATTTAATATTGGCATACTACTGCAATTTTCCATTATCAAATCTGGACGTGCTCTCGATATGTCATCTTACTTTTTTTTTTAAATTGATTATTTCTTTTCTATTTGTGATTTTTATATTTTGTGTTTATTATTTTAATTTTTTATTTATTTATTAAATGTAACGGAACATTTATTCAATTATTTTCTATAAAAGTTCTACTGTAATTAGTTTATTTAATTTAACTGTTATTTATTTATTGTTAATTTATGAATTTTTAATTTTTTCCTGATGTAATAATAAAAATAATTTTGTATATATATTTATTAATATATATTTATTAAATTTGATTTTAATTTCAATAAAAAAAATATTTTTTCTTGATGTACTTTTCGAAGCCCTTCGAAAATTATTTATTAAATTTCGACATTTATTATTTTGAATATATTTTTTTATTACTTTTTATTTAATATTAGAATTTTATGTTGATTTATTGTTAATATTTTTTATAATATTGTGTTACTTTTTATATAAAATCAATATTTTACTGTTCTATATTCTAATATTTTTTTTATTTCAACTGTTAATTTATTGGATTATAAATATATTATAATAATATATATATAATTAATTAATTAATATTTATGTTTAATATTTATTTTCTTGTTTTGTAATTTTTTCTTATTATAATTGTATATACATATTACTAAAATATGTTATTTTTTATCCGTAGTAGCGTTATTGAAGCCTATGAGAAAGCGATCGCAGAACTTATCTCAGAAAAGGAACAAATAGTACAATCCTATGAAAAACAGATACTGGAAATTAAATCTGATAGAGATTCAAATTACCAACATTTAACATCTCTTGAAACTACCTTTTCGGATTTACATGTGTAAGTAAAAAAATTGTTTACAAATAAAAAATTATTCATTTACAATAAAATGTCTTATAATTTTTTAGTAAATATGAAAAGAGCAAGGAAATGACACTACAGTTAAAGAAAACCGAAGAGGTTTTATTGAATGAAAAGGCAGCACATTTAGAAAATATACGTTCGCAAGAAAAGCGATATGAGAAAATGAAGCTTCATGCAATGCAACAATTGGAATTGTAAGTACAAGTATTATTTTTAGTGAATTTGTTGCTAATTAAAGCAAAAATATATATTAGCAATTCTGAAATTAGGCAGACATAGGTAACATTAGAGTTCGTTAACATTGAAGGCCTAGTGTAGAACAGATCGTTTCCTGGTTCCTGATGGGAAATGAACTTAGATTAAAGTATCAACCACGGAGATGCTAATAACTGTTATATTATTTACAGTTTTGAACTTGATATTGATTGTATTTATTACTAACAAACTGCGTATTCATTTTTATTAATTTTATACTTCGTTAAAGTATAATATATACATTAAACTTATATATAGTTTAGAATGTATAAGTATAGATTTAATTAGTACAATTTTTACATATATTACGATCAAGTGAAGTTTTACAATCTTAAACAAAAGGATATTGTTAGTTTTATCAAAAGTTTTTATTTTCTCAGATACGCTTTATGAGATTTTCTTCAGAGAGAGCACATGCATCTTTAAAGTAGTATTTGTCACTGTTCCTTCAAATAGTAATAAAATATTTTGTAGATATTATACATCGTGATGGTTGAATAGTTAAAATATACATATCACTATATGATAATAGTATGAGACCAGTAATATTTTTTTTTACCCAATACTCCTTATCTGCAATAATGGACAATAAGATATTTTCAAATGAAAAGTTTCCACATGGAAGCCGCACATTTAGAAATTTACGGTTATGACGCCGTGACAGTGACAAAGCAGCAGAAGCTGGAGTTTTGCACACAAAGAAAAAGTATACAGATTTATATCTTATATCCGTGTATTTTTTCACGGCAGTCTATGAAGTACATGAATATATGCTGTTGTATGGGAACATTTTCTATTTCAATATGAATTATTCTTAATTTTAGTAGTTTATTACAGACAGTAGTAGATCACATCGATTGCGATGTAGAAGTAGCTGCCATATAAACCAATAAAAATGTCCCAAACAACATAACTAAATGTATTTTATAGAGCCGACGAAAATATTTATTAAAATGTTTGTTTAAATAAATAAAAATAATTGCAAATTGTATTTATAGCTACAAAATATCACAAGAAAAAATTGTATATATATATTCTCAATATGGAAATTTATCATAAGTATTTCGCGATATTTTCTCAAATTGATTATTTATCCAATATTTTGGTCATTACTAATTGTCGGTATTTATAAGAATTAACAAAATCTATATTCAATTCAATCCCTAAGAAAAATCCATTAATATTAGACATAGAAATTTAGAATTTTTTATAAAGAGATGCAATAACAATTAAATAAAATAATTTTAAATTTTATTGATTTTCAATTAATTTTTATTAATTTTTTAGTGCAAACAATAAACTGGAATTAATGTCAAAGGAGCATCACATCGAAGCAGCTAAACTGAAAGCTTCATTAAAGAAGGAAGAATTGGCAAGGGCGTCGTTAAGTGAACAATTACAGCAGAAAGCACGTGAAAACAATGAGCTAGTTAAGATTTGTGATGAGCTCATTAATGGGCAAGGAAGTTAAAGTGGCACATCGCATCATTCTCATTTAATTTTTAACACATCTTCGATTTACAATATATATTTTTATACATTTACAAGTACATTATACTCAGTCGTCGTAGTAATGCATTATTTAAAAACACATAGTTAATTATTAAGCACACATCTCAAACATTTCGAGTAAGAGAAAAAATGAAATTATTATCCTTGTAAACAGATGATTAGTGTGATTATAGTTTTTGTTTTTTAAAATAGCGTACAATGATTTTTATCTAAGAATTTAAGAAACTTAATATACGTTAGATCCATTTTTGGTTAGTAAAATAGTAAAAGTGAATTATCTCAAAAACAAAATTAATACAAAATTTATAGTTAATACGCTTCTTCTTTTGTTCAACTATTTACATTGTAATAATAAAAAATAACTAAATTAATAAATGCTAATACTAAATTTAAGCATAAACTATATATTAATGAGTCTATTAACTAAATAAAAAAGAAAATTATAATAATTAGTAATTAGAAATAACTAATATGTTTAAGTTGTAATTGCCTTGTTTATTGGTTAAATTAATCATAAATATGTAAAATAAAGCAACTCCACTTCACTGACTTTATTTAAAACAAAGTATTTAAGTAAATAGTTTTTTATTTTTTTATGTCCAGTTTCAGTAAATCCTTTTTATTTAAGTTTGAAACAAATTCAAATAGTTGTATGTATTATTAAAAAAGTTAATACATTATATATGTCGAATTCATTACTATAATTTAAAGTGCTTACATATTATTAAAACAGCGTTAAGCTTTTGTATATAGGAAATTTATTTACATAAGTGCTTAAAAGTCGAAATAAATAATTAGTAGAATGTATATGAAACTCAATTAGAGGCAAATTATTATTTTTTTATTTTTTTTACTTGATTAGAATGTAAATAAAAGAATTATAACATTTGTTACATGTTTAAGATAAACAAACAGAATATTATTATATATATGCTATATGTAGACACATAAGAAAGTACAGTAAGAAAACAGCATAACTTATATACTAAGCTTCAATATAATTAAATATCATATATTTTCGTTTCTGCTTATTAAATAATTTCATTCTGTTAATATAAAACATATGTATTTGTATTTAAGAAAATTCGCACTGCGTTATAGAAAAGTTAGTATATATTAACTAATAATATATCTTTAGTTATGGTGTAAAACTATATATATAGAGTACATAATTTCAAGATATATATAGATTAAATATATGAGGTTATTTTTATTAGTTCGAAATGAAGATAAATTTATCCTTACTTTGGAATGTGTCGCAGTTGATTAGTAAAAATAAAAATAGTAATAGTAATGGTATGTGAATTTAACAGAAAGTAAAAGCAAATTCTTACTTGTAGGAGATACTGTGTTGATGATATTACAAGGACCATTATTTATGCTCAACTGAGCTTTGGTATACATTGCCGTCACTCTAATTTACCTAACCTAGGTATTCTTTCTTCTCGCCTTAGCTAAAGTAAATTATCTTTTGAATGAAAAGCACTAAATTGAGAAACACAATTTACAAGATCATTTCGATGTCATGATATGGTATTATGACTATCCAAAGAGAAGATTTTTCTTTCCATTGATTAGTTTTATTCGCATTAGTTTGAGTGGCGGCAGTACTTATTTTCCTATACAAAAAGTCCATGGGCGTCGATATCGAAGATAACTTTCTAAGTGTTTAAATTAACCTGTGCGATAAAGGTAACGTGTAGGTAATTGCATAGTTCGGTTTTGTTTATCTCTATTGTTTCCGAATTTCTGTTTGAGGGAAGTACCTAACATGAATTGTCAGCCATGACACAAGTTTTGCTAATTCGATCCTAACCCTAACTGGGTTTTTTTTATCGACCTGCCATAATTATCCATTAATCTTAGATAATAATAAAGCGTATTATGCTTTTGGACAATTTTCAATGAAGTCAATATTTGATTCTCTGCTATTCTAAGCAGGATTTTCGATTAATTATAACTTGTATACAATATTTTGAATTTTTGACAGCTTAAAGTGATTACCCACTTGTGAGCTGCTAATCTTAGAGAATAATATTATATACGCTTTTGATATGTATTAATGATATCAATATTTGTTTCTCTACAAAGGATGCTTCCGATATCCATGTCTCGCTAGTTTATCTACAAATTAATTCCCTTGTATTCCTCGATGCCTAGTTTTGATAACAATATATAAATGACAGAAATTTTGAACTGATTAACGAGCTTTAATTTTGGTTCGACTGTACAATTGCTATAGAATACTACAATATCTTGATATATGTCTTCTTTATATCAAAGATTTTAGCATGAAAAACACTGGATGAGGTTACAAGGTGAACGAATTTGCTTACTTTATATTGGTTTAAGAAAAATTCTGACCGGCTTTTGACGTACAATCAATCGAGAAAATATGGTATTCCCATTTGAGTAAATTAAATAATTTTATCTATTTGTGTCTTGATCGCAAAATTGTGAAAAAGCTTTTCTGGAATTTATTTTCGAGATATAAGTAGTCAAGTATAGTAACCAAACTAAGCATAAACTCCTTACGTCTGTCTTTTTTGGAGTTCTATCATTATTAGTCTAATATATCAAACAATCGATATGGTCGTTATTAAAATAAATATTCTATTTAGGAAAATTGTGGACGATAAACAGCCTTAACCCAAATTTTTTGATGTTCAAACAAGTAGAGAAGACTGTTAGAACTCAATATTTCTTGTTGTACTCGTTTAGTTTCGCTTTCTATTATGTTTTTAATCGCATTACATGTCAGTTACTGGTTTTTCTTAGTATTTAGGACAAAACGTTTACAAACACGCTATGAAAAATAAAATATTTTCACTTTCAATTTTGCATACGAAATGAAAGTAAAAAAAAATAAAAGTTTTTCATGACCACAATTGCACTACTAATGCACCCGCATGAGCTTCAAAAGAATTTTTTAAGCCCTTAACGTGCCTATTTCAATTTACGACTATGTGCGGTCTTGTTTTTTATTTTTTTCCGACACTAAGTGCCAATTATAAATTTTTTATGGAAAAATTTTTCAAAAATTGGAAATGATACTTTAAACTAAATTCTAATTAAAATTTATGACTTTACAATGTAATAATTATTTTTTTTTAAATGTTTCAATAAAATTAGGGCTTGTTAAAAAATTTATACATACTTGTATTATTTAAAGTAAAATAAAATATAAATAAAATAATTCATTTCAGTGCAATCTTTTTAATGGAAATCATAAACAATAATGGAAATCATAAATAATAATGGAAATCAGTTCAAAATTATAATTTATAAACATACAACATGCAAACTGTACATAATAATTGTATATTTCTATTTTAAATGTTAAATTGAATTATTTTAAGTTGCGAAATTGCCGCCGTACCCTAAAGTTGAACTCCACCAAATTGGTTTTAACACAATTTTGTATAAAGATTTATTATTACTGAAAGCTGCAAATCATTAAGCTAACAAATTTAAAGCTCAGCTCTTTGCATTTTCTAAAAATTTTAGGATTTTAATCCAATGTATCTACGCCATGAAGCGTGGATAGATCGCATAGTAAAACATACAGAATTATGTTTTTTGTACTACTTTATGGTAAAACCAAGAGAGGAAATTTTATTACAGACTCATTCATGAATTAAGAACAAGATTTCGTATGAATAATAAAATATTACACATAAAAAAATAACTAAAAACTTAATTATAAAGAATAACATATTTCAATATATCAAAAAATAAAAAAAAATAATGTATACATTTGTTATATATTAACAAAAGTTATATATATATATTTACAAATCTACACTTCCGAAAATTTTATATAATTAAGATATCCTGAAATATGCAATTTTTAATACATAATAATCATATGAAATTATTATTTTTTAATATTATTAATTTAAATATATCTAGATTAATAAAACCCATTAATTATATTATCTATTAATTATCAATTGCTTTTTATATCCAATGCTAATTTAAATAATATTTTAAGACCTAATTAATATATTTAAAAATGCATAAACAAGTCCTTTTATTACATACATATATATGAAAATAATTTATTAATTAATCCTTGCTTAACAATGTAAATATTTTTCTATATACGTAAATAATTTTTTAAGATAAGATGTGCTCGGACTTCAATAGTGGTCTCTAATCAGGAAATACAACAAATACTATACGAGTAGCACAAATAATATAATACTTTCATTATTATGCTATAAAACATAATACCTAATATTTCCTTATAAAGTTTTATTTATTTAAAATTATTTATATTATTAATAAATTTAATTTTTGTCATAAATTCGATGTATAGTTTATATGTAGTGTTTTCAGAAAAATATTCATTTATATCTAACACATGATTTCTATATACTAGATGTGCTTGCATACCAAATATTTAGAAAATATTTACTCCTAATTATTTTTAAAGATCTAAAATTTTTTTAATTAATTAAATTTTTTCTTTTATTTTTTCGATTTACAGGGTTTATGAAATATACACTAAAGTGTATTGTTGCTTAATCGAAACAACTACAGAACACGAGTTATTTTAACAGGAGACTATATTGTAATAACACAAGCATATAAACTAAACATCACCAGCAGTGACGAAATCACGATATATAAGGTACCGTGTTTCAAGAAAACTCTGGAGCATTCCCTTTGCTTCTTTCTGACTTTCTAGAAAAATCAAATAAATTTCATTTCTAAACTATATCTTAAAATTCGTATATGCTCCATAATGTCGTAATTAATTTTGATAAAGACTCTAGTGTAGTATCGTCACGGATCTATCAAATCTATACTTGATCACTGCTAGGTGACACAACCTACCTACTCACTAGGGTTTATAGCATTGCTAATATAGCAATAGAAGGAATTCCTAATACTCGTATTATTACTTTCAAACGTAGTGCTCCATGTATCAATCTTTATATAACATATTCAACAATAATCACTGTATCAATATTGACTTAGTAACTATAAGCCGCACTCTACCAATTATACAGATGACAGGTTTTAAAATCAACTAACTGTAGTTTTCTGTGTGTCCATAACAGGCTCACTTGGAATGAGTTATGCTTACAGTGATATGATACACAAAACTATTTCCCATGATAAACCCTAATAATTCATAGCGTACTCAAGAAAACTTCGCGGACCTATATTTTACAGTAGAAGTGATTAATTTTATTTCAATTTTATTTTTCATATGAACTTCAATTTATTTTACAATAGCCCCACATAAAATAAGTCTCTACTATGAGTAGACTCTATTGCTAATAATAAGCACTTTGATTATTTGAATGCATCTTCATTAACGATTATTATTATAAGAATCAATACTTTATTATATATATGTATTATTTATTTTAACAAAAAAAAAAAAGCGACTACAGTCCGAAGATAATTAAATAGAGATATATTTCTAACTCATTTAATTCCCAAACTGTATTTATTTATATATTATTAGCTATATTGCCCATACATAAACACGCTTACATTCAATTAAAATATATAACAAATATATACGCACATGTTACACATATAAATATAAAAATTAAATAAATATAACTTTTAAATAAATATAAATATTAAAACATAATTTAAATTATCCAAAGATTAATTAGCTCTAAGCAAAAGAAAATGTTTTGAAAAAAATTTTGTATCTCATATGTGGAATGGAAAGACAGCATTAATATTTATTTTTATAAAGTAAAAAAATTTAATAAATATTGTAAGAAATTTAAAAATATATATAATTTTTAGATTTTAATATAAGAAAATTAGAATTCTGACCCTCGCTTTTAGAACGTAGAACGGAAATTGTTATTAGAGTTGTAGACACGGGAATACTTTATACTACTTAAATGAAAAAAAATAAAATCAGCGATTGATTCAATATATACAAATTAAAAATTAAAAAAAAATAATATTAAAACTCAAATGAGTTAAATAAAATAAATTGTTATACGAGTATTTTTCAAAATGTGATTAAATTTATTTCCTCCAGACACAAAAATTCCCCGATTATTCTTGTGCTCAGCTCTAATTGTTAATCTCAAATAAAAACTGGAAAAGTTAAATGATTTTTTGAAAAAGCATATAAATTATAAACACATACATGTTCTGTAAAATAAAACCATATGTAATATACCTAACAATAAAGTAAAACTAAACATAAAAAAATCTTAAGGTTCACTTTTTGGTCGAATGTGTCGCGTCTTATGACAAAAAGAAAACTAGAACGATTCGAACTGTAATGAAGAAACAACAACAAAAATTTTATTAATTTATTTAAATTTGGCTGACCGAGTATTGCCAAGTACTCAACATCAGTGATCTTAGGAAATATTCGAATTTTTTATTTAATTATGTTAGTTTATATATATTTTCCATATATATATTTTGTTGGATTGCAAGTGCCAGTCTGTTCGAACTCTTCTATAAAAAAATCATATGCAGTCCAATTCAAAATGTTGTGTACTACAAAGCACTTTTGTCCTTCGTTAATAACTTATTCATTCATGTGAAAAACTATAACAGCAGAAGGGTAAGATAAATACAGATTTACGATTATTCAAGTGAAACTAATAACCTTATATCTTATATATCATCAGGATGTCCATAAATAGACATTTAAATGTTTTGTTAGGGAATTATTATACTTATAGATATTAAGAAATAAATATTAGAAATAAGTCTAAGAAATATACGATTTGAAATATACAAACTGTAATTGAGATTGAGAAAATGTTCTCTTTTTCAGCATTGTGAAAACGGATCCAAAATGAATGTCTTCAATAATCGCTTAATTAATTAATAGCCTTATAAAGATAATGTCAAAAAATTAACACTCTAGAATACAACACACTATGAAACGCTATGAAAATGTAATAAGTTTTGTAGCTCAACAAGATCTTCTACAAGGGCAAAGAGACTGCAAACAATCTGCAAGTACTGGATCACCCATTAAATTCTATGGACCAGACCATTTTTGTAGTATTGGCTCACAACAACATTTTGACAAAAAGTCAAAATGTTGCTATTGGCGCAACACTCAAAGTCACTACCTACCTGCGTTACCATCTGAACAATTTCAGTCTATATGTGGAGACTGGATCCGCCTATTTTTATTTCTGTTTGATATAAAGAAATTATCAATAGATTAAATTTTAGTGTTCATTGGATGAGCTGACCACAAAACATCTATATTCCCCAAGTTCACACAGAAAACTATTTCTTTAAGTCAACTTTGTTATATACTCTATTAAATAGTCTCTAGAGGATTACGAGTATTAAATAATTTAGAAAAGAAAAGCAAAAGTTAATTTTAGCAAATATCTCTCACAAAAAAAAAAAATAATAAATTGAATAATAAATATCGAGGGTGTTTAACATACCATGAATTCACAAAACCTGCCGAACTATATTCAACCCGACGATGTCTATTTTTTGCCATCGTTCTATATTTTTTGATCATCCTTTTTTGCGTGTTTCCGTGATTTCACATTAAAATATGTAAATCCTGCTACATTTTTTTCCATAGGCATTCTGATTATGTATCCCAGTTTATGTTCATAAAACACATCATTATGTCACCATCTATGAATTAGACTAACTCTAAATTATAGCGTCGTATATATACACATATTTTCTGATTAAATTGGCCCAAGAAATGTTTTAAAATACTTTACTCACTAGTATATTGGTTTCTTTGCCATCATTCGCATATCTCACTCACATATTTGGCTTAAGTGAGATTGATGAGTAATTTTGGAATATATTGGCACTTTATCAATTGTTTTACTAAACAATATATAGATATTACTTGGTTCTCAAGACAGTCTTTAAAATTAGAAATTTTTACATGAAAAGTACATGTAACTTTATTTGTTGTTAATCGGCGTTTGTGTCGTCAACATTGAAGTTGCACGTAGAAGTTGTCGCAAGATGGCGCGTTTCGCTGTTGTTTGTGGAATGAAGGTAATGTATTTACAAATTTAAAGCCCGATTATTTATTATTATTGTTAGGGGATATATCACTCCTACCGTCGGGTCTATTGTGCTTTATTCTGGGTTTAAAGTAGGTCTCTAAGCCCTGTTGCGTCAATAAAAAGTAGTAGACCTACTTTTCAAAGTTTTATGGCCTCTTCCGCCTATTCCATATGTGCATTAGTGCAGGGCATTCTAAGAGCTGCTCGATATTTCGTGAACAAATTTATATAGACAGATAGCATATTGCTTATAAAGGACTTATAAATGACGTCGTTTCATTCGATCTTAAGAAGAAAAACTTCTCATCGTTAAAGTTTTTGGAAAAGCAAATAATACGACTACACAACACTTTTTGATCTTTATTCTCATTAGCTCTTATCAAAATCAAACTATTCAACACTGGAGAAATTCATTATCAAAGCGTAAACGAATAAAAACAAAAAGACATAAATTTCAAAAAATTTAGTAAAGTAAAAAATTAAACAAAGCAATAATTGAGTTGATTTGCTGGGGGTGAAGTGATAGTGAAGTGGTAGCTCAATTGCGTAACAAACAGAATCGAAAAATTCATTGACCTTCACTATGAACTTTGCTGGCAAAGTTGTGCTTATCACTGGCGCTAGTTCCGGTATTGGAGCCGCAACAGCCGTAAAATTCGCCAAATTAGGTGCTGTGCTAGCCTTGAATGGACGCAACGAAGCCAATTTGGAAGAAGTTGCTAAAAAATGTGCTGCAGTTGGACAAAAACCACATTTAGTTATTGGTGATGTATCCAATGAAGCCCAAACCAAATGTGTTTGGCAAGATACCATTGATAAATATGGCAGACTTGATGTTTTAGTAAATAATGCGGGCATCATTGAAACTGGTACAATCGAGAACACTAGTTTGGAGCAATATGATCGTGTTATGAATACAAATTTGCGAGCAATATATCATTTAACAATGCTGGCGGTGCCGGAATTAATAAAAACAAAGGGAAATATTGTCAATGTTTCCAGTGTGAATGGTATACGTTCGTTTCCCGGTGTTCTAGCATATAATATATCTAAAATGGGTGTAGATCAGTTTACGCGCTGTATTGCCTTAGAACTGGCAGCAAAAGGTGTGCGTGCAAATTGTGTAAATCCAGGGGTGACCGTGACGAATCTGCATAAACGTGGCGGCATGGATGCGGAAGCATATGCAAAATTTTTAGAACATTCAAAAACTACTCATGCACTTGGTCGCCCTGGTACTGCTGATGAAGTAGCTAATGCTATTACATTTTTGGCTAGCGATTTAGCAACGTTTAGCACAGGCGTTAGCTTACCTGTTGATGGCGGCAGACATGCAATGTGTCCACGTTAAATGAGAAATCGAATCATCTTTCGAAATTTTTAACACAATGAAATTTATGTGCATTTATTAATATTAAAGTAAATAAAAATTTTTGTAAATTATGTTGTTTGCATATTGTTTTGTCACTTAATTAAAATTGACTAGCACAATTTTGAATTTGAAAGAAATAAAAAAAATATTCTCTCCAACCGAGTTACCGAGAGTAGTTGCAAAAAAAAATTTAAGAACAGAGTTGTGCAATATTTATTCAAGATGAACCTTGCGTCGAAATAAATGCATATATCTACCAATTGCGTTCAAGCTAACAATAATTTATTGCACTTAATAAATATATTAAACATTTTGTTTTGCTTCTCTTTTATTTAAAGTATAAACCAATTAGAAACCTAAAACATGTTTTTAACTTTAATTAACAACTTTTTGGAAAATAGAAGTTCTAAAAAGAGATGCATCGTTTTCAAAAAAAAAAGGTAACCACCAAACATTTGCTTACCTTTTTTTGTAAATATGTCAAAAACAGCTCACTCAAACTGTCAAAATGCCATGAAGAGCTTTTATTTAGGGTATGTTCAACGTATTCCTTTGCATTTGGAACGCATGCTAAAGTCGTTGGGACGCATTCATACAGAATGTGATGGAATGGCACATTCGCGTTTAAAATTTTATATGCAAGAATGAGTCATTCGCTTCTCATTTTCAATTTTTGACCAAAATGAGCCATTTTCGGCCAGTACAAATGCCGTATTATACACACAATTTTTAGCATTTTCCATGAACAGTCGATTGATTTCTGGTAACAAAACAAAATGTGACATTATCTATTAACAATTGAAACATAAACAAACAGAAGCTCTCCTAGAACTTCCACAACTTTCTGACTCAATTTCATTTCATTCGAATTGATTCCATACATCCATTTACGCCAATGGAAACGACCAAATCCTAATTTGATTAACAAAAATTGATTAAGCTGCATGGTATTAGATCCATTTAATTATTTTTTATGAATACACCGCCGCATCCGCCGCATATTATCAATACATTTTTGCTAAAAAAGTGTCGAAATGACATATTACTTTCGTTTGTAAACTTGTAACAAAGGATATCTAAGCAGATGGAAAACGTAAACAAATGAAAAAATATCAAAAACTGTCTAATTGAAAACCCAAAGCAATAATGTAAACGCTTTACGTTTGGAAACTAACTTTAGCAAACTCCAATAGCTTAAGTTCGTAATGTAAACGTATATGTGAAAACTTATCTGCAACAACAATTGCGTATTTCAATTAATGCCATTTATTTGAATAAATGCCTTTAAAACTATTCGTTTTGTTTAATACAAATTTTTAAAATGTTGAGTTTTCTTAAACAGTTGCAACACTTCCAATTAATGGCAATTTAAAGGGATTATTACAAATAATAAACGCTTTATATATAAACCATCATAAGAAATTTAGAAAATATCTGGCACCCTGTCAATATTGTATAACAAACATCAAGTACTAATTTTGAAGAGCTTTGATAAAAACAGTTATTTTAATCAAACTGTGCCATAAGTACCAGTGGGTCATCGCATATTTACAATGGACTTCAACAATAAAGTCGTTATTGTCACAGGTGCCAGTTCTGGCATAGGTGCTGAAACAGCAGTACATTTTGCCGAATTGGGTGCACTTCTAACCATCGTGGGACGTAATTTAGAGAAACTCAAAGAAGTAGCAGAAAAGGTAACAAAAGCCAAAGGCAATGAACCACTGCTGGTACAAGCTGATATGAACAAAGAAGACGATGTGAAGCGCATTGTAAACGATACACTATCCAAATATAATAAAATCGATGTATTGGTTAATAATGCTGGAATATTGGAAACCGGTACCATTGAAAATACCAGCCTTGAGCAATACGATCGAGTTATGAACACAAATATACGTTCAGTATATCAGTTAACCATGTTAGCTGTGCCAGAATTAATAAAAACAAAAGGAAATATTGTAAATGTTTCGAGTGTGAATGGCATACGTTCTTTTCCGGGTGTGTTGGCTTACAACATCTCCAAAGCTGCTGTTGATCAATTCACACGCTGTGTTGCCCTTGAACTGGCCTTGAAGGGTGTCCGCTGCAACGCTGTTAATCCCGGTGTGGTTATTACAGAAATACATAAACGTGGTGGCATGGATGAGGCCACCTATGCTAAATTCTTAGAACATTCACGTACCACTCACGCCTTAGGTAGACCAGGTGAAGTTCGCGAAGTATCGAATGCTATTACCTTTTTGGCAAGTGATTGTGCTAGTTTTACTACTGGTGCTAGCTTACCTGTTGATGGTGGTAGACATGCTATGTGCCCACGTTAAGTTTTTGTATACGAGAAGCTATTAAAAGCTTAAATGTTATATTGCACAGATTTGCATTTATTTCTAAAATAAATTTATTATGTGCTCATTTTATACAATTATTGTTTTCTATTTTAAACTATCGTAAGTTCGGAAGGGATAGCAATATATTATTTTTTTTTATAAATCAACACTTGTTGATTATAATTACAAATAAAGTTATAATGCTAGTCACAGTTCAATGCCAACAAATTTTGAATGAAATTAATTTGTCGTAGTTCAAACTGTCGCATTTTTTATACTAATCGAAGAGTAATTAGACCTAACTAATCACATAAAAAAGTTAAGCACAGAACATAAAACTTTATAAACTTTTTGAAAATAGTATTGTTAGTAAAAACGGTTATGTTGAATAAAAAACACTTATAGAGTGGAATGTCAATAACGCGCACTTCGTTATAAAATAATTGTCATTTCCTTCCGCATAACCCCCCAAGGCACGGTATCTCGAATATTATTTTCTCAGAAGGTATTGACATTAAATTTTTATACTCCATAACTCTTATTTCGAAAAGCAGACTCCGTATGTAGAAATTAGCAAAATAATATAATTATGTCTTACCTAGGGAGGACTCCACAAACTCAGTAATAAAATTAAAAAAGGAATATTTCATTCTACTTTTCTATTATGTGTACTATATAGCGATCTATATCAATTCGTACAAATCTTTAAATTCCAAAACAAACTTGTCTTCAAAACAAACAATATCTAGAATATAGTTAAACAAATTTTTCAACACATCTTTGTTCATTTTGTCATTATACTGCGAATAACTTATGAGGCAGGTGCGCTATTACTACTTTTCATAATTAATTAAATATTAGATCAATATATTAATTATGGTATCTTTTGAAGGAAAAGTGATTCTTATTACTGGTGCCAGTTCGGGTATTGGAGCAGCCACCGCAGTTGAGTTTGCAAAAGAGGGTGCCAGTTTGGCTTTAGTTGGACGAAATGAAGATAAACTAAGAGAAACAGCAAGTAATTGCAAAAAAGCAATTATCAATGATGTCGCAGCAACTCAAACCATCCTTGAGTTAAAAGCTGACATGAATAATGAATTGGAAGTTCAGCATATTATAACCAAAACTATAAAACAATTCCAACGCCTGGATGTGCTTGTAAATGCTGCAGGAATAATTGAAACCGGTTCCATCGAAAACACGAACTTAGAGCAATTCGATCGTCTTATGAATACTAATGTGAGATCTGTCTATCAATTAACAATGTTGGCCGTACCGGAATTAATAAAAACCAAGGGAAATATTGTCAACATATCAAGTGTTTGTGGTTTGCGTGCTTTCCCGAATGTATTGGCTTATAATATATCAAAAACGGCTATTGATCAGTTTACACGATGCGTTGCTTTAGAACTGGCAGCAAAAGGTGTGCGTTGCAATTCTGTCAACCCAGGTGTTATAGCAACGGAATTGCATAAACGTGGTGGTATGGATGAAACTGCATATGCAAAATTTTTGGAACATTGTAAAACTACACATGCATTGGGAAGGGCTGGGGAAGTGCATGAGGTTTCGGGTGTGATTTGCTTTCTAGCTAGCGAGAAAGCCAGCTTTATAACTGGTGTCAACATGCCAGTTGACGGTGGTCGACATGCAATGTGTCCAAGATAAATGCAGATTGCAATAAGTATAGTATATTTTGAGACTAAGAAATACAATAGCTTAGCTATAATCTTTTCAAAGGTGCTGGTTTAGGACATAAATCTGAATATTTTGTATTGTGAAATTAAATAAAATTTGATGGCAATGCATTCAAATACTAGATTATTTTTTTTTCGTAAAAAAAGTAAATAAATTTAATATGTAATACTTTAAATATGTCCGCTGCCAGAAAACAATATCTGTCATTATACCACAAATTCTGGATGTGCAGAAGGCTAAATTCAACGAAATGTGACACTAATGGCAGCAAACTTAAATTGGATTTCAAAGACAAGGTAGTATTTATCACTGGTGCTTCGTCTGGCATAGGTGCACAAACAGCTGCGGACTTTGCACAACTCGGTGCTAAATTAGCCTTGGTTGGTAGAAGTAAAGAAGGTCTAGAGAAAACAGCGCAAAGATGTAAATCCAAGGAAAAACCGCTGACACTTCAGGCAGACTTGCAAAGTGAATGCGATATACAAACTGCTTTTGAAGAAACTATCCAAAAATACAAACGTCTGGATGTACTTGTTAATGGCGCTGGTATCATGGAAATGGGTTCTATAGAATCTACAAACTTGGAGCAGTATGATCGCACAATGCAAACAAATCTAAGATCCATGTATCAACTTTGTATGCTTGCAGCACCAGAGCTTATTAAAACAAAGGGTTGTATAGTTAATATATCCAGTGTGTGTGGTGTCCGTTCCTTTTCAAATTTGGTAGCTTACAATATTTCCAAGTCAGGAGTAGATCAATTAACAAAGAGTGTTGCTTTAGATTTGGGACTCAAGGGTGTACGTTGTAATTGTGTTAATCCAGGTACTATTGTAACGAATTTGCAAAAAAGAGGTGGAATGGACGAAGAAGCATACAAGGCATTGCTTGAACGTGGTAAACAATCGCATGCATTGGGCAGGAACGGGAATCCAACTGAAGTTTCAAGTGCGATATGTTTTCTTGCCAGTGAAATGGCCAGTTTTATAACAGCTGTACAGCTATCTGTAGATGGTGGTAGACACGCACTGTGTCCCAGATGATTTAGGAAAAATATCTAACTTAATCCGTATTTCGAAATTAAATTAGATGGTAATTTATTTAAATACTACATTATTTTATTTTTTCCAATAAGAATATTTGAACAAATATATTTTTTTAATATGTCCGCTGCCAAAACACAATATCTGTTATACCGCATTTTGTGGGTGTGCAGTAGGCGGATGTCTAAGGAATCTGTCAGCAAACTTAAAATGAACTTTAAGGACAAAGTGGTATTCATCACTGGTGCAGTTTCTGGTATATAAGGTCTTAAAAAGACCGCGAAGAAATGCAAATCTAAGGAACCGCCAATAACAATTAAGGCAGACATGAGAAGCGAATGTGATATCCAAACTGCTTTTGAAAAAGTTGTACAAAAATACAAACATCTGAATGTGCTTGTTAATGGCGCTGGTATTATGGAAATGGGTTCTATAGAATGTACAGATTTGGAACAGTTCGATCGTACAATGCAAATAAATCTAAGGTCAACTTTCTATGCTTGCAACATCAGAGCTTATTAAAACAAAGGGTTGTATAGTTAAGATATCCAGTGTGGTGAAGTGGTGAAATGGACGAAAAACATACAAAGCATTGCTGGAATGAGGTAACCAGTCGCATGCATTGGGCAGGAACGGGTATCCAAATGAAGTTTCAAGTCCAAATGCTTTCTTGTCAGCGATATGGCTAGTTTTATAACAGCTGTACAGCTATCTGTAGATGGTGGCAGACATGCTCTGTGTCCCAGATGAGTGGAAATGGCAAAATTCAACTTTTGTTGGCAAAAAAATATGGTAGCGGCATATAAGCGACAATAGAATTCCAAATTTAAAGTGCAAAACTTTAGATAAACAATAAAAATTTTTAAAATATAGTAGAACAGCTGTTTTTTTAACTTATTGTTTATTTAAAAAGATTTATGTTTTTCACTTATTAAATTTACACAAGTAAACGAATTACGAATTTTAACATTCGTAACCATAAGACTTGATGATTTTGTTGAAGGGTTCGGCAGCCTTTGCAATATTTTCGCGAGCCTTGTGAGTCAACTTCTTCATTGCTCTGTTGTGCTTGAGTGTGACACGCAATTTGGCCTTGCGCTTTCTTTCCAAACTCTTCACAACATCTTGGTAATGCCAACCAACTTCATGTGATAGACGACCTACTTGACAGTATTTACGGTCCGAACGCAATGTCAAGCTGCGCATAGCAATTGGTACACAAACACGACGACGTGTATCGTATGGTGGTGGAATACCATCGAAGACACGTAAACGTGCAAGTGCAGCTTGGCCGCGCAATGTTTTGTGTGGAATCATGCCTTTAAAAAGAAAAAAAAAAACAAACCTAATTAGAAACTACTTAGTTATGCGTATTCACGTTGTTGGAATTTGTTTCAGTCATGTGTTGTTACATATTCTGGATTCAAATAATGTAGGTAAGTTGTAGAGAATCATCAGGAAATACATACAATAAGTATAAATTGAGAACATGTTTACGTACCTATAAGAAAACAATAGTAAATATTAATAAATTGTAGAAAGGTTGAAGAATGTAGGATTTGCAACGATGATTATCAGTGAGTTTGATTTCATTTCATTATACATCAAATAATGTAGGTAAAATTATTTTTTACATCATAACTCAAACTCCAGATATAAATAATTGCAATTTACACATACCTCTAACAGCTTTGTAGAAAATTCTTGATGGTGCACGGAAATGGTATGGACCACGGGCAGGATTAACATTGCAACGTTTACGCAAGTAAGCCAAGAACTTAATTTTGTTTCTGTAAAAATGACCAGAAAGATTCAATTCTTCGCATCGTACAACAGCTACTTTGCCACCTTGTAAAAGATATTTAGCAACGACGGAAGCCAAACGGCCGACCAAATGGCCACGACCATCAATAACAACGGCCTGCAATTATAAATAAAAAATGTAAAGCAAATGTTACAAATACAACATACACGAATCAAAAATAAGGTTATGTTAACACTAATTCATTCAACTGCAAAATTTTTACACAATAAATGTAACCATTTAACGATTTTTAATTCGATTTTATATTATTCACTTTAAAATTAGTGCTTCTTTTAATTGTAACTTCATTTTCGTTAAAAATTTGACAGATAGCGTCACTTGTGGCACGTGTGAGATTCCACAAAAACTTTCTTCACTATATCAATTTATAAGTACGGTTTATCAATAGTAAAACTGCAATTTTAATCAACATTTTATTAAAAATAGCTAAAGGACACTTTACTGCAAATTTATATATATTTAAAACGTAGTTTAACTTAATTTTTTTCCCAAAAATTCCGCACTTACCCTATTCGTTAAACCAGTCATGTTTAAGAACCGTACGAAAAGAAAAAACCGAACATTTGGCCCACACAACGGAAGCGGTGTTTCATTTCAACGCCATGTTTGAAATTCTGAACCGATTGAAACGTTGTGAAAAAGAAATTGATAAATGTCAGTTTAGATGCCAACGATTTTAATAAAATAGTAATTATTTTTAAAAATTATAATAATATAATAATTAAATAACAATTATTGTATTAATATGAAATAAAACATTTTATTTATATATAAAATACTAATATATGATTTTTGTTTGTTTTCGAATTAATTTTTTTTGATATGTTTACAAAATCCTTATATTGTGACATTTACCTGGAATGTTATACTACGTTTTCACTACTTACTTAGTAAGTCATATAGTAACATTGAGCTTTTTGCGTTTACATTATCATGAGTTACTTAAGGAATGGGAAAGAGCTTTTATGTGTCAACAAGTTCTAGTTTTAGAGATTTTCCGCGTTTACATTTTAATTGTAAACAGATTATATTAAATGTTGTATTGGTTGAATAAAATAAATCAGCATGGAAGAAAACGCAGAAAATTTAAGTAATTTAATATATGGTGTAATGTTTATAATGTTGTTCACAAGATAAAAGCGGCAGTTGCTGTATATACAAAAAAAACATACAATACTTTTTAAAAAATTATAAATAATTCAAAATCAACCAATAATAGTGCTTTCTTTAATGATTACTAGAAAAAAAAATAGAAGTGCTGGACTTTGATAAGTATGGGCAGTAAATATTATTAAATCAAGAATAAAATTTTGAAGAGTTGCTATTTTGCATAAGAATGAAATCCGTATGTCGGTTGTGAGAAGACAACAGAGTTTGAACACTAAATAACCACAACCCAAATAAAATGAAACATATTTGGAACGCATTCGTTGGAACGCATATATACAGAATGTGTGATCATTCGCGCTTGAAATTTTGTATGCAAGAATGAGCCATTGGTTTAGTGATTATTATACATATATAATTTGTAACATTGTATTTTTTTTATATTGCATTATTTATTATTAAATAATATTCTAATAATTTATTTTTTATTAAAAGAAAAATACATCTTCGCTCAAAATTTTCGTTTTAGTTTTTCATTTACAAACTCTCAAAATGTGAAAAAACTGACTTAATTTATTTAAATCTGTTAACTGACGAAAATGTATTAGAAAACTATTCCCATACCTTCCCATTAACCTAACGAGAAATTCCTAAATAAAATTTTAGTAAACGGATTTAATCTTCAGCCAATTCCTCAATAAATTAAATTCAAAATTCGATTCTAGAATTGAATTTGTGCATTGATATAATATTCTCGATTTTTGCAATTTCATTGTAATTAATTATATAAAACATTTTTCGAAATATGTAGGAGAGTAGCTTTAATATATATTACTCAGTTTTTATTGGTAATGCTTTTAAAACTATATATAAGTTTAACAATTAGTAAAAATTAAAGAATTACTTAATATGGCATTTACACTGGCCTCTAATGGCCACAATCTCAAACGTTAGTCATATTTTTTTTAACACAAAATCTTATGTAAATTTTTAGTACGAAATAAAAGTTAGTACTAAGTTTAATTCAAAAATCTTGCTAAAGATTTTTAGCCAGTGTAAATGCAGGTTTAGCATTCACTAAGTATAACAATGAGATTAGCATAAAGGGTGTTATAGAGAGAGTATGGTATAGAGAGGATATTATAATACTCTTTTATAAAATTATGAATATTATTAAAATATTATGACTACAACAAAATTTTTAAATTTTTATTATTAACATTGCAAAAATGAGTTTGACATCTGTTTTCTGTCAACGAAACGGTTAAATATTGCAAACCACAGAAGCCGCTGTACAAACCGGTTAAGTGAAGAAATGTCATATAACGCCAAGTTGATTCATTCATAATAATTATTTGTTATTTTTTGTAAATTAAAAGTTTATTATTAATATTTAAAATTTCTGGTTAGAGCTGCAATAACAAAATTTATAAAATATATTAAAATTATTTGAAGTGGCTTGTTTATAAAATAATATAAAAGTAAGTAAAATTTATATGTATATAAGGAAACCACTCCCTAAGCTGGTTATCATATATCAAATTTTTGTTATCTTTGGTTTTATTTAATGACTAATCATATATTATCTTTTTTGTGTTGTAGTTAAATATGTGGAAGGCTACAGCTGGTTTACAAATACAAAACTCTGGTACGGCTGCAGAAGATGATGATTGGGAAACCGATCCAGATTTTGTAAACGATGTTAGTGAGCAAGAGCAACGATGGGGATCAAAAACCATTGAAGGTAGTGGACGCACTGCTGGAGCGATTGAGTATTGAAAAACATTTTTAGTAAAAGTGAAAGATTTGAACAATGTTAACTTTATTTAGTATGGAAAAATTGCGTTTAGAGACCGAAAAAGCTGATCAAGAGAAAAAGAAAAAAGAAATTGAAGAGTTAAACCCTGGTTATGGTTATGGTGGAAAATTTGGCATTCAAACAGATCGTATGGATAAATCAGCGGTAGGGCATGATTATCAAGGCAAAGTGGAAAAACATGCTTCACAAAAAGACTACAGTGAAGGATTCGGTGGCAAGTTTGGTGTACAAACAGATCGTGTAGATAAATCGGCTGCTGGATGGGATCATGTTGAGAAAGTAGAAAAACATGCATCGCAAAAAGACTATGCAACTGGCTTTGGAGGCAAATTTGGTGTACAAAAAGATCGTGTAGACAAATCTGCCGTTGGCTGGGATCATGTCGAAAAAGTTGAAAAGCATGAGTCACAAAAAGGTGTGATATTAAAGTTGACAGAAGAAGGTGAAAAATCAATACTAAATTAATTTATTTCACACAGATTACAGTAAAGGTTTTGGTGGTAAGTTTGGAGTACAAGAAGATCGTAAAGATAAGTCTGCTGTAGGATGGGATCATATTGAAGCACCACAAAAGCATGAAAGTCAATTAGATCACAAAGTTGTAAGTATGAAAATAAAATATACTCAAAGAAATAAATTGTTATTAAATTTATTCTATTTTATATTTATTTATGAGCACAGTAAAATTCAATAATAATTTAAAAAAAAAATTTAATTCACCCTATCCGTTTTTAGGGTTTTGGTGGAAAGTTTGGTGTGCAAAAAGATCGTATGGATAAATCTGCCGCTGGTTATGATGACAGTGATAAAAAAGCGATAGGTACTAGTTACACAAAAGTCAAACCGAACATTGAGGGTGCTAAACCATCTAATTTGCGTGCAAAATTCGAAAATCTTGCCAAAAATACCGAAGAGGAAACGAGGAAACGCGCCGAGGAACAAAAACGTATACGTGAAGAGAAAGATAAACGTGATCGTGAGTTAGCAGCCAAAAGGACAGTCGTTGAAAATACACCATTGCCAGCAGCTGAGGAAGCGCGTGCACCACCACCAAAAGGTGCACGTACTAAAATTAATACCGGACGTGAAAGCAGTATTGGTAATGCTATTAGTGCATTTAATCAAATGCAATCGCCAACGCAAGAAACACCTCCACCACGTAAAGAACCAATTACCATACCAAAAGCAACAAAACAGGATGAGCCGAAAAAGGTGGAATGGGATTCAGAAGTTGAAAAAACTAAAACTATTAGTGTGCATGAAACTAAAATTAAAGAGACTGTTACAACTTTACCACCGGATGTTATACCAGCTATAGAAATACATCAAGTCGCTACGCCGCCAGAAATAGAATCACCACAAAAAACTGTCGCTGTTGAACCGGAACCAGTTTATCAAAATCAGGATGAAATCATACAGCAAGTTATTGATGTTGTACCAAAAGTAATTGAACCTAAAGTAGAACAAAGCCCAGTTAATGCCCAACAAAATACACCAGTAACTACTAATATTAATACAACTCCTGATGCGATTGTTACCACACCAACTTCCACATCTTCCACAACAGCTGCACAGCCAGAAGAAGCAATTTATGCCAATTCAGAAAATTTATCTGATTATATCGAAGACACTGGTATACATGCTATTGCTTTGTATGATTATCAAGCAGCAGATGATGATGAAATATCATTTGATCCTGATGATACAATTACACATATAGAAATGGTTAAAAAAAATATTATACTCATTTTATTTTAAAATTATAATTTAAAACATTTACAGATCGATGAAGGTTGGTGGCGTGGCCTGTGCAAAAATCGTTATGGACTATTCCCTGCAAATTATGTGCAAATACTGAATCAACAGCAGACATAAAAAAATTATTACTGACTTTTTAAAACAACAATAATGCAAACGGCAGACAATGTTGGCAATATAATACATGGAGACATACTTGAACTCTGCAATTTTTGGCATTTTCTAAATTTAATAAGCGGTAGTATTATATTTTATTATTTTAATTATTTTAAGAAATGCTTACTAAGCATTTTAAATTTATTTTTCATGGTTAAACAAAAAAAATTTGAATTTTTTTTGGAAAAAATTTATTTTGCAAGACTAAAAAAAGTAACGATAAAAGAAAATTAAAAAAGTGTAATAAATGCTCAATACATAAATGAAAATTAAATCATCTTAATTAATAATATTTTATTATTACAATTTGTAAATTGTATAATTTTCATTACCAAACAAAATTCATTATTTTTTAGACAACGAAATTATAAATGCAATAATTTGATGTAATAAATTATATTTGTATTAATTTGTTTTTTAACAATGCTTGTGTTATATTTATATGTAAAACATTGTTTGTGCAACTTATACATTCTTTATTTTAATATATTTTTCAAAAAATATGTTAGATTTTATGCAAATTTAATATAAGAAATTTTTTTAATGTTTGTATGTCTATTAAAGGATTTTATCACCGTTTTTTAATTTAAAACAAATAATTAAGACATTGTTTTATTACTAATGCTATGTTATATATATGTACATCTCCACAAAAGAGAAAACTCTACATAATTGGAGACTTAAAAGATTTAAACATGTTGCATTTTATATGAGTAACAAATAAAGTTTTAAAAAGACTAAAAAGCGCTTTGATTTCTGCTTGTTGAAGTTATAGTAGATGAAGCTGAACATTTTCTGTTGGAAATATTAGTTTATTATATTACAAATTGATATTTAGTTATTTATTTAAATGAAGTTATTTATTTATTTATTTAAATATACAAAAGTATCTACGATGAAGTTTTTACCATATAATGAAGTAGATATTATTTTCACAACAGGTACAGAGAAAGAGACGAAAAGAAGACAGTAGACCGTTGCCTATAAGAAGTAATAATACAAAATAAAGACCTTTACGAATAATTTATTTACTTATAATTCTTTACTGTTGTTGTGGTTATTAAACCCAAAAGCCGACTTGATAGTAACTACATAAAACGTTGAAAACAGATGGGAAAAAAGTTAAATTATCGAGTAAAGTTGGATAAAATATAAAGAATTAGGTAATTATATTGAATCGAACTTGGATGTGGGTGAATAAAAACAGGATCGAAGTGTAAACCAATAGCGCTCAGATTTGTAATGCTCATTTGTTTCTGAAAACAAATAAGAGTAGAGTTTCAGTTGAGGCACACAGAGTCAGGTTTGTGGCTATAAAAAAACTGAAATATATCGGCGAAAATAAAGCATTATCTTCAAGCACTCCTTGGTATTCGGTAGATATCTTCTGTATTTGACAAATGTTTTGTATATTTTTATATTGTAAGCTCATCATTTTGTTAAAAATCAAATCAAATGCTTGTGAGATCTACTTTAGTCAATTTAGATAGATTCAAACAGTGTTCATCCTTAAGCAATGTGACTAGTTTTGCTTAATATATAGACTATAAAAATATCAAAAATGACTATATCTCAATAACAATTACAGCTTTAAGTGCATTTCCATATTGCGCATCATATTACACTTCTCCGATTGTTCGATTTAACTCTCCTGTTCCAAAAAAGGAAGGAGAGCTACAACTCTTCTATTTTTTTCTTAAAAATATTTTTATAATATACAATTATCTGCAATTTACCTGTTACAAACCATAATTTGGGAAACGCTGCCGTAGACAGCATTGATATAATTACTGTATAATATAATTAGATTGTTTGCTTATGAATGGGACTACTTGTTACAGTTTTGTGATATATGCAAAAATTAACTATCTTTAAGAATATTGGTTATGTACATTTTTGTTTGTTATTGATATTGAATCTTATCTTAGTTAAAATTTCATTAAAATACAATTGTTTAAGTAATGCATTATTTCCGTATACTTCATACTACTCGTATGTTCATAAATATGTACTCTGAACTGACAAACTGATATTGACTTAAATTACAAGTCAAATCATCGATTGAATCTAAAAAGATCCGATAATATCAATAAATTAATTACACACATCCCTTTCATAGTTTTTATAAAGATTAAAGTACTTTGTTTCATAAAATTACTATATTTAAAGGATAAAACAATAAAATCACTTGGTACCGGATCTGAATGAGAACATTAGCTTTCAACCTCTTTATATTGAACAACAAAATTTTTTAAATTAAAGTTTTATCAAAATGGGACCTCCATAAATAGTCGGTGTAAGACGACACCGATTCAGTAGAGAAGTTATTGATTTGACAGTGATGTAAAGCAGCAAACATTCGTAAGTAGAGCAAAGGGTAGCAAAGGGTTAAAGCTTTAAATTTTTACATATGTTGTTTATAAAACGAAGTACTTTAAAATACTTGTAAAAGATTAGTTAATAATGTGCAAATCATGTGATATAACGATATTTAAATAGAAGGTATTACGAAGTACAATTGGACGTTGCTATTATGAATTGAATTAACTGATAGAAGGTGCCAGAGTTGTGAAATTTATTGGAAAACAAAACCCGTCTTGACTAGAATATAAGATAACAATGGGGAACCCCAGAAATGTTCAAAATATGACTGCGCAGAAGATCGATGAAGGTGTGACGATTAAAGAGTAATGCCTGTGGATTACATTACAATGTGTACCTATATATTCCACAGAAAGTCAAATACACAAAAATTAAAATTTCAGAAACATACAGAAATTTACTTCCAAGAAAAGAGTGAATCAAATCTGTTTGTGATCAGTAGCAAGAAAAAGGAATTCATTGCAAAAAATTTGTTTAAAACGATTTATGAATCCAATTTTTCAAAGCGAACATTTTAAATTATTGTGATGTGTAATTTTTAAACTTATTTAAACCTAAACAAAATCTTTTTAAATTTAATCATATTCTATTCGTAAAAAGGCCAGGTAGGCCTAAAAAAGACTTAACTAAATAATACATTGTGCTGTTCAATAAATCATATTAATACAAACTATAAATATTTATATTTGTAAATTTAATATATGTACATATATATATATATGTATGCATACATATGTATATAAAGCTATATATTTATATTCAAATAATAATTTTATTAAATAAATTGACCAGTCTTTAATCATACTTTATCAAATTAAATAATTGTTGAATTTTATTTATATATATATTATTATGTTTTTATTGTATATACAGTCAAACTTTTACTTCCACACTTCTATAACTCGAATTACTCTATAGCTCGAATAAAAATAATGGCAAGTGCCAATAGGAATATGAGAAAGTGCATTCTATAACTCGAATTTTTGTTTTAAGTAGAAATCCATTTTGGTGTTAGGGAAAGTCCCTTTTTCCAAACCAAATGTTTCAATTATTTCTTTTTTATGTTGCTTCTTTGTGGAAATGCCATCGCTGATAAACGGTAGCGCACTGCTGGATTTGGCCAACTTTCTACATGGGACGAAGAGAACGATATTCCTTTAACTTTCTTGAATAACATTGATGAAGACCGTGAATTGATGTAAAAGTGAAGTAAAAGTAAAGTAAATAAAATAACTTCCTATGCTACTCTTAACCATTACATTATATGAGCTTGACAATAAAATTTATATATCAAGCTTTCCTATAGATGACGATATTATTGAGCATTATATAGTTTTGAACTATTGGTTCCGATTTTAAGCGCGACGGAAATTGATGATGAGGGTTCGGTGGATGAAATTGTTTACCAAGTCGAAGTCGAAGACTCATTCAAAATTCTAAATTTTTGTTTGCAAACCAATGATACAACAACTGATGATCACTATTAGAGTGTGAATAAAGTGGAATCTCTTTTTACTGAAAATAAAAAAATGCCCCAAACCCTAATTTCTGAATATTGCATTTGATTGCAAATAAATAAATAACTTAAAATGTAATTCTTCTTTCAAAAATAAAAACAAATAAAAAAATTCTCTAACTCGAAGTCTCCATAAATCGAACCTTTTCTTTGCAAAATGTTACTCCGAGTTATGGAAGTTTGATTGTATATGTATAATACATTATATATGTATGGTACGTTGTTATGTTATCTTAAAACCCTGACACTGGCAGGCATCAAATGGCTGATGTTCGAAAAAATTTAACATGGCAGCACTGTTTTTTTTTTACATCTTCTTAAAAACCGTTAATATATACATATTTAAATTATAACCCCAAAAAAATAAACCGTTATATTTATTTTATACAATTTTATATGTAATAAATTAATGTACATATATGTATATTTATTATATTTATTAATTAATACAGAAAAATAAATATATACTTACATATCGATAATAAAAGATTATTTAATATTTTATATATAATATTATTATTAATACTGATATGCTGCGCAAATGTCAGGCGGTGTTATCGGGTGAATTCTACTAAATAAAATTATTAATTTATTAATTATTAATTGCATGTGTATTTGCATACAGTATAAAAAGTTTTTCCCGCGCATACTGCACACCCACTAAAAACAATTTAATTGTTTTATTGATAAGCAATAATTTTAAGAAATATGCAGTAATTGTTCTCAAAAATGAAGTTTTTTACAAAAATTAAAATTAATATAATTATTGATATAATTATATTGAAACTTATTACATGCATATAACTTCTGTTGCAAACTTTGTATTTCCATCCGAGTAGATTTATGGCCGCACATATCAAAAGACACGTACTTTTAATGTTTGTTTATTTAATGCCGCCGCACTTGTCTTCAAAACCAACTGTCAATCATTTAAATGCTTTTTTTGCAATTGATACTTACAAGCAGGCATCCCTCCTCACCTTAGTGGGTACACAATGCGCTCGACAGCACATTTTTTCTTTTTTTATATGAGTAATGTGTGCTAATTTCCAAACATTTGCTTCAGCTTTAAATTGACAATAAATTTTTCTAATAATTTGAAGAATCATTTGCTATCAGAATTACGTGCGATTATGATAAGAAATGCGTGCGCCGATAAAAAAGCTAAAATTGTCGATTGGTCCAAATACAGTTCGTCAAATATGTACGATGTATGTATGTAAGAAGCATTAAAATTGACGGGCATTAATAAATTTCATAAGACAACAATTGAATAAAAGTGCTCAGAGAGATTAATTTTATTGAAAAAAAATCTGTTTAAAATTGATAAGCATATAAATGAAAAGGTCAATATTTGTGTTGTTATCAACAATTAATAAAATGTTCAATATTTCATTGTACATATGGATTACCGTTAAAGTTCACACGTAACGTAGTCTATAATGCAGAGAAAATTTAATCTGACGGCAAAGAGTAATAGAACATTAGCTTATAAATGCAGTATAGTTTGACATATGACATTATTAATAAAGAGATAAAAATTTAAAATGTGTACAATGTTGCTAACTAAAAATGTTGCTATTGTAAAAATTCAAAAATTTATATTAAGATTTATTTAAATGATTTTAGAAAGTTCTATATATATGTATATGACAGCCTACATTGTTAATGACAATAATGTTAATTTATTTTATTTGTAAACACAAATTATTACTATTATTTATAAAATGGAAAATGTGGTATGCATTTTCGTTTGAACATTCCAACATCCCATAATCATAAAATTTAATACAATTTTATACATTATAAAGATTGTTAAACAAAATATAAAAAATATATACAAACAGCCATATTCATAAAAAGTTATGGAAGGTTTATAACACTGTTATTTATAATAATTACAAGTAAATTTTGAACATAAAATCTTCAGAAAGACGTAAAATATTTATTTGATATAATCAAATTTCCTTAAACAAAGTTAAATGATATTTTATTTGAATAGCAAAAATATGGTTTTTTTTATTTTTTTTTTTTTTTGAATAATGTGGTTTTACATAATATGTATAAAAATCTCTATTTTATGTATAAAAATTAATACAAACATATATACAAAAAATTTTTAATATAAAATAGATTTTCATTGAAATTAAGGTTAGAATAGGTTAAGAGGGCGTGTGTTGATGTCAGCACTTTGACTCGCAAACATCTATTGACCATTATGATGTCACAAAGTTTTCTTTTGTTGTTATCTTCTGGTATTGTCTTTGTTAAAATATTTGGCCTATCAGATGAAACTGTCATCCGACAAGTCTACTTTCGTTATTTCGATCAGACCATTGAAGAAAAGGTTTTCTAGACATTGATGTCGCTTCATTTGTAGTTCAGGGCAAAGACGTAGAAAGTAATTAATGGAATTTATCTCTTCTTCATCACGACAATTAATACTTGTCGGAAAAAAGCGCTACAAAGTCTGTTTTAGTTCTGCTGTAAAAAATTAGATAACCCGTCTTATATTCTGTAAAAGAATGCATTCAATTACCGTGCTGAAGTTAAAATAGGAGGAAACGTAAGAATTAATTGAATTTTGGTTATTTAATTTTTTAGATTATAAAAATCTAAATCTATCTAAATCTAAATCTATTTGTACTAAATATTTGGTTATCAGATAAAATTTGTATGTTTTTATACTGATTTATTTTGTATGTACTCTATCATACCAAATACCTTTTTTACGTTCTACCGTTTATATTTTCTACTTTCGATTATTCTACGACAACTATTTTAGCCTTTACAGATTGAGACTAAAGTTACATATGTAGCCGTCAACATTTAAGCTTGCTGCGTAAAAATATTGAGAATAGGAAATTTAGAAAATTTTGGATGAAAGAAAGTTTCATAAATTGTCGAAATACAATAAAGTAAGTTCTGTATCGTAAATAAAACATTTGTGACTTCTATTCTACTCAAGCAAGAATACTATTTCAAGCCACAGAAAGCCGCTATACATATAATATATAAAAAATAATTATATACAAACTGAAATTTAATAAACTAATAACATAAGTTTGTAAGTTTGAAGTTATAAAGAATAAATTGAAATTAATTTTATTCATAATTTATCATCAACACAAGTTATTCTCTTAATCAATAAATTCCCTTTTGTAATAGTAAAATGCAACATTGTTTCACTTGCTCAATTTGTAACTGTTTTCAACGTATATATACGTTCTCTGCAAGCAGGTTCTCGCAGTTCCGTGTGGTTGCTCCAGCTGTGACAATAATAGTATGTGGTTGCGTTATTTGTTTGTGGCTATGTGGTTAAATTCTGTGTGAGGAATAGAATAGTCAGCCAAGTAAAGAACGCGGAAAATAAAATTTATAAATAGTTATAAAAATTTAAATTATTTACAAAGTTATTGAAAGTTTTATTTAATTGTGTAAACGTGCTTGCATATTCAGCCGTAGCAGATAAATAATTAATAGCGAAGAGCGCGTATCTGACCACAAGGCGCTATTTTACGAATAGAAGCTTTTCTACAACAAAGCACGCAACATAGAAAATAACAACGTGTCGAGTGGCAAAAAAAAAGCAAACTGGAACAAAATAAATTCTTATAGGTTTTTTTCTTAATTAATTATTTGTATAATTTTACTTATTTGTTACTGTGCGGCGCATCGTGTGTATCTAATTTATTGCTGTTATTCAATTGCATTGTTGTCAATTAATTATATTAAGTTTTTGTTGTTGCATAAAGAGGCGGTCTATGAGAACAGGTGTTTCTTTAAGAATTTTATGAATTAAAACTGAACTTAGCTTAAAGGAAAATTGCAACAAAAAATTCATATAAATAGTTTCATTGTTTTGCTAAAAACATTGAAATTACTTCACGTATAAAAAGGGAAATTAATTAAAATAAAAGTCGTGTTCTTATTTAAATAATAAACAAACTTTTGTCAACTATACAATTGTGGCTCAAATTAATTAACAGCACAAAGCAGCAGCGGCATAGCGTTCTTACAAGTATGTGAAAGCTTATAATACTCTTAAATAAAAACAAAAATAAATTAATTAAAATTCATTAAATTGTGATATAATCAAAACTCATTTGGGAGACGATACAAATAAATACAATAAAAAAACAAACATTTCTATTGGACAATAAAGAAATTGGGTTATTTTATTGTGCATAAAAGCGTTTATGTGTAATTGGATTTTTTTGTTCTGAAAGAGGCTACCAGAGTGAGAGAATCCAAAGAACATAAATATAAGAAATTGTCAAATTTCAGTTGCGAAAGAGCATAAAAGTTTAACCACAAAAGTGGTGCCAAATGTCAAAATTTCTTTTGTTTATGTACGATTTGGCAAGAATTGAAAATATTTTTAATAATATATACTATAATTAATAGTACGTTTCAAATATTTTGTACAGATTAAATTTATTTGCGCAATTTGCTTGTGATCTATTTTTACCATCGTTATACATTTCTGCATTCAACACTGGAGCAAATTGCTTGTTGCATTGCCACTGACAGCAGACAGTGGCGGTACTCAAAAAATGTTTTCAATGTCAAGATCACTGAAGATTGTTCAACTTTTCTTGTAATTCAAATAAATATGAAATTATACACGCTTTAATAGCTACAGATAATGACGTTTAAACTTCTTTTTATTCCAAATTGTGTTGCTGTTATTTTTGCATTATTAACAGGATTTTAGTTTAAGAAATGTTTATTTTAGATTTCTTAATTATTAGTATTATTATTTACTGTCATTCTATTCGAATTTATTAGTTTACTAGCTTTGTTCATGATTGTACATAAAAACTCGTTGAAGGGGGAGTTTTCGAAAGCTAATTCAAAATTCATGTGAAAACTTTTATTTGAATAATAAAGAACTATTATGCCTAATTTAAAATTTATTTGTTTAAATACTAATACATTTATTTAATGTACCTTCTTTTACAATGAGACTAACAATTAGTTTTAAAATCTTATCACTATTTACATAATATTACAATTTTTATTTTAATGTATAGTTGTATAAAATAAAATAAAATAAGTAAACCTTATATCACGAACCTCACTTAGATCAATGGGTTAAGTTTCATTGGAGTGAATGTTAGGTGGTTTCTTAAGAAAGTGGTTCAACTTTAACAGATTACTAAAAAGAAAGGTGCGGTTTTTACTTCAAGCTGTTGAATATTAATTAATGGCTGGACGGTCAGCTCTTTTTAGGCGGGAAGTAATAGATAGAAGTGCGAGATTTCTTGCTAAAGGGTTCTGTCAGACTTTTATTGTGTTTTTCTTATATTATCAAATTCAGCTTTAACTAAGGGAATTTGTAGATCTCGGTGGATACTTGGTGGATAATTTCATTCCTAATATACCTAGGGGCACCAGTGATTATTCTTAATATTTTTGTTCCGAAATGTTCCGAATTATTTCAGAAAAAATATTTAAACTCTAAAATATGACCTTGAGTACTATATAAAAGTCAATTCCAGCGACTATATTGTGTTATCTACTATAATAAACAACATTCAAATAATATTCTAAAATTATTTGATGAAATCTACTATAATAAATGTTGGCATTCGTAAAATAAGTTCATGAAGTATGTTTTTAAAACTTATGGTAATAAAACTAGAGGACTGACGATATGAAAAGTCTGCTCTTAAATTTAAAACGTAGTCCTTCTCAATGCTTAAATAATAATCTTATACACCATATGTTACATGGTTACTAAAGATAAGTAAGATTTACTCACCTACCGTTTCTTATAAGTAATTGGTTTTCTCTTCCTTAATGGATTCTAATTTTGTTTCTAATTGCACCATAATTTAATACTATAGGTATAACATAAGGCTAGTATAATACACAATGTAAAGCTATTTCAATAACTTCCATTTTGATTCATATACAGTACTTTAAGGGAATTATCACTATCGTGCGAAGAATGATATAAATTTATTCATAGTAAGTATTTATTCATAGGGTTAATTTGAAACTAGTCCTATTTCATAAGACTAGTTTAAGACTGTTTATGTGGTTTATACACAGAAGTCAATCAATTGTACTTAAAAGCATGTAAATGCGAATAATAATTATTTATGTTATTGCCAATTTATATCAATAAGTAATTCATAAAAAATTTTGTAAAATGAAAATTTTAGTTATACGCGTCCTTTTAGAGAACCATTAATTGCAGCTTGACAAATAATAGATTGATTTGTCAGAATATTGCGTTTAATATTTACCATGGACAGAAGAGTTTCAGACGGCTCGAGTTATAGTTAAGTTATATCTGTTGTATACGTGTTTGTTTTTATGAAATTATCTTACAACCTTCTTATGGAAGACGACTAGAATTACTACTTGCGTTTTCACTCAAAAGTTGTAATTTTTCTCCTTTGTGTTCATTCGCAGGATAGCAATATTATTGCAAAAACTGCTTGCTATGGCTCAGGATTATTGGAGAGGTTACTATCGTTAAGATTCGTTAGTGTAGGGAGCCTTAACTTTGTCGTGTGAGACTATATTAGGCATTTGTTAATAAAACTTAGATTCTGTGTGAACAGAAAGTTCACAAATTTGATATAAAATTAATTTAATATTCTTCAAATTTAAATATACTTAAAAAAAATCAATAATATTAATTGAAACTCTTAAACCTAAACCAATGTTTATCAACTTTTAATCACCATAGGCGCTAATAACTTTCGAGTACTTTTTTAAGTGTGTGGCAATTAAATTTAAATATGTATTGTACAATAATTTATTTTTGAGTGAGATAACGACTGAAACTCTCATAATTGAATAGATTCCATAGCTTATGGAAATTAAGATATTTATAAAAAACCCAAAAGATTAGTTGAGTTAACCAAGCGTAGAAGGGATGTGTCGATTAAATTTTCTGTAAAATTTTTTAACAATAAAGAAAGATAGTAGAATTTAAACTAAAAACAAAGAATTATTATATATAAGCATAGAAAATATCTATTTGATATTTTTTTGTACAAAAATAAACTGTTTTAATTTAATTTACTAATATATGAAACAAATAGACTTATTAAAATATAAAAGTAAGTAATTTTTTCAGAAAATGGTGAACAATATGTTAATTAAAATATTATTAAATGGAAATTATTTGCACTATTCTGGTTTTATTTAAGATGAAATCTATTAGTAAAACAGATTAAATGAACATATTATAAATGCATTATAAGCTTCTTAACAATATTTCTAATTATTGTAAATTCTTAGTAAATATATTGATTGATTTATTGACTATTTACTAGACATATTGTTTTGTTTCGTAATTATATATAATATAGATATATAAAAATGAAGTTAAACTTATGAATAGTTTTACTTAAACACTAACTTAGTTATTATCTCTTTAATTTTATTTTTTTAAGTTATATTTATACTTATTACATTTTTTACAATAAAAAAGACTTCGTTTTTGAGTTGTCTTTGTACTACTAACATCCTTTTATCATTATAATAGATCAAACAGTCTATATTAGTATATATCTTAGTATAATAAACAGTATAAAATAAGTAATATAAAACAATAAATAAAATAATATAAAAAATTATGTAATATAAGATAAATTCATCCAATTTTTCGAATCAATTTATTGTCTTATAAGTAATATATAATGTAATATCATATATATGATAATTTCTCAATAGTACAATTTAATACAACAATATAAATTATTAATATTAATATTAATTATTTTATATAAAATAAATTACAAAGTAAAATAATAAATCAAAATAAAATAAAATAATATATAAAAATAATGTAATATATTTTTCAAAGCAACTTATCAACTTAATGGTAATATAAGTAATCTTTTTGATTTAAGACAATAATTAAATAATATGTTAATAACACAATTTAGAATAATAAAATAAGTAACAAAACAAAATAATAAATATTTAGAACAGTTGTTAGTTCACGTTTTTTAATATTTTTTATCGATGAAAAGGCTGATGAGTATCGTATTATGTTCATATATTGTAAAGTATTTAATTTATTTTAATTTATTGTATTATTTAAAGTTTAAATTGTAAATAGATTCCTGTATGAATAGTCACCTAATATGTTTTTAAGAGCAGTTGTAATAATACTCTCTCTGAGAAAGAAGTCAAACAAATTTCGAAACATCGGTGATAGTTATATAGATTACTATATAATAATAAAACCAAAAATGTTAACTAATCTACAAGCTTTTAATTTTTATTCACATCAACCTTTTCATCAGCCTTTTCATAATAAATCATCTAAAAATATAATATATAAAAGTATTGTAATGTAAGGATATCACACTCATTGTTCAATTTTTAGAAACAACTTATCATAGTTAAAGGGCCTTGATTAACCCTTTAAATACATGTAATCGTCTAAGTGAATTTGATGATTTTAATGTGATATTTAACATCTGCTTATTAAGAGAAAAATTTCTTCTTACTTATTTAGTGATTTATTGCAATTTATGGTGTTTACTATTTGCTGTAACCTATAAAGTATATAGTAAAAGTTTGTTTTACATATTTACTCCTTTATTTGACAAAAATCTTTTGTCAAAATCATCTATACGTTTTTGCAGTTATGGTTTAATTGAACATTTTTAATGTAATAATTCGTAGTCAGTAATAATTAGCTTAAAATGTTTGCATCATGATTAATCAAAAGAATGCTTTTATAAAATGATTAATTAACATTTGAAAATATTACATTTATGTAAGTACTAAATAGAGCAAAAACCATATTTACAGTAATTTAAATTTGTAATAATTAATTTATTAATTTGTATAATAAATTTATAATAAATTTGTAATAAATTTCATAACATTTTGTTTTCCGAGTCCTGCATATCTATCTGTGTATCTATCTAACTCTTTGCCAGTTTGTTAGTTACTAGCTAAATAAGATTCTCAATTTTTTATTTAATCAAATATAACTTTGCATAGCAGTGAATATTGTTATCCAAAAGTTTAAGTTGATCGAAAGGTAGGTAAAATAGGTTGACTAACACGTCTACCGTACATATGAATTTTTCATAAAAGAAATAAAATTCTGACAAAACTTTAAAAAGTTTAATTAGTAAAGACTTTATAATTAATATCTGTGTGAAGTTTTGGCAAAGCAAAAACACGTGTATACTTATTTTTTATATAAAAAGAGTTATTCTTGAAAAATATCAGCTAAACAAGTTGGTCGTTCACATATAAATTCTTATAGGAAGAAGTTGTTTAGTTAACAATTTTGAGGTCAAATAGATGTATATATGTTATAATCATTTGCTCCAAAACTGATAAATCGACTTGTATTTTGATATAACTACCAAACAATATGCGATTCTTAAAAAAATGTCTAATTTTTAATTCTAATTATTGTATATTATATTTAATATACATATATTTTTTTTATTTTTGCAATGATAATAATTCTACTCAGTATTTTCACATCCTAAACTCTGTTGATATAAAAGACGTCATATAACGAAAGAGACTTAATGTATAATTTATAACACTTATTTCTAAATTAAAAGCTGTTTGTTAGTTGTTTAAGTCACGATATGTTTCTTAACAAAAACAATATAAGTATAATTTAAAAAATTACTTTTAATATATATTAATTTTAAAGTATTCAGGTTTAATAGTGTTTGTAAATATATATCTATCTGTTAATTTTATTTATTTTATTAACTTTAAAAGAACTATTCAAATTTAGATATAGTTTGTAGGTTGGAACTACCTATACTCATGTAAACATAAGAATAGTTGAAAGAAGACTACTTTGAAGAAAGAGATAAATCACAACCGAATCAAATTTTAATAAAATCATCTATTTTATATACGAGTATTTTAACTAACCATTGCCTACTTGCAGAAGACAAGTTTGTCAAAAATTTAAATATTGCTTAAGCTTAGTAAGGACATGATGTGCGAGTACGAAATTTCGAATATAAAAATCAAGCTAATGCATATATTAGTTTTAAAAGAAAATATATAGTTAGTTTTTTTTGAAGTGATACCATATGATCACAGATTGATTGGTTAAATGCTTCACCCTGTGTACCATGAAAATATTAAATTATTATATTACAAAATATAGTTACAAATTGGTGATAATGTTATAAAACTTAAATTTGCTTTCTATAATATACGAAATTATTGTTAACTTAGTTGTAGGTTAAAAATATATATTAATACTTATTATTTAAATATTAACTTATCTATGCCGAAAATTATAGTGTAGCAAATAAATAGTAGATAAATAAATCATTTGTTCTTCGGAATAAAGTTTGAATTGAATTTTTTATTTAAAATTCTTATTTCAATGGTACTTCGCATTAAATTTACAATATCAAAAATATCCACTTTTCTGTATTGGCTGCTGGATGTCTCCAATTTGTTTATTTTTCTATTATTTTTATTATAATATTAATTGCGTTAAGCACTACAACTGCTTGTTCCCAATTGATTGGACCCAAACCGAGGCATTTGAGTCCCACAAAATAAATATACATTTTTGAATTACTAAAGATACTATTAGCCGTTAATGGCTCCTTTCTTTTCCTTACAATATCGCTTTTTCTTTCTAGCTTTTTACTCAAATAGAGCACTAGTTTGTCCTATTTTTTCTTAGTTCAATTTTGTCTCTCAGGTTGCGATTGCTTTCTCTCTTATCTGCTTACCTGGATGTAAGAAACTCAATTTATGTCAAAAAATTTTGTTTATTTTTAAAGTAAATTATTTTTGGCGAATACTACGCTTATTTTGACGACAAAGAAGTTGTTGAGGAGTACTTGGCAATACTCGAAACAGCCTTGTATGGTCAGTCAAATTTCAATAAACTAACTAAATTTTTGTTCTTGCCTTTTCTTTGTTATTCGAATTCTTTTAAAATTTTGTTTATTAAGAATGTGTTTATCGGTTAGTTAGTGTACCGTCACAGATTTAAACAAATTTTATATTTGAAAATCAATGGAGATCTATTATTATACTAAAAGTTTTAAATAAAAATAACAATATTACACAAAAATTTAAAATACGTTAACTATAATAATATATATGTTAAAAATGAATTAAGGACTCATCTATTTTTGTAAAACAAAAATTCAGTATCTTGATAAAAGAGTTAAAGGAAATGGCTTTATTTTTTTTAAATAGTTTCCTTAACTTCTATTAAGGAAATGATTTTGCTTTTTTATATTCATTTTTGTACTAGCAATCTAAAAATATCAAATTTCAAAATAATTTCGTCATAAGTTACTTGCCAACTTTTTGCTCAAAACTCTTTCAGCTGATAACAAATGTGTGAAATAGTTTATTTTTTTTTATGAATATTAAACAAATTTATGATTATTATTACGTTATTTTTTTTTTTGCCTTTGATTTGCGTTAATAAAATTTTTACAAATTCATTTCTATTATTTTTTTTATCTATATGTATTTGTATATATAACTTTTTACACTTAACGTCACTAATTTTGATTATATTTTAATTTTCTTATATCCGCTTGTGTTTATAGTGTTTGTTTTTATTACTTGTATGACAATGTCTGCTACAAAGTATTTAAATATAAATTAAAACATTTGTACAAATAAATAATTTTTTCTTTCTTATTTAATTTTATCTGCCTTTTGCTTTGAGAGAAGGCATTTAAAAACTCTATCGATTCAAAATAAATATATTACACATATATTAAAAAATAATAAAATTTTAATAATATGGGGATGTACTTATAAGAATAGCAAATTTTTTATTACTATTTGCTCAATAAGCTAAAATATTTGTTTTTAGAAAACTGTTAAAATTTATTCACTACTTTTCAGATAAATAATAATTATTTGCTGTAGTTAAGTACTAAGTATTACTATTCTAATGAAATTTATTGTCATAAAATTCCCCAGATGATACCTCTTGTTTATATAGTCGCTATAAGTTTTCTATCTGTTTATTTTCCACAAATAATAATGACCTTTTTTAAGGAAAATAGAGAGGTACAATAACTTCACGTAAAAAGTCATTGAATAAAATTTTCTAATTATCCTTCGGCTTGCTCACAAGACCTCTCACTAAAAAGCATTTTAAGCTTCACCATAAAGTTATATTTTTAAATAAAAAAAGGAAATATTGAATGACATGATTTGAAATACCGAATTGTAAATAAAAATTAAATTTTTATTAATTTTTATTTGATCATTGTTAAGAAAGTACTTTATATCTGTGCTTAATTTAAATATAATTAAAAATCAGAAATGTATTAATAATGAATGTGATTTAACCATATTATCTTTCAAAGTAAGCTTTTTATTAGGCAATTCAGATACTTATGTACTTCAAGTTTAAGAAGTTTTGAATATATTAACAACAAAGCTTAAATGATTGAATTAAATATGTTTGAAAAAAAATATACATTTAAATAACAGCTGTTTTAGAGAGTCAAAGTTTCGTATTACTAATTCACATAACTTAAATAAAATAAATATAATAAAATTACTAAAATATTTTTTCATTGATAATTTGTTTATAGTTTTTTTCTATAAATGATTCTCGCCACAAGTCAAGTGTATTCAATAGAGCGAGAAATATTAAAAAATTACTTATATACATACTACTTCCTGATACATATATATATTTATATTGTATTGAATGAATGAATAACTATTATATTATAAGTAGTAACCTTGAAGAAAAAGTTAACGAATATCAATTTATAAAATATTTAAAAGAAACAAAATTTAAGGTTTTCAAATAAATTTTATTACATTTATTTTTTTATCATAAAATTGTTTAATTAAAACAAAATTTTTATGATTGATAATTGATAATCATGAATTTTTATTGCAGAAATTATTTTACTAGCATGGGGGAAATTTTTTACTCAAAACCTAAACACAACAAAAAAATAGTAAGGCCGAAATTAAATTCCAATGCCACTAGTTTTGAAATGATTAATATGATGATGATTTCCTAACTCCTAATGAACAAAAATATTTGTCTAATTATCAACATTGAAAACGAAAATATGTATAGCATGATATAAGAAACATAAATTTTATATGAAGTGAAAAACTGTTGGATATATTCTACTTCCTCCTAACCCTGTGTAGCATGAGAGAAATTTAAATAACCAAGATAAAGTTCATATTATACGAGTATTTAAAATATATTATAATATAAACATAATTACATGACATATTACAGTACTGTAACCACAAAGCGTATAGTATTAATAGGTATATATTTATTGTCACTAAAATAACGTTAAAACAGTGACTGGCAAATATTTTTGTATTAAAAATAATAAAACAAATGAAGCACAAAAATATTACATGCGATAAAGATTTCAACATACACCATATCCAAATACTGATAATATACGTAAATCAATAAACGATGATATTCTTTCACATATTATATCTACATATATCATTTTAAATAAATTTATATTTTTTTTTATTAAAAATATTTCAACAGTAAGTCAACAACCTTAAAAGTGAATTGTTATTTTTTTAAATTATTTTTCATATATATTGTATACAATTTTTTTTTGCATTCTGAATAAAAACGATAAAATGCTGACTAAGTTTCTTCACATTTGAGTTCTCTTGCAGTAACCCAATTTTATGTCTGTTAAAATTATACATAAGCTTAATTATATATATGTGTTTTTTTTTGTATATTCAATGAATGAAGAATTTTGGTTTCGTTTCGAAACAAGTTTATCACAATTCTCTAAAATGGTGCCTATAAGCATTTTTTGAATTGGTTATATAAAATCTTCAGGCTGCAATAGTTAGATTATTGGATACAACACGTGGATACGTTATAATATATTTATCAATCCCATAGTATGAAACTATATACTGGAGTTGAAGGTCATTTTCTGAGTATTTTCTTAAATACGTTATTCAACTGTTTTCTAATACCCAAACTATAAACACTTATTATTATTATTATTAAATAATAGGCTATGAATGCACCCCGACCTAGATCTATTGTGCGCCTAAAGACCCAACTAAAACAATTTTAGACTATTTATAAATCTTGTAATTGCTTGTAATTTGATTTGGGACTAAGATTCCGCTTCCAAGGTAGTCGAGTCTACGTCTTACTGTAGCTGGATAGTAGCATAGAATATGTTCTGATGTTTCCTTCTCTTTATGACAAAGTCAACAGGAGTCACTTTCTACCGCACCTATAAATTCATGTGGTAATTAAGTCACAGTGTACTGTAAGAAGTTCCGTGTAGATTTTAATGTCGTTTCTGCTAAGGGCAAGGATAGCAGAATTGATCCTGATGTGTTCAGGAACAATAAATCTTCTTGACTGTCGCATGCATGTTTGGGCTTTCCAGTTTTCAAATATATGTTATTTCTCTCGTTCACATAATAAGACATAATACGGACACAAAATCTGTTAGGAGTCTAATTCAACATAATTAAGTTCACACTTTTTAATATTTTAAAGTCAAAGCTTAGTCCTGAAATCCATTTTGAACGAAAAATTTACATAAAATTTCATATAAAAAAAATATTCCACATAATTTTGATATAATAAAATATGTTTTTTATATCTAGTTTTACCTCAATTTATTGTGCGAAATGGATGTTAGTTAAGTTTTAAATAAATAATATTGAATATATTTACCAAACCAAACAAATCAAATTAAAAAAAAATTTCATAGTCTGGTCATGTTCATAGTCTGTTTCCTCCATTTCTTCGATTCTATTTAAAGAAAAGAATTTTTAAGAAAGAAGTATTTGTCTAACAATTATAAAGTTCTTTGATGACTGTGATCGGAGCAATTTTTCGCCTATGCGTTATCCACGTATCATATCTCATATATGAGTGATGTTAAAATTGTTTCTTAAATTATGTTAGAAATGTAAACATTCATATGTAGTTTATGGAAGTATTAAAATATATTCGGAAGAACTAAATAATAAAAAAAAATGATTTTTAAACTAATTAACATCGTCTGCTTAGTTATTAAAGAACAATATAATATGATTTTAAATTTATCTATATCTTAATTAGCTGAAATATGAAGAAATGTTATTTAAAAGATTAAAGTAATTATTTTACTGCAGATAAACTACAATCCAAAACTGGTATATCCATGTCAAAGGAACTTAAAAACATATACCTTCTGCTCAAAAAGGATTTTGTAAATAAAAAAAAAAAAAATTTTATTCCAAATTTATTTTATCTCCTTCTGAAGCGAAACACATATGCCAACGCTTAACCCAATCTTCCATACACTTTTCGTAGGCCCGTAAAGGTATGGCTTTTAGTTCCTTCAGCGAATTCTCTTTTACCGATTCTATCGACT
>NC_051847.1:145608658-145618635 GCF_002237135.1 Teleopsis dalmanni
TATTTAATTTTATTTTATAAGCAGAGATCAAATAAACAAATAAATTTGTTGAGAAAATGATTTCATTAAAGACACTAAATAGTGAAGCAGTGGAGAATTGTTTTAATAGAACGCTGGTTCATAGACGAGAGCAAGAAAACAGGAAGGAAAAACATAAAATAATGAAAAACAAAAAAAAAAACACTAGCGTAGATTGTGATACATAATTGATTTGGCACAAGCAAAGCAAAGCACAGCACAACGCAGCAAGCAAAGCTTCACAAGGAAAAACACTGCCAAACACAAACAATAAATCTAATTGGAATCTTACTAGTAATTTATGAGGCAGTTTTAAAAGAACAATGACTTTGATCGTTGCAAACAAAGCACAATTTTCATCAAGCACTTGTCCGAAAAGAGGGCCACTTTTACATTAAGTTTTTTGTTTTTGTTTTCTTTTAATGATTCAAGTTTATTTTCACAAGAATTTCACTGGATTTTATTTTATGTGACTCATGTTCGATCGAAGTGCAGCAGTTTATTTTTTGTGCACATATAGCATATTTCTTTCCTTACATTATAACCACCAATAAAATTGTTGTTTTCCGCCGTACGCCTTGCTTTCAAAGAAAGCTTAAGGAGAGGTGTAAGGGGGAAAGTGGCATGTGCCAAGTTTAAAACTCAGCCTTTTTTAAGATTATTTTATAGCTTTTTAATGCGATTTTAATATTTGAATTACTCAAAAACCAAAAAAAAGACATAATATTGTCTTGTCTGGTGGTATTTTTACTGAAGTTTTTTTCTCTTTACAGCGCCCACATTCATGAAAGTCAAAAATAAAAAAAAAATAAAAAAAACAAAAACTCTACTAAAATTGAACACACAACAACTGCTTTTATTTGTATTTTTATTCACATTAAACACAAAACAATTAAATTGCTAACCGTTTAACTCTTTTCCTTGTATTGAAATATATATAAATATTTGAAAATATATTATTTACTTCTAGTTTAATTTTCAATAATGAAAATCGGAAAATTTTTTTAACACACAAATTCACACGACAGCGAAATCCATAGCCATAACGCTACTGCAGAGACAAATACGACTACGACTACGACGACGACGATGACGACAAGAGCAGAGTATAATAACTAAAATATTTTTCTCCAATACTCCATCATGGTCAAAACTGGAGTCTGACGCAAAAGAGAGTGAATGAATAACAGCAACAAGAAACAGTAGTACATCAGCATGCAGTGCATGCCATAGCATAAATTAAAACTACAATAATAAGAAAGAGCGTAAGAGGGCAGAATTTTTTCTTGTGTACGTGTGTGCGTGTGATAAGCGAAGAGATTTTTATTGTAAAATATTCTACCACAGTTTTCTTTCATATGCGTTTTTTTTTTTTTGCTTTGCTTTGGGTGGGTTGGTTGAAGGCGCGCATATGATAGAGCAGCAATTCAATATACGTAATATTTTAAAAACAACAGAGTATGAAGAAGCAGTGGTAACTCAACACAACTCAGCTGAGCTAAGCTACGAACGTGTACAATTATAAGAGCATGGAATTGGAGATTTTTAACATTTGTTGGGGTTGCAGTGTTACAAAAATTTTATTTTATTTTATTTACAGCACTGCAGGTATTTACGTACAGGTGAATAGTACAAAAAACAATTCAAATAAAATATATAACCAAAATTCATTTGTATATAACAAAATTAAATTTTTTTTAAAAAAAAAAATTCATTTTTTTAAAACAAAAATTTATTTTATTATAACAAAATTTCTTTTTTTTATAACAATAATAAAAAAAAAATATTGGTAAAACAACTCATAAAAAATTAGTAATACAACGAATATCCAGAAAGGAATGGAACGAGATTTTATCATGCATTAAATCTGTTATTTTAAAATTGGAGCTTGAAATTAAACTTTCAGAAAGTTTAAATTTTTTAGCTTTTTTATTTGTGTTGATAATCAACAAAATAAAAGAAAGAATGAAATACTATAAAAGGATTAAGTTGCTTTCCCCGTAACCACATAAGCACCGCCACATATAGATACCGTTCAAAAATGAATATAAAACAAAAAAATATCACGGGTATTATACATTATAATCTAGGATAATCTTCCCGAGAACAAAATAATAATAAATAGTTTCTATTTATTTGTACTGAAATAACAATAGAAACAATAAAGAAAAAACTATACAGATACCTTAACAAAGGTATTAAAGCTAGACTATGTAATAGCAACAATCTAAAATTAGTCTAAAACAACAAATATCACTGCATTATACATTTCATTATCCATATCATTATTCATTTCTACTTATATAATCAGAACTGTCCAAAAAATAAAAACGGTTCTAGTTTATGAGCGTGTACTATAACATAACAGCACCATTAATGAAATTAATTAAGCAAAATTAAGTAGTGCCACGTACCTATCATTAAAACCTATCTATAAACCTATTTTTCTTTCCATACGAACATTATAAACCTATATATAGAATCTTAAATAAACCAAGACGTTATCTTTATTAATTATAAATAGCTCTACAGAATGTAATATAGCTGCAACAATAAAACTTACAGGCAGAAAATTCTGCGAGCCAATTTTTCCACTGCAATAGATCTTCTCTATACGTAACGAATAGTTTATTATTTTCCTAACCATATACAATACTATTGATGAAGATATAAAAATTTCAATATACATTATACATTATCAACCCTATTAAACTTCATTCAAATAATTTATTTATTAAGTTGTATTGCATATGAATTGAATTTATATTAATTACATTGTAAACCTCATCATCACCACACTTACGCATTCACACATTCCACAAATTAGCTTAAATATATACATTAAAATTAACAATAATGGAAAACGAAAAAGTGCTAGCGAACTGCACTAAAAATCCAACACAAAAATATGAAAAAATTTCTTCAGAACACGATTGCAAAAACATATTTATTGTTAAAAAATGTATACATAAGATTTAAAAAAAATTATGAGAAGCAATTTTTCAATCATAATTAATAATGAGCCATTCAAGGAGTAGTTAATTAAGAATTTTGTAACACACCCTTTCACTCTGACAAACCCATGTGCTAGTCGAATAACAAAAACAAAAGTTCGCAACTACGAAGAAGCACTACAAAGTCAACGTTAATGTGAGTCAATTAATTTAAGTATATAATTTTGAATCATCAACCAAAATAAAAATAAAAATTAAAGAGAATTCATAAAAATAATTTTACGCTAAACAAAAAAAAAATGTCGTCATATTTGGATTTTAAAAACACAAATAATCGGTGGTGGATTTTTACAAGTATGCCGGTATCTACCCAAATCAAATGGAATGGAAGTAAAAGAGCAAAACTATAAATAGGGAAGTAAAAGAGAATAAATTGGGAAAGTACTTAATGGCATTTAGGAAAGGTTTCCTTAAAACGTTTATATGTATTAGAAGCTACTAGTATAACATAAAATAGATCACCGACTTTTCTTAAAAATTATATGTGCGATTGGGTTCAAGTACAAAAAACTGTGCTACATAACACGTAGCAAAGAATAATTTTTTCGACAATGAATTTATTGAATTATCACGTGATCAGTTGGTAAGAGTTGGTGCAGTTTTATTCACATAGCGCCTTACATTATAAAAATATTATTACCTAAGATAATATAAGAAAAAAAGAATATTAAAATAATATCCCTATTTTGATATAAAGACGAAGGAAACATACTTGAATTTTCCATGTCATTGCTTCAGGTTCAATATAGTATCCGTTTTTACTACGTCTATCAAAACGAGCTAGTCAGGAATAAAAAAACAATCGCATTCTCTTATTAATTTATTATGCATTTTTTCATCCAGTTAATTATTTTATTATCTAATATATTCTATGATGTATTCTTTAGCGATTATTTTCTGATTATAAACCTGAAGAAATTGATCGATGGAGGAGAATTTGTCGTTAACAATCACCACTAAATCAAATGTTCAATTATTTTATTTTGAGGACTTCGATAAATATTAATAATTGAAAAAATCATAATTTCTTTATAAAAAATTATAAAATTAATGGATGAAATATATTATGTTAAAATAAAACTATACTCAAGAAAGAAATAAGTGAATATTTTACCATTATTGCTCGTTACTCTGAGGATTTTGTAGAAAAAAGTCTTTAAGTCTTTAAATCAACTGTTATTAGAAACAACCCAATAGAATTAAGTATATGTCACTTAATTTTTCTTCCACCCTTATATTATAAAGTTGGCAATTGAGTCTGAGTTATTGTAATATTGTATACCAATATGAAATAAAGTAAATTGGTTAATAAGAGCAGAACCAATAGTTGCACTATTACTTATTTACACTAGAATAGTCGAAGGTATCAGTAGCTATTGTACATTATTATTTGTGCTCAACCTTCCAGTTCTCTCACTAAACTGGAGATATAGTCAGTACTATATCTATACATGTTAGTTTTTAGTTTTATAAACTAAACTATCATTATTAATAAAATAAATATTTACACTGAAAAAACTTTTTAAAATAATAAAACTTGTTTTTAAATTGCAAATCTAGTAAAAATATATTAATTTTAATGAATGAAACAATAATCATCAATGTTGGTATTATTATTTCAGTATTTCATATAATCTCAACATAAAGTGGAAGTGAACTGAATATAAAATTAATAAAGAAAAAAGTAGACCTTAGCAAATATTAACTTACTTGACTAAGTTACTAACTATATACGACTAGATACATACTCGAATATGCATGCCGTCCATAAAACCAACAAGAAAAATCAGAAACCACAAAGACCTAGATAATTTCCAATTTGAATAACGAAGAAAATAAACAGAAATTGTTTTATACTTTGTATCGTGTCAAAACACGTGTCTATAAGAGAAAAAAAAAAATAAACTAAGAAAAAAGTGGCATAAAAAACTGGTCCCTATTTCAAGTTCAAATGTCGACGATACAGAGAAAAGGTCGCTTACACTCTTATTTCTCACGAGGTGGCCTTCGTTGATTTCACTATAAATAGTACAACTGCTGTACGCAGTAGAGAAAGGAGAAGAAAAACTTTTTATATATAGTTTTATGTACGAGTGCAGATAGTATGGAAGAAGAGTATGAGTTTGGTGGATAGAGTAAAGAGAAATGACTTAAGCATAAAGGTTTCGATGCAATTTTTAAGTTGGATTAACCTTTATTCAATTAAGAGTGTGGATTGGTTGCATTTATATGTATAATTGAAAAATATATTGCAATATTACTATAGCTCAGGGCTGTCTAAAGCACGGCTAATGTTTGTGCGACCCGCAACATGTTTTTAATCTACTACAACAATTATGCAAATTTTCTTTTGGTGTACTGGCAAAACTATACTATTTTATTTTTATGGTGCCTTCTGCTCAAAAAGTATTCGAATTTTGTAAATAAAACACACTAATTTAAATTATATTCCAGGTGGCTTTTAGTCCTTCGGCGATTTCTCTTTTACCGATTTAATCGACTCAAAACGCTATTTGAGTTTCGGAACAGGAAAAAGTTCGGGAACACCATATGCGTCAGATCTGGCGAATATGGTGCCTGAGTGATGGCAGTGGTGCCGTGTTTGGTCAAAAAATCGCGTACAACAAGAATTTCCCAAAGTAAAAATCGCTAAATGCACTTGAGGTAGTCTCACATTAATAGCTGCTGTAAACAAATTAATTGACAGATGGAGCTCAAATTTGTACTATATGTCAAGAAAGGGTGTACCAACAAAATTTTTTGAATAAGGTCTATTACTTAAGGAGTAGTTAACAAACAACAAAATAATTTTTGAGCAGAAGGTATACCAAATAAATTAATTTAAATTAGCATATTAATAAAACTAAAGTTAACATAACCGTATTTTTATTTTTGTCGAAAACAACTAATCACGTATGTATTTCTTTCTGCAGCCTCCCAATTTATACAGAGATTTGTTTGAACAGCCCTGCCATAGATAATACCAATAAGCGCAATATTATTTAATTAATATAGATGAATCAAGTGATATAATTACTTAAGTTCCAATATGGAAATGGATTTGACATTCTACAAGTTAAAACTATCTCGTTATAAAAATGGAAAAATTAAAAATACCAAATAAAGCGATTAAAAATCTATTATTGTGATAGTTAAAAAGATTTTTACGGAATCCTTTTAACTCAATTTCGAAGATTCGAAGAAATAAGATATAAATTGATTTGATTAGTAGACCTTACCCTATATGTAAGGCGATTGAAGTGTTACTTATTCAAGCGATCTTGTCTTTTTTGTGTGAAATTATTTATTATTAATACAAATTACAAAATTTTGTGGAAATAATCAAAATTTCAAAATCCATTCCCTCTAGCTCGACGTATGCTTGTAAACAATTAACAGCTGTCATTCGTATGAATTTTACGTACTTAACAATATCAGTTTGACAGATACACCTGTGTTTAGTTGGTAACACTTCAATAGCCTAACCCTGTATGTACAAGGTGTGCACCTAAGTATATAGGACTTTTTTTAGATAACAACAAAACCCTTTTTTTTTAATAACCGATATATTCTACTCGTATTCAATATTAATTAGTTGAATGACTGATTTAGATTGTAGGCTGGTGGTATATTTTGGATGGCTATTACTTCTTCTTGAAAACGATATTCTTTTATTGGGTAAATAAAAGGAAATCATTTGCCTCGTAACGCAGATGTATTTCAATATATCACCCTTTATATATCATTTTGCTTTCCAATTTTTAGCAATGTAAGTGTTAAGTTTGATTTAAAATGTGGTAGAAAATATTCCTTCGATATAATTAAATTATCTTTATGATTATAATAGCGTCAATAAATTACATCTCGAAAAGTATATTATATTTTATTTTTACTGAATAGTTTAAATAAATAAATGAATAAATATTTAAGTAAGAAAAGATTGTACCAGGTAAATACATTAAATAAAGGCAAGTTCTACAAAATCCTAGCTGTTGTTAAAGCTTTAATTTTATAAGACAAGACGTATGCGTTATTTGGGTTTGATCATATCAACTTTTAATAAAATTTTTATAGGTGCCAGAGGAAGAAAATAGACAATATGAACTTGCCTGAACCTAAAACTCATAACTAACAGGACATAACGTATTTATTTTATATGGAAACCAAACCGGTCAGAGCGCAATTCAATGCATATGTATATATACATCAATAAATAAGATATTAATAGCTTGTAAAATTAAAAAAAATTTCACCTTGCTTTCTTAGAGATTATACTCCTAAATGCATTAATGGAAGATGGAAGAAATTCAGAACTGAAATTTCTTATATTCTGAACAATGAAATTTTGTTTGAAATTTACTTGAAACAAATTTAGCAAAAAAGATAATAAAATATAATTAATAATTCATATTATAATTTTAAACAAAATGTACTTGCAATTCACATTAGATAGATAGAAAAATTTTCAGTTATATAGTGGGCTTTATAATGTGAATGCATCTTAATTTTTGCCATCACCGTACTAAAGTAATTCAAAAAATAAATGAAATAGTTTTAGTCTGATACATCATCTAAGTGAATTATCGAGTTTAAACTTCAGTTGAATATTTTACATGAGACTTCCTATCGAAAGCATTGTAATAGAATATGACATATAAAGCTCATTTAAGTAATAAATCTGAATATATAAAAAAAAATTAATAGCGATAGCAATAACAATAATATAATATAATAAATTTATAAACTTATTTATAAATTTTATTCTTTATATATCTTTATAGATATAATCTAAAATTTTGGAAGAATAACAAAAAATTGGATGTTTGTACCAAAATAGAGCTATATGCTCTATGGGTATCGTGGTTTAAATTTGTAATGTTTATATTTTTATACTAATTACACAAAAATCAAAATTAAAAATTAAAAATATGCTTTTGTTTTTCCTAACTATATTTTCACAAAAACTATGTGAAAAAGAACTTTTAGATAATCCCATAAACATCAATCACTTAGAACTTGTTTTTTAAAATGCAATAAAAAATAATCAAATTGTTTAAAAAAAAAAAAAAATTAAATATATTACTTACCATTTGCATCAGTATTGACACTCTTGAATTCATCATCATAGATTGACTGAGATTTGTTAAGAGTTTTCTTTACAAACAAATCATTAATTTGAGATATGCTAATGTTTTCAACATCTTTTTCATCACGTGCATTACATTTGGTTTGCTCTTTAGCAGATAAAACTTCTCCATAAGAAGAATCCAATGAACCAACTGAACTATGAGTAGTTGCTCTTGTGTTTTTATACACAGATGGTGAAAAGGACTTAGTGTTGTCCTCTTCGCTAAGACCTGCGAGAGGTTTGTTTAAAGTCGGTATTGGAGGTGAAACCAAACATAGTGGCGAAAGATCTGCTAAATCTTCAACATATTCAGTTTTAGATTGTTTATCTTCGTTTATATTATCAATATTATTAGGTTTGTATTGTTTTTGCAATGTAGGGATTGGTGGCGATGTTGAACAAGGTAAAGAATATTCAGAGAACATTTTTAAATCTTCCTGTAATTTGGTTGTAATAGTTGGTATGGGGGGTGAAGCTCTAAGCTCTGATGAAGAGACAACATTAATTTCTATTGCATTTACCAAATCTGCAATATATTCAGTCTTAGATTGTTTATCTTCGCTTACAATATCAATATTATTAGGTTTGTATTGTTTTTGCAATGTAGGTATTGGTGGCGATTTTGAAGTAGGTGAAGAACATTCTGAGAACATTTTTAAATCATCTTCATGCAAATTTGTTTTAATAGTTGTTATGGGGGGTGAAGCGCTACGCTTTGATGAAGAGAGCTGATTTTCTGATAATACATCTTCATCCATTTTTTGACGTTCAGCCATTGTTATTACATTTGGTATATTTAAACATTTAGGTTGAATATTTCCTATTAATTCCTCTTCCTTTTGACGCTTTTCCATAGTAACTACAGGTGAAAAGAGCTGATAAAATGGAGAATTGTAATCCGGTTCACCGATATTTGGTTGACTTTGAGGAATTGGTGTTAGTGGTGTTTTTGAACATTCTCTTTCAAGGCCGTTTGTGGCGAATAGGTTATTGTGCTCACCTGTTAGTGGTGTAGATGCTTTCTCAGATTCGCCTATTTTCAAATTTAATTTTTCTTTTGGCGTTAGATATAACAAAGCCGAATTTTCGTGCAAAGACTTCATGCTAACATCAACATCCATGTCTTCCATAGTATTACTTTCTTCAGTGCCGTCATTAGAAGCATTTACGAAATTATTTTTAACAGACTTGTCTATAATTGTGGTTAGATCAGTCTGTGGTGTAATGTCATTTTCATGTGAATCTGAAACAGACTCATTCGTATCTAATGAGCTGACAGTGAATGTTCTTTTTGCAGTTGTAATAGGTAATGTTTGATTATTATTAAATATACTGTTTAATGCAACATCATTACTATTAAGACCTAAAGGTGAATCCAAAGTATTCAAACCATTGTTTTCATTCACTAGATTTAACTGTGGACTATTAGATCTAAAATCAGAAATAAATTTATTTGAATCATTTAATTTTTTTGCATAGTCCGATTTTTCTAAATATATTATTCCTTTATTTGCAGATGTGGGTGACTGTGGAAAACGGTAAGGTTCATTGATATCATTGATATTGGAAATCGGAAAAGCGGGCGAAGACGGTGCAGAACTTCTTGCACTACAAAATGATGATGACATATCTAAAGTTAAGTTTAAAGTTGGTCTTATAACTGGTTGAGCTACTATGCCACTTGAACTGGCACCGGAAAATTCTGGTACACTTTCCTGTGTTAAACTGCTGTTTAATTTCCGTGGCATTTCAATACTTTTGTTCAACGATTTTTCTAAATTCTCCTGCTCCACATCAAAATAATTATTAACCGATAT
>NC_051847.1:145618735-145628110 GCF_002237135.1 Teleopsis dalmanni
TAGTTTTAGTCTGATACATTATCTAAGAGAATTATCGAGTTTAAACTTCAGTTGAATATTTTACATGAGACTTCCTATCGAAAGCATTGTAATAGAATAGGACATATGAAGCTCATTTAAGTAATAAATTTGAATATATAAAAAAAAATTAATAGCGATAGCAATAACAATAATATAATATAATAAATTTATAAACTTATTTATAAATTTTATTGTTTATATATCTATATAGATATAATCTAAAATTTTGGAAGAATAACAAAAAATTGGATGTTTGTACCAAAATAGAGCTATATGCTTATGGGGTATCGTGGTTTAAATTTGTAATGTTTATATTTTTATACTAATTACATAAAATCTAAATCAAAAATTAAAAATATGCTTTTGTTTTTCCTAACTATATTTTCACAAAAACTATGTGAAAAAGAACTTTTAGATAATCCCTTAAACATCAATCACTTAGAACTTGTTTTTTAAAATGTAATAAAAAATAATCAAATTGTTTAAAAAAAAAAAAATTAAATATATTACTTACCATTTGCATCAGTATTGCCACTCTTGAATTCATCATCATAGATTGACTGAGATTTGTTAAGAGTTTTCTTTACAAACAAATCATTAATTTGAGATGTGCTAATGTTTTCAACATCTTTCTCATCACGTGCATTACATTTGGTTTGCTCTTTAGCAGATAAAACTTCTCCATAAGAAGAATCCACTGAACCAACTGAACTATGAGTAGTTGCTCTTTTGTTTTTACTATGCATAGATGGTGAAAAGGACTTAGTGTTGTCCTCTTCGCTAAGACCTGCGGGAGCTTTATTTAAAGTCGGTATTGGAGGTGAAACCAAACATAGTGGCGAAAGATCTGCTAAATCTTCAACATATTCAGTTTTAGATTGTTTATCTTCGTTTATATTATCAATATTATTAGGTTTGTATTGTTTTTGCAATGTAGGGATTGGTGGCGATGTTGAACAAGGTAAAGAATATTCAGAGAACATTTTTAAATCTTCCTGTAATTTGGTTGTAATAGTTGGTATGGGGGGTGAAGCTCTAAGCTCTGATGAAGAGACAACATTAATTTCTATTGCATTTACCAAATCTGCAATATATTCAGTCTTAGATTGTTTATCTTCGCTTACAATATCAATATTATTAGGTTTGTATTGTTTTTGCAATGTAGGTATTGGTGGCGATTTTGAAGTAGGTGAAGAACATTCTGAGAACATTTTTAAATCATCTTCCTGCAAATTTGTTTTAATAGTTGTTATGGGGGGTGAAGCGCTACGCTTTGATGAAGAGAGCTGATTTTCTGATAATACATCTTCATCCATTTTTTGACGTTCAGCCATTGTTATTACATTTGGTATATTTAAACATTTAGGTTGAATATTTCCTATTAATTCCTCTTCCTTTTGACGCTTTTCCATAGTAACTACAGGTGAAAAGAGCTGATAAAATGGAGAATTGTAATCCGGTTCACCGATATTTGGTTGACTTTGAGGAATTGGTGTTAGTGGTGTTTTCGAACATTCTCTTTCAAGACCGTTTGTGGCGAATAGGTTATTGTGCTCACCTGTTAGTGGTGTAGATGCTTTCTCAGATTCGCCTGTTTTCAAATTTAATTTTTCTTTTGGCGTTAGATATAACAAAGCCGAATTTTCGTGCAAAGACTTCATGCTAACATCAACATCCATGTCTTCCATAGTATTACTTTCTTCAGTGCTGTCATTAGCATTTACGAAATTATTTTTAACAGACTTGTCTATAATTGTTGTTAGATCAGTCTGTGGTGTAATGTCATTTTCATGTGAATCTGAAACAGACTCATTCGTATCTAATGAGCTGACAGTGAATGTTCTTTTTGCAGTTGTAATAGGTAATGTTTGATTATTATTAAATATACTGTTTAATGCAACATCATTACTATTAAGACCTAAAGGTGAATCCAAAGTATTCAAACCATTGTTTTCATTCACTAGATTTAACTGTGGACTATTAGATCTAAAATCAGAAATAAATTTATTTGAATCATTTAATTTTTTTGCATAGTCCGATTTTTCTAAATATATTATTCCCTTATTTGCAGATGTGGGTGACTGTGGAAAACGGTAAGGTTCATTGATATCATTGATATTGGAAATCGGAAAAGCGGGCGAAGACGGTGCAGAACTTCTTGCACTACAAAATGATGATGACATATCTAAAGTTAAGTTTAAAGTTGGTCTTATAACTGGTTGAGCTACTATGCCACTTGAACTGGCACCGGAAAATTCTGGTACACTTTCCTGTGTTAAACTGCTGTTTAATTTCCGTGGCATTTCAATACTTTTGTTCAACGATTTTTCTAAATTCTCCTGCTCCACATCAAAATAATTATTAACCGATATATCAGTATTGGTGAAGTTTAAATCAATATCCATAGGTTCGCTCGGATTTACTTCTAAATTATTTGTCACATTTAGTTGCCAGGATTCTTTTGCGTGTGGTTCATATGCTGACCTATTAAATGCGCTTTCGATTTCATCCAGTGTATTTTTAGTGAATTCATCACCTAAAAGTTCGGCAGCAGCCAATTTTTTTAACTTTTGAAATTCCGCCTCTATGGCTTCGCATTCATTGTATGCTTCACTATCAGATGAATTTATTTCATCCTTTAGTAGATTTTCTTTTAATGGAAAACTGTTTTTAATATCAACGTTTTCTGAAAAGAAAAAAAAAATAAATAAATACTACATTTGAAATATATAGTTGAAATATAATATTTACCAGTTGTGTTTAGTACTGTTAAAGTGGGTATGAAACCGTCTTCAAATGTTGTTTTTAAATGTTCTGAAATAAGAAACATGTATATTTGTAATTATGTGAATAAAATAAAATTTAAGTAGTGGGTATTATTCATTTTACACCCAAATTTGTGTTAAAGAATATGCTTAATAATAAGAGTATTAAACTGAAAAAATTAGGATTGGATTTTTTAAAAGTCACGAATTGTGTACCAAACGGTTAACTACATAATGAAATGGGATTTGAATACAACTGGGTACTTATAATTACATAGAACAATTGTTTGATGTTTTTATAGAACAACTTTGTTTCACTTTAAATCACAGGTGACCTTTAATTTAAATATATAATCTGAATGTTTGATTTAATTTTATTTAGAAAAACCGGAACCGATTTCGAATAAGAGAAGATATGGTTGCAGTTCTTCCCACAATAGGGGTAGTTTTTAAAAAAAATTACTTTCTTAATGAAACTCAATGAAATCCAGTTTGGAAGTAAAAATTAACCTTTTTTGTGACTAGTTCAGCTACAAGCTCTACAGGTCCCAAGAGGATCTATATAGCATAAAATCTGAATGGCTTACAAAACAAATATATTGGCTAGGATAAAGTTTTAGTGTAATTGGTTAAGGGAAGAATAAAAGTGTACAGGACAAATCGATATAAGTTTTAAAGTTGCAACTACATAAAACATGGATGAAATTAATTTTTTTAAAAATTTGGTGTATGGAATATACAGGTAATAATTTTTACTTCTGGATCTGTGATAGAAGGATGTGTTAAAACGGAGGTGGGCCTATTGCTTAGAAATCGATAGTTATGTCTTATGAATACTGTCGAGTGAAATAACTAATTTTGTTGTATATTTCTGGAGTTGCATGACACAAATTGTCGTTTATAGTTGGGCTCTAGTCATGGTTTTGGACAACGTTAGTATATGTTAACTATGCAATGGAACTAGATTATCTGTCAGAAAACTGATGACAGATGTTATTGAAGCAACCATTCTAAATGGAAAAAGATGATGTTTTGATACTACGTATCCAGTTTTTTTCTAATATTTCTAACCGATGTCTTAAAGTATATTATTGTTTGACAAAAGTCAAAATTTAAGTACAATCTTTTATAAATTTTCAATTGAAACTATTTAATTTTTGTGTGGCGTTCTAACACGCGCAGGGTAAAGTTAGTAAACTAATAAATTATTAATATTTAGTAGTAGTATTTACCTTCAATATTTGGATTAAGACAGTCTGGCAATTCCGGTATTTCAGATTCATCGAATTCAGTCAAACCTTAAATATATAAACGTATTAATAAAAAAGTAATTAAATTATTGAAATTCAGTTTAAATTTACCAATGAATTTGTGTGACGATTTGTTGGTTCCACCAATAGGTCTAGTGGATGACGTTGGTGAATCACTTATTTTTTGTCCAGTTGGCGGAGAAAATAGTGAATTAGCTTCATAACCAGCTGAACCGGCAGTTGGTGAAGGCGATGCATTAGGCGTAGGTCCAGTGACTTTTATCTGAGGCTGAGAAGACGGAACAGATAACTTTGTCTCTGCCATTGTTGCTGCTTTATTGCTTATTTGACTGAGCTAAAAATGAAGGAAGAAATTACATATAGATAATATTAAAATTGTATAATTTTTTTTATAATTGTGCAAGAAATTTATTTACTATTTTGGTCAAATTATACTGCTGCACTAACCTTCGGTAGAAGCATTATAAAAAATTTAAGCTACAAGTCTGTTCAGCTCTTTGGCAACATAATAAATTGCATTCAAATTTGTAAGCAGAAAGAGGAAAGATTTTCAATTGAACATGAACATGAAATTCTCTGCAAGTATTTTTATAACATATATTTTTATATAAACTATGAAAACTTGCAAATAAAGCGAAGTTATCATGCATATTTTCTCTAATTTAATTTGCTTTATTTTTTTATTTTTCATACATGAAAATATATGTAATCAAAGGCGTACTTTTCAGCGCCGCCTTATAATGAAATTTCTTGCCTGCCACATTTTTATAATTAATTTAAGATTCCACGCGCTTTATAAACAATTTCATTTTATACTATATTTGTACTCTTCATTCGGAATATTAAGACATATGCATCTATTAGAGATGATATTATCGGTGAGAGATGATATAAATGCATTTAAACAATTAAAAATTCACAACAATTTTGTAATAGCAGGGTCGGAATTTTTATTAACCTAGTTATTTATACGAAGCTGTTCGGAGAGCTATCTATTCGCCATTTCGCCGACATTTTAATATTTCATCCTTAATTAAAACATTTTTAAACATTTAAAACATTTAAAGTTTACAATATTTTTTAATAATGAAAATAGCTGAACATCGTACAATAATTTATTCTTTGTAAAAATGTATTAGGTGAATCAGCTTCTGCAATAAAGAATGGTTTGCAAGTAGATTGTTTACATGAATAACGTTCAAATACTACATCAGCACCAGGAGTCGTCGCAAAAAATAGAAGATATAAAGGGACTTTTTAAAAGATCTAGAGTTTTTTTTCTAGACACAATAAACAAGCAATATGTTATTTGAAATTTTGAGTTTGACAATGCAACATCTGAACCGATTCAGAAAGATTTTTATGCATTGTTTTTTATAATGACTTTAAAGTGCCTAAAGATTGATGTGAACGCAGGTATTACAGTCAATATAATGGGATAAAAAAGGAATGTTGTTGCTAAATTTAGGTTAATAAATTTTGATCAATAAAAGATTGATAAATTTAGATTGTGTTGTTTATAAGCGAACGAATGCATTTTTATTTCTGTGTTGTAGAAAAGATGTTATATGTGATGGAGTTCAAACGTGATAATGTGATGGCTTTATAATTAATTTGGAAAAACACAAGTGCTTCGAGTCCTCAAACACCTAAATGAGAACAAATCATTTGTGTTTCACATACCGTGATACTAGTAGCGTTGCTCGATGCCCAGGAAGTGGACAAAAAAAAAACAGTAACAAGACCGGAAATGATTCGTAAAGCGAAGAAGCGAGAAAGGATGCAACACGTTTTAAAAAATAAGCTCGGACTAAGGCCATTGAATTTGAACGTACATGACCTTACCGATGAACAAAAAAAAAGTTAGAGCCAAAAACAACGTTCCACGCCTTATCATCAATACAGTGGTTATCGTGTACACCAGAAATAAACCCTTTAGATTTCTCGGTATGAAGCAGTTTATAAAGTAAGGTTCGCACTAAAAAATACCAAAATGTTGATCGTCTGAAGCAAGCGTTAAGAATGTGCCAAAATACTGTAAATTTGCAGGCAGCGTGCGATAGCTTCAATAGCCTTTCGAAGGCCATAATTCACGCTAGAGGTGGTCATATTGAACTAAAATTAATTAACTTAAAAATTTAAAGTTCTTTTCGCATATTTTTCTTTATCTTTCATTGAATTTAACAAAAATTAACAAAATAGAGGTTTTACTTTGTTGCAATATTTGTTAGCCACCCTGTATAAAACTATTAATGGATCAAGTGTACTAATAAAGGTACACAAATGCATTATAAAAGAAATGTATAACAGATGCTGAATATCGCTATTTGATATATTATTAAAACAAGGTTATATGACGCAAAAAACTATTACTTTTAAAGCTTATGGCTGCCTTATAAACAAAAGAGACTATAATCATAGGTAGATATGGATATATCCTAGAAATGTATTTTGACCATCTCAGCAATTAATCAAAATAATTTTAGCACATTAGTTCTTGATTATAATTTAGATATTTAAGGTAATTGTCACTGCTGTTCTTTTAAAGTTTCTAGGGAACCGTTACAACCACACTGACATTCAATATCCATTTTATTCTTTGACAAACCAGCCACTATAAGATATGTGAATTTTTGATTTTCAATAACAAGAAGTCTTTCGATTTCTTAAATTAAATGTGTGCTAGATTTAATTATTTTGATTTTTTTCCCATGACTCTTCTCACCAAGATTTATTTCTACATGGAAGCTAATGTCAGAAAAAGTTCAGAATTAAAATATTTTGATGTCTTAATGAGTCCAATGCAACCATTTTCTTTACTACCGTGATGAGTCGCCACTGTAGTCAACATGTTCACTGTTTTTAATAAAATCTATATATATAATAATTTGTTCTAGATCAATAACCTTTTCTCAGTAGTGAACGTACCAAAATTGTAAGTGTAGATTATTTTTTGGCATTATAAAATAATTATTATTAAATAGATACAAAGTGCTCTTGCTCTATATGTGTATGTCAGATATGTTTGCTTCTTTTGCGCATTTGTCAGTTTTGGCATCAAAAATGCACTCAAAATTATATTTAAAATTGTGTACAAGGTTAAAGTCAACGGACATACCTTTTTTTGTATTTGTCTAAAACCGCAATCTCATTAGATAAAACATTTTTATGGGAAAAATTTATTTGACAGTACATATGTATCATCAAGAATAAACTACGACTGAAAGGTAAAAAAACCAAAAAGTAATGTAAGTGGTAAGTAATGACCACTATTTAAAAATTCAATACTGAATAGAGGAGTATTTTTATCTCATCCAATATAAAGGCACTATAGGTAATATAAACAATGAATAAATATCAAAATCAAATTTTAGGTAGTAATAGGTTAAGGTAGCAGCTTGGGCACCAAATTTACTTTAGCACAAATAAAGTCTCATTGTTACACGGTTAAGTTACTATCAGACCTAAAGAACTAACATAAAGACATTCATTTTACAAAGTGAGATTCCTCATATTCCTCATAGAAAGAAAATAACCTGACTAATCTGCATTAGAAGCTGATTAAAAATACTATATACATAAACACTGAACTGAACATTAAATTTTAAAGACGATGTATTTGAATGAATGATCCACAAATTTCTTCAAAGCGGATTTAAAGGTGAAAATACTATTGCCGGAGCTGAAAAGAAGACAACGAGGATGCTACACATTTCCTTTGTAATTGTTTAGTGTATACGTACAGTAGATAATAAGAATTTACTTATTAGAGGATCTTAGTCATCTGCAAACTCTGTTCTTAAAGCAGATCTTGCGCTTCATTGAAATTTCGAAATGTTTTTAAACATTCTAAATTTTTACACAAAAAAATATACCCAAGTGAATACCTAGTATCTAGTATCCACTTTTAAACCGTTTGAGTTTAATACGATAACATAACATAAATTCACAACTTAATGAGCTGAATTAATACATTTTAGAGTTCAAACTTCCAGCTATATGCTATGTTAACTGGAGCTTTGTCACTGTCACAGTCTTATAACCATATCATTAATCTGTATTAAAAAAGTTACCCCAGATTTAACAATTGAAAACGGCATTGTAATTACCAGTTAGAATATTTAATAATTACATACTTTGCATAGATGAAGTACTTGAAAAAGGACAATCCAATCCAGTGATGCACGGAAAGTGGTGCGATGTGATTTTCGTGTAAATCATAATAAAATCCAAACTCGTATAAATAATATGCGATATTAATAAGCAGAATTTAAGAGGCGTTCACATCGATACATTCGCTTGTGTCTTAATGAAGATAACTTAGAGTAGGTAGGGAAGTGCAAGAAAATTGCTAGCTAAAACACCACTTTAAACGAAGTTCAGAAATATGTCCGTTAAATTATTACTACATGCATTAATTGTAATATACATAAATTAGAAGTTAAAAGAAAGATCTGGAGATCTGATGATAGTAGACACCTATCAATGGAAATGTTATATTACATCATTATGTATGACTAACAATTTTCAAATAAATAAATTTATGCTTCATTCTTATTTATAACAAAGAATATTTAAATAAATGTAAATTATTTATTTATTAAGAATTATTAATTAATGATAGTTTTAAGTAAAGATTTATTTATACTCGGACTATCATTTAAAACGTATTTTAAATACAAATAACACAACCGCAAGTACAGAAATATATTTATAATCTGAGTCATAAAACTTCCAGAGAACTATACTATAGAATGAGTTCACAATTTTAACATCGATTATACTATCATAAATTGAGGATTATGTAGTAAAATTTTTATAATTATAATCGAAAAAATTGTGTGCATATGTAGATAAAATGTGCATTAAACATTCTGATATACATTAAGACTGAAAAGTTTTCGGAAATTCTCATTTAAAATTCGCGCGCTGTATATTTTTCGATATTTTAAGTTTATGTAGTTTGGCAGCACTGTCCTTAATTACTATGCCAAAAATGAGCGCGATCTGTCAGACAGTTCGTTTACGGCAGCTGTTGAAACCAGTTCCCCTCAGTAGTGCGTTGCGAAATGTCTTCGACGGTCGTACGACCGTCCTGAAAGGCTTTGTACCACTCATAAACTTGAGTTTTCGATAAAACTGATTCCCCATAAGCCTTTTGTAGCATTCGCAACGATTCTGCACACGAAATTTCGTTCGAAACACAAAATTTGATGCAAACTCTTTGTCCAATATTTTTTTCCATTGTTTTTTTCGCAACGCACTACTGAGGTGAACTGGTTTCAACAGCTGCCGTAAACGAACTGTCTGACAGATCG
>NC_051847.1:145628210-145817262 GCF_002237135.1 Teleopsis dalmanni
GATCAAAAATTGCTTATTTTTTCCATATAAGCTTCTATCATCCGTAAAAATATGTATTCTAAAAACGTAATTGTTAAAGCAGAGGTAAAAATATTGTAAGATAAGAAAAATAAGATTATCTGCAATACACTATACATATCCTTTCTTTATCTTTGATACTGATTGGAAATATATCTAAACTGTATAAAATGATACTTAAAGATGCAACCATTGCCGAATGGTGTCACATCAAGATCATTTTGAAGGTATCACAATAAGATGGTGATGCAGTGATAATGAAGTATCTGTAATACCAATTATTGTGACATTAAGATTTGATCGATTTGCAAGCCGAATTATAATACTAAGCATTTTAATACAACAAGCTTAGTTCAATTGTAACATTAACATAGTATAAGTTAAATAGATTAATGTTACTGCAATAATCGTGTGCTATAAACTATAAAATATTGAACATACCCTTATACGACGATTAAATTTCATGTGCTCCATAGGATAGTCAATCATTAATTTTTCAACATTTTGATTGATTTCCGAAAGCATTTCTTTCTTATCAGTGGAATTGCTTACTAATGTTGAGTTACTCACGTCAGACGGAAATTCTATTGAACTTTTCTTTATTTAGTTTAACTTTAGTTCTTTTTATTAGGATTCTGTTGTTTCTTCACATCTTCATTTCGGTGATGCAGGTCTCTTTCTACTTGTTGGCTGTGAAATATTGATCTTCTCGTGTTGTGAGGGAACAAAAAGCTCCCAGTTCTTTAAGATATGAACGTTTAGATGATTCTTTCATTCTTGATTATAGTCTATCGTTAATTTATATTTGCACACGACTACACGACTATTTTAGTTGCTCACCGTTTTGTGAACTGCTTAAAACTAAATTCTTCGATCACTTTATAAGTCTTCGAAAAATATATGTGATACTTTCCCTTGTGCGTTAGTTAATAATATACTTTGAATATTGATTCGAGTTACAATAATTAACAAAAGCGTTAGACAAAAAACTTCTGAGCACAGTCTCAGTTAACATGCACCATTGATTACAAATTTAGTGAACTATAACGATTCTTTCGATCAGAGACTTCATTCTATGCAATTTTTTTTTGAAGTAAAAAATATATATTAAAATTTGTAGCTCAGTCTGGTTTGTTTTCTTTTTGAAATTAAATCATAAATGGATATTTTTCCAAAAATGTTTTATTTTTCAGTGAAATATTGATTTTCAATTAATCAAACTTTGCACGTTTAGAAAAAACCCGTAAAGGAGAAAATAGCAAATATACGGTTTCTTATTAAAACTTGAAGAAATGATTCCATAGAATTTTAAAGTGTCCAAATATGAAGACTTAAATCGTTAACTCAGCAGGAACAATTACTCACACGATATATTGCATTCATATTGAGTATAAGAGAAATAGCGAACGAAAATTATTATATCATTTACTTAAGTAATTACATCGGTTATTAAAAATAAACCAAATTACTCTACTCAATATAGAATTGTATTTAAAAAATTTAGTTAATTGTGAAATTTAGATTAATAGCTAATTGAGTTACATGGAAGTTTATCTAATGGCCTGTCACTGCAACCTATCAACCAACCACCAGGTCAAATACGCATCGTATATTTAAAAACTGTTGCTATTTTGAAGGTAATTTTATTATACGCCTCTTACAAAAGTTCCCATCCTTAATGATAAAAAATTGAGACAGTCGATTTTCACAAACCTGGAATAGATGACGAACTTCTCAACAAAGTACCTGTAGCTTATAGCGAGTCATATGATGTCTATTTCAATTGGCATATCTATTTATTGTTTTTATCCGTTCATCCTTTTTAAAAGGAATGTTTTGTCTTAGTAAATAGAGTTGTTAAATCTATACTTCGACAACACTTTTAAGTGTGTTTCTCTGCGGAAGATATTTGCGGTGTCCCAAAGTTGTATTGGCATATGATCTAATTTCTCAATAGCCTGATCTGAAAATACTAACTAACTGAACTAGATATCATATAAAATTAATTTTGAATATATGTATAGATTACATTGAGTTAATATCTAATTCACATGTAATCAAAACAATTAGTTACAAATAATCTCTATGTCTAATTGTAAGTGTAAAACCTTTAAAAAAATATAGCTGAAAACTGTTTCTCTTTACTTACTTTACATCAAAATTTCTGTCTATCGAAAGAAGACCCCAAATGCCGCAAACTCCATTAACATTATTGGATTTAATAATCAAATTACTTCCATTTTTATATGAATACAGTATATATATAAATATTAAAACTATAGTATATATATACTTTACTATTTATATATATAAAGACATGTCACTCATTTTTATATAGTATAATTATAGCGAGATAATTTTATATTTGCCAAATTGTTTGGGTTAACTGATCGAAAGATTTATAGCTATATAAACATTCACACTGTGCTCGTCCCATACCAGCAGTAATTTGGGGCGTAAAAAATAAAAATATAAACAAAAACGCAACAGTATAAATATAAATATATATTCACAATATATATAGTCCGGTTTGTTTAATTACTATAAGATGCAAGACTTGTATCTATCTAAATTTATCCAGCACACGTATAATATATATGGAAAATTTATTTTTGTGGCATATTTAACGCATTAAATCTGTACACAATATGTGAATAAATGCATACTATCCCAGCAGGAAATGCAAAATTGTGTATATTTGAATCTACGAGTACATTTATCTCGAAAATGGATTTACTATCCGAACATAAGTTGAAGAGTGAAATTTTAAAATAATAGGTAAGATATAATAGTTACATTTTAGTTTTTTGTATGATAATTCAAATATAAAGTTGAAATACAAGTACTTATTTGATTGAATTATATTGGAATGATAATCTCACGATCTAGATATCTAGTAAAGCGACCTAAAAGATCTATTGTGCCCCTTAGTCAGATTAGAGTGTTTCTTCAAGTCAGACTTCTTTAATGAAAGACAATATAGAGCCTATCTTTCCTAATCTTGGATCCTTATGATCCATGAAATACCCTCCTAGGTGTTTCTTCCGCTTGTGCATCAGTGCCTGGCACTTAACAAGCACATCGTAAGCAGTTTCTCTCTCTTCTCTGCAGTATCTGCAGTCTCAGATTTCCTTACTTCGATAGGTGATTATCCAATCTACAATGATCGTTCAATAATCTCGCAATAATTCTTAGGTTATTTTTTGACTGTTCTATACAGGGTCCATTGTAACATTATCATAAACTTTATTTGTGTTGAATATTGAAAAATATTTTATCTTCTCACATTAACATTGGGTGCGCCAAATGTGTGTCTTTAATATACTGTGGATTGAAATATGTAGGTACTTTCAGATGCTCATATGATATTATGAGGTAATAAAGTTATTCCAAATAATAATTAGGAACTCAATTCATCATTAAGTGTATAAAAATTACAAAAGTTACATATAAATATTTCCAAATAATTAGCAATATACTACAGAATTAAATCTACATTACAATAACAAATCACCATTAAGATAAAAAATCAATAGTTAGAGGACTTCTAAGAGATATTCTAAATTATGTATGTATGTATGTATATTTATTTTCATTTTAAATTTCATTTTTACAGTATGATTAGTGAATCTTAAATTAATATATAATTAAATATAATTAAAATAGCGACTGTGACACATGTCGTCCGTCGATTTATGGTATAATAGTAGTATTATAAAATTATCAAAATCTTTGCAATCACATTGACCGATACGTTTATACTAATGTCCACATGCGTATATTAACTATGTTTCCGTATTAATCAATGAAAATAGTATCATGAACAATTTAAAGCTTTTTAATTAATTATTTTTATTGCTACTGGGTTATTTTCTTTATTAAGCATTGCAGTATAGCCTGCCAGCGCTATGTGCTTTATGCTAGATATTCTAGATTTGTAGTTGTATGTAGGCATTATGATCCCATTTTAAAAACCAAAAGACGTATATTGTATAAACAATGACATTGTAGATTGCAATTATTTATATATCAAAATTAATTTTTTAGACTATGTGTTGAAAGGATATTTGGAATGTGTGGTAGAATTAATTTATAAAAAGTAGTATTTTGAAGTATTTTATTTTATAATAGAAGAAAAATAAGATTTAGCAGAAAATCATCAAAACTATAAATATTTACTTATGATTAAGCCTGTGATAATTGAACGTACTAAATTTAAAAGTAAGATTTACTTTATTTTTTTTCAGATCTATGATGTTTAATAAATTGAGACAAAAACATTTTTGCTCTGATAATAGTTTCGCAATCTACGCAGAGAAAGAATTGATTAGCAGTTCCAAAGTGGATAACGGTCTTTATGCTGGCATTCATTTCTGTAATATAGGAGTGGTTTCTGAAGCAGAGATAGCAATATACTTTTTATGTCATAATTTCGATTCACACTGCACTAAATTAAAGAAATCGGAAAATGTTCCATTTATCTGTAACATAAATAATTGATCTCTGATAAATATATATTTAAAAATAGGCCGATCCCTTTGTGTTTCAAGCCAAACTTTAAAACAACTTACAAAACATAATTATTAAATTGTATATGGCTCATCTATAACATAAATTATAGTATTTAAAATAGGATAGAGCCCTGAAATTATTTGCGAAATCTGACAGACTTACTAACACCGCGTTATCAAATCTCAGAATGGTTACAGGCTCCTCGGGGAGATATGCAGATCTGAGGTCAATTATTGCTTAGTCTAATGAAGTGATAAACAATAATCCAGTCAAGGCGCAAAGAGGGGTTTTGTAGAAACCTCGCAGTTAATAGATAGTAAAAGTGCTCAGGTGCACTGACTCAACTCAACTAGCCTCAACATATATATATAGTATTTAAAATAAAATAATGATGAATATTGTTTTATAATTTTGTTACTTTATACTTTGAATACCGTAGTATAATATATTTTAACTTACAGTTCTAAATGAAAACTGAACTGAGCAACAGTTTCTGAAGAAGCGAACTTTGTATCAACGATGATAAAATGCCGTAAATAAGATAGAATCTTACATACACTAGTCTAAATGCATGAGTATTGTACTATTAAGGATTTTTCTTTTATGATCATACTTTAAATCTATACTGATATCTATAGAATTAAAAATATGAATATATAAAGTAATTATCCTCTCAATTCTTTTTTACAGATACGAAGAGTGCACTTTGAATCGTAGTACAATCAATCGTCTATGCGTGGCGGAGCTAAGAGTGGACTCGTAAGAGTGAAAAACTTAAAACATACCTTATACGAATAAATAATAGGGAAGAGTGCACTTTAAATCGTCTATGCCAAGAGTGGTTTCGTAATGAAAGTGAAAAACTATCAAATACGAATAAATAATAGTCCATAGGTCTTGTTACAAAATATGGACTTGGAAACTTAAATTAAATCTTAGAAAATCACGTACTAAGAATTAGTGCTGTTCATAGTATTCGGATATTTTAAAACCCGAAATTATTCGATTAATCCGATATCAACGAAGTCTTCGGAGTTGAAAAAAAAAAAATGGGAATTTTTTTAAATCCGTAGTGTTCGAATATCCAGATTTAAATTATTCGGAGAAGTCATGAGCAAAAGTTAATCGGAGAGCATAATAATAAAGATAATAGAATTTGTGGTTGTTTGTACGATTTTATGTGTTTGGTATTTTACGCAGAATATTATATGTATGTAACGTTTGTTTTATTTTATTTTCTTTTATTTTATTAGATATTATTAAATAAAAAATTTACATTTTGTTTACTTTCTAAAATGTGTGTCACGTAAATTATGTTTCGAAAATAATGGTAGAATAATAACGGTGGGGTGTCTCCAATTTTGTTTGTGTGATGGGAAAAAATATATTTAAGACGAATTTATGTCAATGACTGGGAATAAGTTGCAAGAAATTAAGAAGACTGGAGGAGTATTACAATGCAAAGACTGTTTTTCAGCTACAGTGGCCACGAAGAAGACATTACAACATTCAAATCTCCATATACTAACAATTGCCTTAAATACAGTTGTTAGAATATGATCTTAAAGCTCACAATGATATTATAAATTTTTTTTGTTGTATTTGTACTTTTTAATATGTATTTGAATTAAAATAATTTAATTGAAATATATAATAAATATACTCTTAAAAATATTAAATCATTTTTATTAAAAAAAATAAAATGTAAATACTGTCTTCCAGTTAATTATGAGGTACACTGAAATAGTCTTATAAAAACAATTTTCTTGGTTTAATCAGATTTATAGATCATATTGTTCAGATATAACATTTCTGTTAAACCATGAATTGAATTGAATTTTTTTTTATTTCATTTGAATTGGATAATTTTTAATATATACCCGATTCTGTTTTCCACTTGAATTTCCCATTTTCACATCCACTACTCCTCATCGATGTCTGCACATATGCGAAAATTGATTTAATATTTTTTGTTTTTAATAAGAAACACTAATAAAAACACTATATATATTTTAATATTCAGTACAATAATATAGAGTCTTATTTTTTATGCTAAATGTTAACCGATTCCATCAAAATTTACAATAAACTGACAAAATAGCGAAAAGTTCAACGGCAGAAATCCAAAAACGAAAAGTTTATACTCGTAACGTATTCCCGCGTTTGCATGATCGATCGAACGGACACCAATGAAAGCAACACCAACAATTTCAAAAAAAAAAAAAAAAAAAAAAAAAAAAAAAAAAAAAAAAAAAAAAAAAAAAAGATATATAAACAATAACAACAACAGTAATGCGATTGTGATGACGAATAAGCCACTCTTCTTCTTCCTTCTTCTACCACAAATTCAATGCAATAAACAAAAACGTTTAGTATACAATTGAACGAAATAAACTAAAGTAAAAAAAAAAATATTAAATACAGCAATGAAAAAAATAATAAAAAAAAAAATATTACAAATAATAAAAAAGAAAAGGCAGCCAATGATCGTTTATTGTTTACGCCAATGAATGTAGTCAACGAAAAAATTCTCTTTATGGCCCACTGGGTCACGTTAACGTCTTCCGTTTACAAATTCAATTTCATAGCCAGAAAAACTGATTTATTTTCTTGTGTATGCAAACTTTTGAGTAAAAGTAAATATGAAATTTTATAGTTAATAATTTCAAGCTGTTAGCTTAAACGATAATAGATAAAAAAAAAAACAGATGATCATTTCAGATGAGCACAGAGAAGCAATTATATAACTTATAAGCAACTGAATCTCAACAAAAAGTTGCCAGTCAGTTACTTTTTATAGCAATTCAGTATATATATTGTGTACCTAATCGATAGTTGGAGCAGTTTGTCCCAATAAGATGCATATAACTCAATAATTATATAAAATATCATGTTTTCACTGCTTACTTAGTAAGTTACTTAGTAAAGTAACTAACTTTAAGATTTTGTCGTTTCCATTGACATAAGTTAATTAACGTATGTGAAAGAGCTTTTATGTGTCAGAAAGTTCTTTCAAAGTTCGAAGACAGCTTCTGTTTATTCAAATAAACTTCACTTAATAAAATATCACTGAAAAAATTAAATATATAACTGATATATTAAATCATTTATATATAAATATGTATACTTATTAGATCTGTTACATTATCAATTAATAAAAACAAAGTTTTTATTAAATACTTACTATCTCAGCGCCTTTGAATTCGACATTATTAGTCTAATTTTGCTTACTTTATTTTTAAGTAAGTTAAAAAGCACGGAAGTTCTTTGAGTAGTTAATGAATTTTACTTAGTAAGTTACAGTTACTAAGTTAGCAGTAGAAACATACTATAAAATATAAAAGACTAGATCTAATGATAACTCTTTTACAATAAGTAAATTATTTAAAAATGTGATAATATTCTATTAAGAAAGCAAAAAAGCCATAATAATAAATTTCTGATCTACTTAGTTCTTACAGACCAATATTTTAGGTTATAGATCGATAATATAGTAGTAGTGAACATATTAAAATAGATGTGAGTGGAATCACAGTACTTATATCAATACTGTAAAAATTAAATTACTGGTCTACCAATACCTTATTTTATGTATTATCCTTAACACCCTTAAAATAAGGGTGTTGTGACAAGTTCAGGTTTGTTGTCTCTGCTAAGTCAGTGAAGGAACGATCTTTAATATAATGAAGTTGCTTTATTGTAGACCTCGATTTTTGATTGATTCTATCTTCTCCGCATAGTGCAGAAAACATCGAAACCTCCTGCAATGGAGCTAACATCAGTGAAATCAATTAAAAACCATCAATTAAAAACCAGAGCTAGCAGCCGATTAGATATCAGATAGTGCGAAGTAGGGTAACTTGTCGGTTTTCGCGAATAGCTTCAGGGCTCTGTCTATTATGTATTTTTTGACCGGGTCATTGTCGCTTTTGTTTAAAGGAAGATAGTGAAAGAAGCTAGATTTACATAGAGCCATAACGTTCTTATTAACAATATTTATAAATATAAATATAAATGAATATAGAATTATTTTAAACAAATAACACATTTCGAACCTATACATTAAATTCTAATTAGATCTAAAAAGTAACAATAGGTATGAACTGCTATTCATAGACTCATTGCTCCTTAGCGACACTAATTGGAACAACAGGAATTATTTAGTATAAGAATAGATTTTAGTAAAGTAATATATATATACATATTGTAAAAATTATATTATAATATATAAGTTATAATTTTAAAGTAAAATTTTTCGTACATTGTATATATTAAATGAAGAAAGGCTATGCGTACATACAGAGCATTATTTAATTAAATTATTTTTGTTTGGAAAGACATTATGCTGTCCGATGAAGTAATTTAGATACTCCCAAAACTATTGTTGTCAATGGAAGGCAAAATTTGACCGCTGCTTGGATTTGTGCCAATAACTTCTGTATTTGTGTACTTTGGCATATTTATAAGGAAATCACATTTTATACCCAATGGCCTTTGAATAAAAACTAATTTGCCTTTAGTATATAGTTCACTAGCTAAAAAAGTGTTCATGTGAAGTTTAATTATATGTTAGGAGTCTATAATTTTAACTCTGATGACCTTGATCCATTATAGTGAAAGAAATGTTAACTTATTATCAAATTAAATAATTGTAACATTTTATTATTTTTTTAATATTATTAGCAGAGACGACGAAATTAATACAAACTTTGCGAAATCTAAAACGAACGGTTGAATCGTCATTATTGGCCACAAAGTAGACGCATTGATACATAGTTTGCCATTGTGTCGTCACACGCTAGCCAATTGCATATACAAGACATGTATTTAAGACATATAAGTGCACTTAGCATTTGCATAAAAGGTATAATGCACTTAGTATTTGAACTCTATGAAAGCGGGCAACAGAACGGCAATGAATTATTTTAAGCCACTACCAGATAGACACACACAGCAGCAGCGGTAATCGTCTAAAGACGCAGTGGCGTAAATGCATATAAGTGCAAAATTCCACCGAACTGGAGGCGGCAAAAGAATAGTGCATTGCACTTCATATATTTTTATGACCAGACAAATATTGCAGAACAAGACAATTTTTCTAAAAATAACAACAAAATTGTATCTAAATGTAGCAAATGCCATTTTGTTCGCACTTGAATTGCAGCGAAATATTCATACATGTAGTCTTGTGTTATGATCAGAAAAACAAAACCAAAACTCGTAATTGGTTTTTATATAAATACAATAACATGTAATTATTTCAATAAGATAATCCATTACCTTATCGTCATTGGAATTAATTTCCTTCAAAACTCCGCGACTGTAATTCGGCGATAAAATTACATTTGAGTTTGGCGCTTCCTTATTAAATGTTTGATCCATTTAATTATATTTATATAATACTTATTAAAGTTTAAATACACTGCACCATAAGAGCAAATTCTTCGTTTTGTATTTATCAGTTTTTTCAAACAAAAGTTGTATTTACTAATTGCATACACTTAACAAAAACTTCTAACAAGAACACCAGGCAATCCCGCTACAGTTAATAAAACAACAAATTTGATTTCATGTACAAGCATTGCAGCCAACTTATGCATAAAAATAGCGCGCTGTATTTTTCTTCACTTTTTTGAACACCAGGTGTCGCTGTTATTTTTTGCTATAGCAATGCAAAGCGCCTCTGTATGTGGGATATTGTTTATTAAATTTAAAAATATAATTCTTATTTATTGAAATAAATAAATTAAATTAATTGAAATATTTTATAATAAATTTATTATATTAAATAATGTATGCAAACAAAATATTTTTTATAATTGCACGTTTTACTTACATTAGGTTTATTTTTATTATTAAAATTTTAGATTTGAAAAAATGTGCTATCGCCATCTGTTAGTCTATTTTGGGTATGATTGCCGCATCGTTTCATAAAGGATGTATGATTTAAAATATTTTTAAAATAGAGGTAACAATATTACACAGCATTATATGCTATTTAAAATACATAAGCCGATATTGAGACATTAACCCATATCCGCCCAACGTTCGATTAATCGAACCGCAAATCTTATCATTTTTCATGCATTTTTTGTTTATATTAGAAAAACTTTAGAGTTTATATATATCATTACTTTGAATGTATAAAGCTTTAGCTTTACAAAAATATTTGTGACTTCACTCCATACCCCCCACCTCCTTACTAATCAAGCCTTAAAAAAACATTTTAACCAAAAATTCAAAAAAAAATCCTTGGGCGGATATGGGTTAATAATACTATGGAAAAGAGAATGAAAACATTTATACTTATTATTAAGGAATTTATTCTTTACATTATACTATGTACAGACAACCAAATTTCCTTAATTTAGTAAAAATGAAATTAAGTTAATTTCGAAAGTGTTCATACTGCTCTAAATTTAGGAAATCATATGATTTTTAACTACAAATCGAATGTTAAAAATAACATGCTCAAAACACCATTTGACTTGGGAAATTTTAAAAATTGATTAATATAACTATAAAGATGGCATTCAGTAGTTTTATTAGCTTTAGTGGATTTCAGGTATGTGCATTTTTATTTTCACTCTATTTTAAATTAATTACAGTTACAGTTCATTCTCTATATTTAATTTTAAAAATTTGCATTACTTTCAAAATATTTGCCGATTTTATTAAAGTCAACTGTCATTGACATTTATTTAAAAAAAATGTCACTTTTTCGTTATCTCAACTTTATCTTATGCTTAAAATTTATCTTACGCATAATTGCATTTGAAATGTCCCTTAATTTCAGCCTTCGTTTCAACGAAATCAAGGCCATTTTCTTTAATTTTATTCTAACCTTGAATCTCTATTTTATATAGGAAAAACAACTTAATTTCACTGAAACAAAGATGACATTAAGATTTTTGCAAAATTAAGGTGTGTCTGAACATAGTATTAAAGTATTTTAAAAATAAATTAAGGTAACAATATTATATAGCATAATAATGCTATTTAAAATTTAAAATACATAAGCTGATATTGAGACATTAATTTCATTATGTTATGTTTGTGATCATTTTGTCAAAATTCGTCAAAATTTGTTTCATTTATAATTGTATCTAAAATAACCGAGGAAAAATATTTTTATTTATTTTGACACTTCAAATTATCTTTGGTATGCAAAAGGTGTTTCTATTAAATACATTGAAGTTGTATTTAAACGTCGAGCATTTAAAATATTATCATTAAGAATTAAAAATAACTTTTGTTATTATAATGCATTACTATTCGACTGTATATATATCAAAAATTAAAACTAAATTTAACATATATTTATAATAGTACATATTAAAGTTCTTGAATTTAATCAACTAACCTTAAATAATTTTATTTCTCTGCTTGCATATATAAACAAATATTACAAAAATAAAATAATATTCTACACATTTATAGTAACAACAGTTAATAGTTGTATTATTATAAATATAGAACATATTAATTCGTTGGAATTAATTAATTGGAATTAAATTTCGCTTTGCAATTATTATCATTATCATTGATAGATTATATCTTCGTTAATGCAAGCAGTCAGTGCTCAACTTAGCTCAAATATTTTCTTTAAAATAAAAGCAATATCTAAAGTGGTATCAATAACAAAGTCATTGCAGTTGTTAAACATAATGAGAATATAAAATAAATAAAATAATTTAAAAATCGTAATTTGTTGAGAAACTCTCTGTGTTAAAACTAAGAGCAGAAAACTAAGGTTGTTTTCTTTAGTTCCAAAAAAAAACAATAAAATAATCTTCAAGAGGCGAAAATATATAAATTGGTCAATAAGATATGAAGTGAATGATATAATACAACACTTATTAATTGATATATATTAAAATAAAATGAAACATTTAAAATACTTTTTTAAATTTTTATTTAGAAAAATATTGCTCTTTACAATTATTTTCATTTTTAACATTGAATTGAAACAAATTTTTAAACTACTTTGCATAAATTTAATTTAATTTATTCTATTATTTATTTATTGTATGTATTCGAGGTTTTTGCTTGATTATAAGTATTCTTTTAGATTTAATAATAAATTAAATATTTAAAAGTAGTTACAGATATATAATTTTTAATTTTTAAGGTACATTTATTCATAGAGAAAATTTATTAAATTTTCTTTTCTTAGCTTAGCATTTATTTCAAAATAATTTTGTTTTAATATATAATGTCTTTTAAGTTTTTTTTTAATTCTTTGAAGAACAATTTATAAATATAATTATAACAACAATATAGAAGAATATTTAATAAAATTTATCTTCGACTAATCTTCAAAATTATGAAAAATAATTTATAATTAAATTATTTTTTATGATAAGAATTTATACTGTTTTTAATTTTATTTGATTTCATATTTTTTTAAATAAACAAAAATGAAACTATTTTTCGATTGACTATCAAATACAATAGTTTATATGATTATATGAACGCTGTAAATAATACACATTAACGTATTTTTTTAAAACAAAAAATTATAATAACTAATGATGTATAGCGTTTTTTTAAAACATATATGTGTATAAATATATTATTTAAAATTTAAATAGTTTTAAAATAAAATTCAATAATACAATTATGTTTATGCTTTTATTTTATAATTTAATTAATTATTTTTAAAATAATTAATTAACTATTTTGGAATTAATTTAATTATTTAATTTTTATGAAAAATGGTTAATAAATTGAAATTATTTATAATATATTATAACAGAAACAGTTAGTACTTATAAAACCATAATTCAGTTATTAGCTTTTTAAGGTACTTAATTAATTGATTTTTAAAATAATATATTTTTATGTAATTTTTAAAATATAAATATATGCAATTTATATGTAAAAATGTCTTATTGTATTATTTCATTGGAAACTTCATTACATTTGTATATATTATTACTAATAGATTTTAAAAGTACTTTATTACATATATTAAAATTTCATATGCAAATATCTTTTATATATTCATATTACATAGTTGAAGTTTCATTATATTTAAAATTCTAATTTTTATTTATTAAATATATTCGAATATAAATTTTTTAATTACTTATATATGGTAGTCGCAAATTTTAATTATCAAATCTGTTGTCTACATTAAAATTTTAATGTGTTACATATTTATTTATAATATTATTAGTAATATACTAAATTATATGCTTAAACATTTTGAGCATTTTCTACTTTATAATAATATTATTGAAATTTTTTTAATTCATACAAGAATTTTATTTAATAGTTGCGTTTATAAAAATTGATCGGCATTTTAATAATTTTAAGCGCTACATTTTTGTTGATTTTAAAAGTTGTCGTAATAGTGGTTATAGTTTCGTGGTTTAATAGTTGTAAAAATGAACTTTTTTTAAGCAGTATTCGGCATTTATTTGTTAAAATAAAATTCCCTATATGTTTTAAACCTGAATTAGTTATTCGCATTTTGATTATTTTCATATATATTAAAAATTTTATATAGCGTGTAGTTAATAGAGACACTATTTTGTGAATTTTCAATGAAAATGGGCTTTCGTTAAGTGCTTATTATAATATAGGCAATTGCTAGTATATTGAGAAAATGGTTCAGTGAGATTTTGTGGACTACAAAAACAATTGATATTAACATGTTCGAATTTCTGAAAGTATGTCTTTAAAGAGGATATATAAAATATTTGAACCAGATAACACATACAAGAAAAATGTTCTTAAGTTTTGGTGGATTACTTAGTAATAAAATAATACATTATCAACCAATTCAGTTATAGACAATCAAACATATGTATTATATGTATAGTATATAAATCTGTATATATGGGTTCTTTAAAATAATCCATGTTGAACATGTATAGAATCTAGAACACAGTTTGATATAACATATGTGTTTATAGCAGAAGAGGGTTAAGCATATTCATCAGTCTATTGATCATTAAAGTTCTATAACGAATGAATGTTTGTACAAAGTCTATATTGTGATTTCCGAATCAAATGCGATGGTCAATAGGTCGTGGGTTTCGTTTCGTTTATTGTATATTAAGTTTTAAATTCTAATTTATCTTTTAGTCAAATAAGTTAATATATATATATTTTTTATTCTATTTTTTTATATTCTTATTGCACATTTTGTAATTATTATGTATGATCTGCAGAACTGCTTAATAATACAGAAATCTTCGTATGTTAGTACAAAAACGAAATGGTATTGTGTATAGAGAAATTTTACTACAACTGTTTGTTATACAGAAAAATGGGGTTTCTCTTCCTAAGGTAGTAATTTATTATATTTTGCATATTAATGGAGTTGAAAAAAACCAATCCGTACTATTAGTTTTAATAATATAAATTAAATAATTTTTTTTTCGGAGGGTAATAGGGTGGATTAGAACATTTTTTAAAATACTAGAGAGATATATTTGGTGAACATGGGTAGAGACCCTTATTTTTCTAAATAAATATTAAATTTTTCTCTTCTGATATGTTCTTTAAATATTCTTAATGGAGATTTGAGTAATACAATATGATGGAAAAACAATATCAATTGTTTTCGTATGGTATATACTATATACATTTATGTATATTTATCTAAAATTGAAAGGCCTATTACCACTATTATGTTATATACTCGTATATTATTAAAAAAATTTGTTATTATTGTACAGTTTAAAAAAAAATAAGCAAAAAAACTGTAACAACTGAAACCAACCAAAAATTTGTTGGCTTTAGTTTATACATGTGGGTTATCATCATGACTTTTGGTTGTCCAAACGCCAGGCAATAACTGAGGAGGTAGATTCGAGTTTGGTGTAGTCAATTTCGTAATACTTGTAAAAATTGTATGCGGTGTAGCACCTTTGGTGAAGCCTTTATTATCGATACCGCAATCACCAATATTTGTCATTTGTGTTGCTTGAGCCATATTATTTGCAGAATGTGTTGATTTTTCTTTGGGTAGAGTGCGGGGACTAGAAATGAAAGCGGTTGAAATACCACCAATTATAGCAAGCGAAGCGAATGCCGTTTGCGGCACAAGTTGCCCGAAAATCACAGTTGCACCGATAAATGGTGCGCCTAACAGCCAAAAACGTGCCCAACAAATTGTTGAAAAAGCACAAATCTTTTTCTTATCATTACTAACCAGTTCAACGGTGCATGTTGTCAATATGGAGAGTGTTGTGGATATTGCTGTTTTTGATACCATCGCGGAGAGCATAAGTAGAGCTACACGAGCATCGATGGGTACTACAATAAGAAAAAATATTTAATAAGTCACCTTTTTTATACAAAAATTTAAAATTGAATAATGTCATCTTCAGTACTCACTGTTTTCTGGTACGATCCAACCCATATACGCTATGCAACCAGCTACAACATTAAACAGTCCTGTCCATAACCATTTACGCGTTGTTTTTACTATTAAAAATAATCCAATAAAAGTACCGATTATCTCACAAAGACCAGCTACAGCTGTATTCACTTCCAAATGTTCACGACTAAATGAACGTATGTTTAATAACATGCCATAGTAGACCACAATATAAATAGCCCAAGCTAAGTGCACGCAAATCATGTGACGTATAGCACGTTCACCTTTCCACAGTGTCCACCAACCGGCAGGTGGTGGTGCGTCCATTGCAGTTTGTGCTTGTAGTTGCAGCTGCTGATCTATATTGTACGGAAGACTGTATTGTGTGCCATTTATTTCCACACATTGCAGCAATATTTTTTTTGCTTCAAGTACGCGACCACGTGCTATCATCCATCGTGGTGAATCTGGTATCCATCTGTTTTAAATACATCATATTAAAAATAAACATTTAGAGAATTTTATAAAAGCTACTTACTGCCATAAATAGATAAGTATCACAGTTGGCCAAGAAATAGCCATATAAAGATGCGACCAACTTGAAAAGAAGCTGGATACACCCGGTAACAGCATAACGCCAATTGACCAAAATTGTTCGAATAATGTCGAAACATACGTTTTATATTTTCCACCCGTTATATCCGCCACTGTAAATTAAGTTGAATATTATATATCTTTTCGCGAGTTTAGTTTTTATAGACTTAGGTTTTATAGACTTACTTATCATGCCACCTGCGGTGTACATTTGCGCGCAGCAAACCGCTGATAGACACCGGAAGAATACGTGTAGTTCGTAGGAAGCCACATGACCGGTTAAGTTGCCACATATTATTTGTGTTATCATACCAAAGAGCATGACATTACGAGGACTAAAACTATATAAATAATAACAAAATAATTATTAATAGACAGAATTTTGAATTGGTTTAAAGATTAATATGAAGAATTCGCACACATATAAATTATCTAAATGATCTTGCAATAATATTCTATAGTTTATCTTAAGAATATCTACTTTATATATAATAGTGGAATATCTAATAATATATTATATATTATAGCTAAAATATCTTTATGGTTAATATTTATCTTGTAGTTAGGTTTTCATATATTGTTATCTCTGGTATAATATCGATTTTCATAATTATTTATAACCTTGTATTTTCAGTATATAATTCACGCTTGAATCTACGATTTTCTTACTGAAATCAGAAATATCTAACACTTTGGTTTGGTAAGGTTAGGTTTATGTCATTGTATATATAGGAGAATTAAGGGTTTAAAATCACCTAGAACATTTGAGGAAGCTTAAAATGAAAGAAGGTTACTAAATTGTTGTGTCACCGCCGTGTATGAGGTGGGCAAAGACAAAGTAGATGAGTGGCAATCTAAAACTTACAAAGTAATAAAAAGTAGCTCTTTTTCCATTAAAGTACTCTTTTTTTATTTTTTTGTTGATCAATAAGGAATCTAGAGTCTGTTACCTTATGTCATTATGTACGTCTTAGGGCAGAAACAGCCCTAATACTTAATAAAGTATTAGGTTTCCTTTGCAGATCTTTCTAATTAACGAAACTGCTAAAAACTTTTGATTTCGTTATTAATATTTAACTATCTTATGTTAGTCAAGATGTATTTAATGTACTTAAGGTTTAGATATATGTATAAACTAGATAGCTTTTATTTCCTATCGTTAGACAGAGAGAAGATTGAATTATTTTCACTATTTCTCCCCAATTTTTAATGACATTCTAAAATGTACTCAAACTTCAAATTAAGAGACTAACAGTCTAAGATATACGGTGAAGTGTCAAGATATTATATATTATATAAATCAGGCAATATATTGATCTACCATTTTTTTACTTACTATTTTAGTAGATGATTTGCAAGTATACCGCCTGTCAGCACACCGAACAAATGGAAGAATTGTGTTACCGACACTAAAATATCACGTGAGCACACCAAATCGTATTGTGTTATAACAGAATGAAATTCAGCTTTATGCTCGAACTGAGTGCAGGGTATAACATTTGCATTGCGTGCTGTTGGCTCCTCCCAGACTTTTGGTTCTAATTCTCGTTGTTCATAGTGATAGTAATGATGTGCATGCTCTTGAGCATCTCGATAAACGTTACAGAAATCTATGACAAACTCCTTGTCATCAAGTTCTTCTTTCTGTGGATGTGACACTTTAATCCAAAGAGTTTCATTCTGCGCACCCACAGCTGGCGGTGGCTTACAGAAGAATTCACCATGTCGTGGTGATGGTGCAGTAAAAATAATGCAAGCCATGAACCAACTCGAAGGAATCTTACATAGAAATATGAGTAACACGGTACGTAGTTGCCATCTGCCCCATTCGCCAGTTACACGACCAACTGCGTCCACTTTTGTTTGCATTTTATTTGTTTGTCGCGGTGCTTTACCTTCTAAACTTGAAAATGAGTCCTTCGGGTATAGACTGTATGAGTGCGTGTGTGTATTTGTAGCGCTAGCGCTACTGTAATTTTGTGGATTTGGTGAATTTGTATCTTTAGTATTATAGTTGTTGCAGATGTTTTTGCACTGGTCAAGTTTATTTATGGGCGTTTGGTTGGTGTCAGTAATCGTTATCTGTGGTTTTGCATTACTGTGATTTAGTGCGACTCCCACATCAACGTTAAATCTATTTTGTAGAGTTCCCGAATTACGTCTATGATCGTAATCAACTTTATTTGGTGTGCTGTGTTGTGGCGTGTGAGAGTTGAAATTACTCGAGCCGCGTCTTTCAGTATTTGCTGCAGATCCTCTATGTAGGGGAGAATTGCACGTTGTATCTACAGCGGTATAATTTGTTAGATTTTTATTTGATATGTTTTTCGGTGCTGGAGTGTGATTATTATTATTGTTGCTGTTGTTGTTGTTGTTTTCTTCAGAGAAACTATGCGATTTGTTGCGCAGTAGTGGTGATTCAACCTATAAATGCAAACAAAAAAATGTTTATTATTCGATTGCTTATTTCTTAATTAATATTATAAAAAAAAGAGTTTTCTAAAAGTAGTAAACTACAACAACAAAAATTATTTTTTATATTATTTTAATTAATTGAGTTTTTGGTTTATCATACAGCTGTTTCGAGTATTGCCTAATACCTATGATCAGTGGTCTAGGAAATAATTCTTGTATTTAATTATTCATTAATAGTTTTTTGAGACTGCAAGTATCCAGGAATCGAACTCGTGACCTACGAAATTTGAAGCTCATAGTCAACGCTCCTTAACCTAGTAACCCAAAGCCGTTCTTGAATTTTATATTATAAAAAAAATTAAATAATAAACACAAAATTTCAAGAATTTTATTGATTATTAATTATTAATAAAATAGTTAATTACTTTATAATTATTGAAATAAATATTTTGAATATTAATATTTTTGAATATATTATATATTCCACACTAATTTAAAGTATATATAAATATATATTAGCATATATATAAAAATATATAAAAAATTAAAGCAGATGGTATCACCACGTTAAAATTTTTTTTTATTTGATAAATGTTTATAGATATAGATTTTTTCAAAATCCATTTATGCTTAAAATATTTTTTGTTTGATGTAGTATGAATAGAATTGACTTCAAGATTTGTCCTTAACTTCTAATGGTGAACTAATAACGATTTACTAACACCCTTTGTATTAGTTGTCAGTCCTCCTTTTAACGCTTCCATTTTCACTTCTTAAATGTATTTACTTTGAACCTTTTTGCTATTTCATTGTTCATTGTTTAGTTAAAATGAACATGAAATTTAATACCTTCCCTTTGTCTACTTTGGACTTCTACAACTATTTTTTCTCTCATAATAGACTATGCTTAGGTCGGTCAGCATTATTTTGATTCTTTATTGTCAATATTTTTTGTTTGGACTTGTAAATAAACTATTTTTATCAACAAAGTAAATACGAAATATTATTTGGTCAGGAACGACTATCGTTTTCCTCTTCTTTACATACTTAATAAAATTAGTTTGATCAAATGAAACTTTCAAGATACGTTTAAGTTATTCTTTATTAACTATGATGACATCATTTTAATTTTTATTTTTTTAGATCTGGAAAAACCTGAATAAAAACTTTTATTGTTGATTTCTGTTTTTTTTTTATAGAGAAAACTAAGCATTTCTGTCTTAAAGATTCTCGATTTATAGATTCAATATTTTGTTTTGATATAAATATAATAAATAATATCAAAACGAAATACATGATCATATAGTTCAATATAGTGGTAGCAGACATGACAAAAATAACTATAAATACTTAGAGTGGCTTCTAACGAGAAAAACGCAACGATTAAAATTCAAGACTGAGTACAAGCTGGACATAGGTCCTACAACAGTGAGAAACAACTTATGTCATCTTAAAAAAATAACGAAAAAAACTAAGATGCTGTTATATAAAACAATAATACACCAGTAGTAACTTATGGGCGTGAAGTTTGGAAATTATTAGGTAGGAAAGGGAACAAGCTATCAGTATGGGAAAATAATAATACGAAAAATATTTGGCCCAGTGTAAGAAAATTAAAAATATCGAATTTGATACCATCTTACGAAAGATCTTTTGAAAGATTTTTTGTATTCTTGAAATGATCTCTTCCAAGACTGAAAGGATCTTTCTAAAGACCAGATGGGAGATCTGCTGTTGATCAGATTATTTGATAATCACCTAAGATTTTATTTGTGTTTGTTGTGTTTTTCTTTTACTCAAGATATAAATATATCTCATTAATTAATGACTTATAATAGCTATAATCACAGACACATATGGACTTGATTTATATATTTTGTAATGTAAAATGGCAAGATTAATTAAATATATATAATTTATATATGTAATATATATAATATATATGAATAAGAAAATAGTCCTTGTGCAAAATAAGAAGGAAAAATATTTTTGGGTGTTCATATTATGTTAATATTATGGTACTATATTTTACTATATATCTGAAACATTAAAACATTTTAAAATATTAACTTCTGTTAATTTATAATTTGTTTTTATAAATAATTTTGTCGTGAATAGATTAGAATACGAGTAAGTGTTTTATTAAGTGGTATACAGTATACAAATAATTAGATAATATAATATTTTTAGTTTATAAAAACGTTTTTATTTTATAGTGTCATTCGCATTGAATAAAAGTATTCGCTATTTTTGCGTGAGCATTTATGTGTAAATTTAATTTGTTTATAAAATAATTTATATAAAAGTGTTTGCCTTTAAAATTTTCAAATATTCAACGGTAAAAAAACACAACAGCCATTATTTTCTCCACAATAATTTCCGACTTTAATAAAAATTTATATAAAAATATGCCGAAAATGCAGAAAAAAATTAAATTCACTGTCCTTTATGGGTGATAAAGTTTTATATACCTCTGACTCCTTTGTTTTAGTAGCAATTCTAAGCTGGTATTGTATAAATAGAGCTATAAAATACTCTTGCTTGTTTGTTTTTTTGATTCCACATCACATTATGTGCCCATTGACCATTTTCCAACATCAAGGAACACAGGAAGCAAAAAGCCCAATTGAGGAAGAATGTGAAACTAAACTTATAAAAATTAAGTGGATGCAGTTCATGTAATTTCTACTTGCTCTTACTGGTTTATACACGGAAATTATGACATATAAGCATTTGAGATAGGAGAGCGGAGCAATATTAATTTGATGGTAATTTTGATGCTTCAATTGATATAAATTTTTTTTTGCATAGTAATGTACTGAATTTTTGGAATAAATTTTTGCAATACATTATAATAAATTTGTTTTTGTTTTTATATTTAATTTATTATATATCCCATACAGTTTATCTATATTGTCAATCAATATAAATGTAAGAAAAATATATTATACACATAAGCTTTTAGGTGACATATTATTCTTAAAAAACCTGCATACAAATCAGCAACTTGAAGTGTTCAATCAATCACTCAATCTTTGTAAAAGGATGTGATACTTGCCTCGTGTGAGATTAACTGTTGCGTTGAACCCAAGCATAAAAAATTACACCTACGTATAACTCAGAGATTCATCAAAAAGTTGAAATCAGCAAAAGTTATAAAAAACATTTTTATAATGCACTCTTCGTCTTTTCTTTGCCACATAAATGTATTTTAATGGAATTTATAACTGCTAGAGCTTCCCTTAAAATAAAACATATTTCATATCCTTTTGTCCTAGTAAAAAAGTTAATGGAAAATCGAGCAATAAAAAGCAACTGTCAATAAAGAGTTGACCATGACCTCTTCTACGTCATCGATTATGATATCAAAAAAGTATCATATGCTCGCCCACATACTTACAACTTACTTACAATGCAATATATTACGACATTGCTTTTATGTGTATACTTGTAAATAGATTTCCCTGGGGACAATCGTGCCGGCTGATGAAACTTTACTAAGAAAAAAATTAGTCCACAGGTAGACAAATTACGTATGGAAAGCATTAAGGCACACTTTTTGTTGGTTCATTTGCTTTGTTGACTGTGTAAATAAGAGAGCATATGTTCGGAGCAATTCTGGGTTAAGTATTTACACAAATGGAAGTATTCTGTACTTATTTCTTACTAAGCAATCATCATTAGTGTCATGAATTTTTTCGTGATTTACTAAAATCAATATAGTCAGCACAAATTGGAGTATTGGTTTTAGAATTAAAATTTTTTTTGGATATATCAAATCAAATCTGAAATTTAGAAATACAATTTGTATGCATAAAATTAATTAATCAAGATCGTCTGGTAATTATAATATAACAGAGAAAACCTCTCCTTAACAGCAGAATGTACTTCCCCTATATGTCGAAATACATTTAATAAGGTTAGGTATGTTAGTTAATAGAAATTTAACTGAGAAAGACTATTATTTTAAATTAAGACAATAGTAAAAAAGAATTGGTATTATAATGTGTGTTGGCCAGAGTAAAACAAATATATAAGATCTTTGGTGAAAAGAGAGTATTCTTGATGATTTATTCAATCTCTGAAATGTTATGGTTGTATATAGTGAATTCTCCGTAGCTCTGCGAGAGCATGGTGTCGCTGAACGTAAGTTGAAATAAATGCAATATCATCTGCGATAGAACCATATATTAAAGGCATCATAAAGTACACACATATATTGTTGATAGAGTTGTATTAAGTTGATATAGATATATTGATCTACTTTTCACGGTTTTTCTTTTTCGGTGCATTTGGTTCATAAGTTTTAAACCCAGACGGTTGAACATTTGGTACGTTTGGTATATAGGAAATATTTATTATTTGATAGAATGATCTAAATTAAATATTTTTAATAAATTCTAAATGTGTAGACAATTTGGTTTGTAACGATACTAGATTTGAGTCCCTAAAGGTCCTTAATGGTTATGCATATTACTTGAGATATATGTATCATTAGCTAATTTTGCAACATAATTTATTCAATATCAGGGACAAGATTTTTAGTGCTACTGAAGGGATATTCCAAGACTTTCCTGATGGTCAGTTCTGTGTATTTGTTGCAATCGTCACTGTTGATGATGATACCAGTGACTTTGCAGGTACTTAAGTATTTATCTAAGTATTTGTATACTGTACACCACTCTGTACTTTGATCAATTAGTGCTAATTTTAACATTTTTGTGAACCCTTTGATTCTTTTCAGCCTTGTCATATACGCCTTTATGGTCAGAAACCGATCTTACTCACAACTCACTGCTATGAGTCAATCTGTCTATTGTCTTCTTGCATTGCTTTATATTTTTGAAAAATACCCAGATGTGAATATATTGCTTTCATGCCCACTTTAATTTTAAAAACTTTAATTTATTATATACTAAAAAGTTATTTTACTTCGTGCAATTCATAACTGCGTTTAATGACAATGAAATATTAATATACTATGTGCTGTATTATAATTAGATATGATTGACATATAAATATTATAAATGTAACCATCCACGTGATTTACTGTAGAAGCTTAATTTTATTAAGAAGTGATTAAATTCAATTACTAAGCCAAATATAACTATTTATAAATTCAACAATCGCTTATAGTCGATACAACTTAAAGCTGGTTTTGATTTTAATAGTTATTACAGTTAATAAGTATTTTCACATATTAATTAAAAATTACTCACTGTATTAATAATTTCATTTAATATATAATTTAACAAGTACATAAAAAAATTATAATTTTTATAGCCCATTCGATAGTGTGATGTGGTAGATAAATTTCTATAAATTTAAGATATCCTAATTGCACTTTTTTAGTAATAATAATATTTAGAACTTTGAAATTAATTTATTGTATAGTAAATAAAATACATGATATTAATTTATTAGATCTGAATACCATAAAATAATACAATTATTATTATGTATTTTGATAAAACAAAAAGTTCTTCTTCACTGAGTTTTCGGTTACAAGAATGGTATAACCCACTGCTGTCCATACGTTCATAGTTGTTTATACATAAAAAAAAATACGGATATAATTTTAAATTTAGTTTTATTAATTTATCAATTTAAATTCATATATTTGGTACATATGCAATGAAAATAAAATAATGTGATTTTACCAGTACACCAAAAGAAAATTTGCTTAATTTTGGTAGATTAAAAACATGTCTCAGGCGCACAAACATTAACCGAGGGCCGCGCTTTGAACAGTCTTGGTATAACCAATTGTAAGCAGTTGAGCTGACCACATATGATAGATAAATTTTAAACGTCTAATAACCTAGAGATTTATACAATTTTGTATACAGATTTCACAATACGCAGCTGCAACTGAGTTAAATAAAAAATATATAGATATCAGTCTCATCCTTAGATGGCAGACAAATACTGTAGGTTATGAAACTCTGCGTGAAGAACAGAAAACTGATCTATAGGCAGATAATTAGTCCAGCATTACTTTATGGGTGTGTCGCGTATAGCAAAGCTGCCGATTCTACTGTACAAAAGCTACAAGTCGCTTAAAGTCAGGCTCTCGGAAGGCTCTTCAAAGTGCCTTGGTACATCCGCACAAACGACATGCTAAAAAACCTAAGAATAGACCTGATCAAAAAATACATAAAGGACAGAGCCTTGAAGTTATATGCGAAAATTGACAGGCTATCCTACTTACCACTATCTAATCTTAGAGTAATCACTATCCGCACGGGAAGGTACGCAGATCTTAGATCAATCACTGAATAATCATGAAGCTTATAGGCAATTCATAAATTAGTCAATGAGATGGGTGGGACCCTGTAGTACCCCCAGCTATCAAAGAGTAAAAGTACTCAGTTGCGCTGACTCGAAAAAAGAGACAAAATATTCCTTTTTGTAACTCTTCCTAAAGTTATGAGAAGAAAATAGAAATAAGCACTGTCACTGTTCAGGTAAAGCACTATATAGGTTAAATATGCTATGGACATATTTATTAGAACATCTCAGCTAAATGAAGAACCTTATCAATTATAGTAGTTAATTTATTTCGATATAGATTTAGAGTCTTGTAGTGTTAAACGACAATACAATGAATGCAGCATTTATATGCACATAACTTCAATCAGAGTAATTTATATCCTCATTTTTTTAGTTTTTATTTATTTTAAATTTAATATTTTAAAACGTTTGTAATCGTTTTCCACTTAATACATCAATTTGCTAATAAAAGCAACAGTTTATTTACACTTTGACATTTGTGAAAATTTGCTGTACTCATGAAAATGTCAAACGTTCCATAACAAATTTAATCTAGCCACTTCTTTCCCTTATCGCGAGTACATTACCAAAATTATCGTTCAAATATCAATCAATTAATTTAGTTTTTTCATCGCATGTTATTTTTTCCTGTTAATTTTCGTCTACTCCTATTAGTCACAAAAGACATTCGTAGACAGCAAATCGAAGTGTTAAAAAGACATGTTCAGCAACACTTCAATAAAATTTCTAAAAAGTTGATTGCTTAAGGACATCGAAGCACCCGCAGGAGAATTGAAAAAATCATAAACAAAAGGGAATAAAAAACTTTTAGTACTGGTACTTAAACTGGCAAAAAAGAGCTTTAATTGTGCTATTAAGTTAAGAACGTAAAGGCGAAGGATAACAAGAGGTGCAAGTAAAACACTTTCAAGACTTTTAAAAGAACGTTAAAAGTTTAAAGTTAGTAGTATAGCCTTTTTATTTTTCAACAGTTAAAAAATTATATAGAATTTTTTACTTCTTTATTTATGAAAATATTTGCACTTAATTGAAGTACTTTAAAAATGTGTAGTTTTTTCATTGTGATGAATAAGGAAAAAAAAAGATACTCTCTATCCTTAAAAAATTTTTTTTAATATGTTTATATTTGTCTTTATTACCTTAATTTAAACTAACTAAAACACTTGCTGATCTTATATGGTGAACATCAAGGATAGAAAAGAAGTTAATTCAAAACTTTCATATTTCTGAAGGCATACTGTGGAAATGTAGCACTGCATATGAATTGTCCTACTTAATTAAATTTATATCAACCACGAAGTCAGTACTTTACATTTCTTATGATTTCAGTTAGTGTTTAACTAAGTTAAAATATACACATTAAAATAAGCAAATATCAATGTACCAGTTAATAGCACGAAAAATATTAAACATAAATATAAATTATATTTATGTGTTTAAATATAACACAGCAAAATATATAAAAAAAACCAGTCAACAGCACTAAAATGGCGAAGAGAAGGCAAAAAAATTATCATGTCAGTTAATAGCACTTAGTGTTAAAAATAACTTAATTACAATTCTTCTGCAAGGCGTCTCTTTAAAAATTTTTAATGCTAAAAAATTTATTTTAAATATGGATTGGAAAATTTTATAGATTTTCATGAGATATATACTTTTTTTCGATGCATTTTATAAAATAATAATAAAAATATTAAATATTAGACACTGAAGATGGTCTACGAAATAGACCGAAATATCTGTAACAAAAATAATTTTTTATAAAAATAATATAAATAATATAAATAAATATTTAACACAAATTTGTAAGTGTAATTTTTATTTAAAAAAACATTTTTAATTTTTTTATATTAAATTAACGACCTAATACCAGTAATAATTAAAAAACGTATTGAATATTGGTCGTAATAATAATTTATTATTTTATTAATGTTACTTTAATCACATTGAAGTAAATTCAGATTACATATTAAATGCAGAAGTGTGCGGTGATTCCCAACCGGTGGTCCGAGATAGTTAAAAATAGTCCAGGAATGGGTACATAGCTTGTAGTTTATCGATTGAGACCGTACTTATTAGAAAACAAGTACAAAAAATGTTCAAGTAATATTCAAGTAACTTATTTTATAGCCTATATAATGTATTTATGCACTTATACAATTTATTATATATTATACCAGAAATACATAAAGCATATTTTAGCCCATACTAAAAACAAAAATATCATAGTATTCCTTGGTTAACAAAAGATTGGAAACCACTGATCTATAGTGTACTATTATTCATAATAACATAAGATCAAGTCTTTCTGATACCGTGCGCGGGTTCAGTTATTCATCGTAATGACACGATATTTTATAAAAATGTCTAGCTCCAAGCTTACGCTGATGATATTGATATTAGTGGGTATAACAAGCATGATATTACTGCTGCCTTTGGTGTTATTGAAAATTAATCGGCAAAAATGGGGTTAGAGGGGAATGAAATATATATCAACTACTGGCAAAGTAGTTGCCAGTAGTCGGTGTGTCACCGAGGTGGTCACTGGCGACTGTACAATTCATAATTTATAGAATTTTTAAACTGGCTGGGAAGAATTTTATCTACTGTTTCAAATAACAACAACCCCACCTTGGAATTCTGACAAATAATTTATATTGTTAAAGGGTGCTACTATGGAATTTTATCTTTCTAAGAAGAAGAAGAAGAATTTCTCTGTATGTCCATAACAATATATAAAAATAAGCAAACGCTGATCATATATTTTGGTGAAGTATTATTAAATTATTTTCTTCCTCAGATATGTAAAATATGCTAAACAAATATTGAACAATCTCATACAAACAAACCATAAAAATTAATTACAAATTAAAAATACCAATAATCCATAAGTACGAAAAATATTTTCCATTTTGCTTAGAAATATGGCCAAAGTATTAAATTAAAATATTTAATTAAAATTTTCCTCTTTTTTTTTTTAAAAAACTTGACTCTCGCATAAAAGTTCAATATATTCTAAAATTGAAAGCACATTAAAATTCCTATCAAATGCTAAAGTATCTGAAATTGACCTATTTATGTTGACCACAACAGCTTGGCTGTGATAGTTTAGATTTTTAATTTTCTTTAATAAACCGAAAGAGCAATTTGAACTTATACACAAGTGGTAAAATTCCCACTATGAATTTTAAAATGAATCTAATGCATTTGCAATAAAATCAACACGCATACCGAGGACGCAGTGGAGTAAAATTTAAATAGGTCACAGATTCGATATGCCTGTGCTTGGGTATCAATTGGAAACATATGTTTTGAAACCAATTACAACTATGTAACGCGACTTTCGTGATTAAATTGTGAATCATTTTCCTGGTAGATATCATAAGTAAATATAAGAAATGGTCTTATTTCTACACTGGAGATTTTAAATTCACAGTAGCTGTGGGGAAATAATAATATCAATGCTCATAAATTGTAATAATTCCATGCGTTAGACCTGTCTATATATATATTTATACCTACGGGTATTATAAATTTTTTGCGACAATTTTTAGTATCACAAGAACAAGAAAACAAGAAACATATACTTCTTAAAATATGTTTACTGATGACTGGATGATAGGTTTTACCAAAGTCTGTTCAAAAACGACCCCGATTTTAGAATAGATAGTACTATCTGTTAAAATTAATCAAATCTAATTGATATGCAGTAGGAACACTTAACTGAGCACATTGTCCTGCTTAGAAAACCGTCGTAGTAGACTTAAAAAAATGGAATGGCTTAGTTATTAGAGCATGGGTTTACCAATGACTTTAATGCTAAGAAAAAAGAAGAAGAATTGAAATAATGAGGTAAAGGAGATTTCTGTCTTCGAAAGAAGACAAATGATTACATATAACTTATATATAATTCATATTGTATACAGATAAAAAATCTATGTAGACATGTTAGAAGTAATGTTAAAAAAAAAGAATTGAAATAATGAGGTAAAGGAGATTTCTGTCTTCGAAAGAAGACAAATTATTATATATAACTTATATAAAATTTTATTTGTATACAGATAAAAAAGTGTTTACACATGTTAGAAGTAATGTATTTCTAGATACATATACCTGCACACCTTTAAGGTTTTGAAGTTGTAAGTGATTTTAAACTTTATCTCCATTTTTATTATAATTTTATTTTAAATATGTATCAAGTAGTTGTCATATTTTTGTATATAAATTTTAAAAATACCTAACATATTTGAAAAATTATTTTTATGAAACAGTGTTTATTCAGTGGGGAAATTAGTAGTAGCATAGAAAATTTTTTTGAAGTTTTTCGGCCTAATATATTTAACTCATATACTGTTACTGAATATAAAGTCGATAAGATTTGTGTACTTATTGCAAAAACTTGCTTATTTATTATTATTCAATCAAATTAAATCACGTGAAATTATAAATATACAGAATTAGTCTCTAATCTGAACAAGTTTTGTTAGAAAATTTTTAATAACTCTGTGTAAAAGGTTTTTAAACTTATTTAGTATTAATATATAATTATTATCTAATTTGTCATAGCACTATTAGAAAGTATTTAATTTGTATTTGAACAAAGGTTAAAATAAATTCTTAGAAAATTTAGAAAAAATACAAATAGTATAAATAAAATATTATTTATATTTAATAGGCAGTTATTAAAATAATCAGTTTTTATTTTATAAACGGCGGTTTAAACTAAGTTCAAAAAATAAATTTATTTATAAATATTTTATTATGGAAAAATAATTATTAAATAATTACTCATCAACTGAAATGGGAATTCAATAAAAGTGTGAACAATTACAATTATATTAAAAAAGTGGAAAAGGTCAAGAAACCGCATTTAAAGTTGAGTGTTTAAATCGTATATAAAGTATTTTATATTATAAATTTAATTACAGTATACTACTGTGAAAAATATATTTTTAATTGTATTAATATATTTATACAATGAATTTCGACACACGTATATCTTTAATAATAAAGCTTAACATTAAAATATATATATATGTATCTACACATTTACTACAACTTTTAATAAAATAATATGTTTAATTATTACATATTTATATATTATAATTCTATAATAGGGACAACATTTTTTTTCTAAAATAACAAATGCATGTTAAGCATTGATCAAAAAATGCTTATTTGGTGATTTACAGATAAAATATTTCATAACAAAAAATTAAAAAGTTATTTTAAATAGGAAACCAGTTTATTGCCTATAATAAACTAAAATTATTTATTACAATTCTTATTTAGTTAAAAAGAATTAAAAACGTATAGTAAGGCGTGGACTGAGTGAAGCGGGGATGGAATGATCGATAATCTTGCTTTTTTACATGGTAGGCTTAGAATAGACTGTTGGTACTTCAAACAGGGTTATGACAAAAACCACCCTTTATACAAAAAGGATGCCGGCAATCAAAAGTGTACCATATTAGATTATTTTAGTACATTCATATTAGTTCCTATAGATTCTATGAGAAGCAAAGGGCCACAATTAAATTCTTTTATTTCGTTCTGTTGGATGCAACCACCTTCCCCAGTTTTTGCCAGCCCTAATAGCTACGAGACCAAGTTGCCTGTGCCATGTATAAGCTGACTGTCCTTTTTGTCGGCTTCCTTGCGGATTCAAATCTATGGCCTTGCTTAATATGTGGCTTAACCAGCAGATGTATTCTCCTCTATTTTAATAACTATTACTAATTTATGGGAGAAAAATATTGACTATGTAGTTGCAGAAATTGAAAGCAAAGTTAATGGATGTGTTCTGAGTTTTAAAAAAAATATGAAAAAAATTTAAGATGAACCTCAAAGAGATAAGTTTATCCATGCAGATGTGTTATTATCTTAAAGAGTACATATTTTTATATATAAAAGTTTAGACATTTTGAAGGAATAATTAAATCGAACGAAAAAAGCTTTTGTTTTCCAGGTCGGTTAAAATAAACATATTGTAACAGAAAATTTAATTTCACTAATAATATTTATATAATAGATTTATAATAGCCTTGCTTGATGTCATTGATTTTGAGCCACCTCTTATCACTGGGCATAGCCAGTCAATAAAATGTTTCCATCTTTCTCGTTGCAACGCTAAACCCTTGAGCTCGTTAATTTTATAGATTTGTCTGCTTTAAGGCTGTAAAACTGGATGTTTTTTATATTCAAGTTAAGATAATAACATATGACCAACAATATTATTGCTGAAGCGAGGATATCGGTAATATAAATGGTGTGATCTCACCAAAAATGATGAAATCTATATGTATTGTAAAATACTTGTTCAGGACAAACCAAAAAGTCTGATGGTTTATGTGATAAGTTAATACATTTTATATTCTTATTATTCATTTGTAACTAATATGAACTCAGTATCATTTAAGCACTTTTACTTCCTTGTCTTTTGCAGCTCTATCTGTTTAGCCAGTCGTGAGTTCCGTTGCTGTCGCTTATCTTCTTGGGGTTTCTTTTATTGTTGTTTTATCTGATTTATGTTAGCATCAGTCGTATATTATTAGGTTACAAAGATCTTTATATTTCCCTGTTGTAAATTTTGTAGTGCATATTAAAGAAAAATACAAACAAATTTGAATACGAGTTTTTGATGCCATATACATATTATATATCTTGCAGCTGGTGAAAGTCGTTTGGTAAGTTATAATTAAAATATTTGTTTAAGTATCGATAAAATGAATTTAATAAATGATTAAAAAGGGATCTTATACTTCATATTTTTTTTAACTAACAAAGGTGTAGTAAAACTCTACATATTCTTCCTAAATCAGCTCTACGAGCATTAATTGTATGTATAGATCTACACCTAAAGGTTTAAGCGCTTAATTATATATAATTAATTTTGAAATTTGATTTATTGGAAAATTATAATATATCTAATAAATTGGGTACTTTTATGTTAGTAAATTGTTTTAAAACTTGAACAAGTAAGTTATTATATAGTTAATATATAATTTGTTTTTTGAAATCATATACATCATTGGAATCAAAACAATAGAATAACAAGTTTAAATGTCAGAACAATTTAATTAATTACATGTTCTTTGTGTAATTATTATTTTTACAAGTCGTTAATGAAGGTCTTTTTCCGGATTATCAAATGCACAAAACAACGTTGAGATCTATATTTTTCTATTTTATAACTTAAAATAGAAAAATTTCATTTGTTTTAAGGGAAATACAGAGCTTTAATGTTAATTCATGTGGCGACTTCTAGTGTAAGCACATTAATTTAATATTTTTTAATATTCCTAACACTTTCGTTTTAGTAAAAAGTTCTATAATATAGCTGAAAATATTTCGATATAATATGGTTGTAGGGAGAGTGGTTCTAAAACTTAGTTTCTGGTTTATAACGCTCTTAATGGCACTTTTCTTATATTTGACCTTTGGTATCATTCTTGATAATAGTCGTGCTATACAACGTATTCAAATGGATGTTCAGGACATAGCGATAGAAGTATTTAGACAAGATAAATGTGTTGCCAACTCCACAGCAAAACAAATTGATAAAGTTCTGAAAAATAGTTTACTCAATGTAATTGAAGATTTGCAAGCTCTCAAGATTAGATTAGAAAAAAAATGTTGCATACAATCGATTGCCACTAGTGGTATGTACGACAGCCGTCTCAACTATGCTTCTGAAGATTTGGGTGCGAAAATTGAACAGATATGTGCAGAACCCATTGATGGCACTAACATTTTTAAGAGACTTTTTGGCTTGGAATATAGTTCAAATCAACCACGTAATATGCTTAACTCTAATATGAGTCCTGGTAATTGTTTTGGTTTTCGAGGAACTAAAGCAGAAGTTATAGTAAAATTGGGTCGTCCAATTTATGTGGATACTATTGAAATACAACATATTCCAAAGAAATTGTCACCCAACGGAGATACTTCCAGTGCACCAAAAGTTTTCGAAGTTTTCGGCAAGGAGAGTTTAAGTAAAAGTTCTGTTCTACTAGGCCTTTTCGTTTATAATAACTCACAGGATAGTCTACGGCAAGCCTTTGAAGTTTGCTCAATGGCCAAATATGCTTATGTACAAATAAAATTTCAACAAAATCATGGCAATCATTGTTATACTTGCATATATCGTTTAGTGGTATACGGTCGTATGGATAAATAATTCATACATTCTAATTTATTTGATTATTTTTTTAATTAATTTATTTTTTCATTGATATTTTTGATATTTTTTGTTTGTTTCAATTCTTAGAAAATAAACGTTAATTTAAATGCCTAAGTAATTATTTTTATATTTTATTTAAAAAAATCTTTTTTTTTTTTCAAATTAAACGATTAACTGTTGAACTTGAAATTCAATTTATAAAGAATTGAAAATATATGACCAATTATATTTCAAAATTAGTTATAAAGGTTTTATTTTTAGTTAATTTCTACTTTTTTTGATTAACTTATTTCTTTTTAAGACCTAGTGATAATGAAAGATAATAGTGATACACCGTCAAAGACCACCTCTTTGTCTTTGACAGCTTGAAGAATAACGTTTAATGAATTCATAAACCGACCAGATTGAGTAAATGAGAGCATCTGAGAGAGCGTAAGATCCCTGTCGAAATTTGAAAATGCTACACAGATTTTACTCGTACATTTTATTTCAAGTAAAATTTGTGTAATGTGTGAATCAGCTGTTTTGGTTTGAATTTAAATTTTTGTATTGTTTATTTGCGCGGCACTGTGTTCTTACTAGATTTTACACAAAGCTGGCCATGAAAATCTGTGTAAAGAGCGTAATTTGGCACTTTATTTGTGTTACATTCTCAGTTTGTATTTTATTTGTGTTTTACTTGAATTTTACTGTGAGTAGCACGTGGAACAGACCTAGTATAAGTAATATTTGATTAAAATATCTTGACAAACACCTGAGCAGCATTAGTTGCTGCTGTATGTATATTGTTCTCAACTTAATCGCTTTGTTTTAAAATTATTGATAAAATTTTACTTGCTAATTGTAAAAAAATAATTAAGGTTATTTTTGTATAAAAGTAAAAGTAAGAATTCATATATAATCAGTGAAAGGTGTAATATATTATAATATAAAATTTAATACTTGCCATCGCTTTAGAACACGTATCGTAAAAATCATTAATGTCAGATATTTTTATATGATGTTATTATGAACACATAATAAAATATATAAAATTTATGATATTATATATATTAATAACATATTAATATATATATACGTATTAATAACTGATTAAAAATCGTTGGTAATATTTTGGATTAAACACATACAACTATTATTAAATATAAGTAATATTAGATCATTGCTTTATCATTGCCTGTTCTTTATTTAATTACAAAATATTATTCATTTTATTTTAATGTTTCAATTTTCACTAAACATAATGAAATTTAATTTTAAACTAATGAAAAAAATACCATTAAAATTTATTAAATAATTTTTAAGTTTAATATAAAATTATTAGCCGTAAAATTTATGTTATATATATAAATTTAAATAATTCATTCCGGTTATAGGTTTTACTTTGTTGGTTTTGCAAAATAACATCTTATTAAATAAATTATATTATATATTTTTTATTTAATTTAAATCACTTTTATTTTGTTTAAAAACAATTAAATAAATTTTTCAAAATAAGTTTATAAATTTAGTATGGCCAATACAATCAGTAGTTATTCTTACGCTTGATAAATAAATAAAAAAATTTATTAATTAACTTGACATGACGTGACATATTTGGAAGATTTGTAAATAAATAAAATTATTTATAATTTTAATAATTTAAAATTAAAAATAATTATTATTATTTTTAATTAATACAAGTAACTAATAATTTTGATTTTGGAGATGAAGACTTTTTATTGGGAAAATAAATAAACTATTTGCTCTGATATTGCTTCCTACAGCCAACTCCAGTTATTCATTAAATAATAACTGTTTTTGCTTTTTTCGGTATTTCGGTATATTGAAGAACATAAGAACTGCGGAATAAAAATTAAATAATAAATTGTGTACTGACGAAACTTTACATAAAAATTGTATTGTTCTAAAAACTGCTTATTGTGATTAATTATTATAAACCTAAAATAGTGGTTTGTGAATATTCAAATAAAATAATTTTTAAAAAGGAATAACACAATATTTTTAACATATATTTTATTAACATAATTTAATAATAATTCACTTAAAAATATTAAAGATTTGCATAAAATATTTTTTTTTGTAATTTATTTTTTTTTGTAAAATTTTTAATTCGGTTTTTATGGAGTTAAAATTTTTTAAATTGAAAAAAAAACAAATTATTTTATGTTTTTATTTCATATTATGTTTAATATTAATCTATAACATAATAGATTTTTTTTAAATATATGTTTTACACATTTTATAAATTGTTTTACAAAATTAAATATTTTTTTATTTGGTGTTGTTGTTTAGTAAATTATTTTACACATTTAAAATATTAATTCATATATAGGTATATTCTCTTAGTACGGCATTTTAATTTTCACAATATTTTGCAAATTTATTTTTATTCTAACATATTTGGGATATACGGTTCTAAAGTTACGGCCGACACAACTGACACGTTCGCGGTCAACGGTTTCACGAAAACTAATTTTTTACGCCTCAAATATTAGTACTAATTAATTACACTAATTATTCAAGTTACGATATGTAAAGCAAAATTATATTCTCAGCTGCACAAAAGTAAAAAATTTTATGACCGTAAATGCGAAAAAATGGCACTAAAATAAATTTCGTTAAATCATTTAAGAAAAAACTTTGTTTAACTAATAATAACGGCGAAAGGTATATTAACCCTAAGTTAGTTAATTCATTGAGGGAAATACAAATTTAGTTTCAAATGCATTTATAATTATATTAAACTATATATAAATATTTAATGAGTTTTAATTACTCATAATTTTATATATTGTTTCTGTTGCTTTGGGAAATGTTGTTTTAAAATCGTTGATGTAATGTAATACTTTTACAGATTTGATAATATCTGAATTGATATTTACAATTATTATTAACATAATTATTATGAAAACAATAATTATATCAAAATATACAATACTGCATTGTTGTTTGTAGATATATATATATAAATTTGTTATAATTTGAAATTGTTAACTTTATGATATTATATTAGGGTATTTATAGTATGCACTTATTCACAGGCTTGCAAATTAAACAGTATCTTAACAGTATCTTAGCATCATTGCCTTAAACAGATGCAGCTGCTTGAGGCAATATTTCTTTTATAACTAAAACAAAGTGTGTTCAACAATCATAAGTAGTCTTGTATTTTATTTAAAATAAAACAAAGTTATTTTTAATCAGCATTTAAAGTGAAAATATGGCAACTCTATATTTGTGTTAAACAGCTAAACGAATATAATACCGAGGCTTACCACTAAGTTATAACGGTTTAGTTATTGTTGCTTAGTCATGTTAAATATTTCGCTAAGGTGAGATAAATTCTCCTACCCGAGTAGTTAGTAGTAAATTTTACAAAATAAAATGCTTGGCAATTAATTTATCTTATACGAGTACCGTATTGTCGTGTCACATTAAAAACAGAACTTTCATCTAAGGTTTTGCTATTTAATCTTACGGATCGTTTAGCAATCGCTGAACATGTTATAATTGTGAAAACTTATAAAAATAGTAATGATTGTCACTTCCAATTTTCTTTAGTGATGATTGCATATATTTTATTCGACAGATATGTTATGAAACAAAATTAACAAATTTGGGGTAGTAAAAATCTACAAGTAAATATTGAAAAACCATATCAGTTGTGACATTTAGAATGGAGCTAAATAAATCTAATGGTAAAAAAAAAACCGCAATGGACATATGTTGATGCCATGGTATTGTTGGTAAGTAGATATACAGACATGCTTTGATTAATAATGTTTCCTCGCAAGTAGCTTAAGTAGGACATAATATCAAATATTTTCGAAAACTAAGTGAATGAGAATCAGTCCAAATAATATACCAACCTTCTCTCTGAATTGCCAAGATATCAAAAATGTTTAGCAGTTTGAATATTTGGGAAGTGTGGTAAGCAGTGATTATGGAACTATGATAGACGTAGATAATCATTTATAGAAAGCAAAATGCATGTTTGGTTTGGTTTGGTTAGAATCTTCAACGCATGTGTAACAACTACTTTGCTATATGGTTGTGAGACGTGGTTGGTAACTGCAGCGTTGGTTCATAAGATCCAAACTTTTATTAAGAGGAACCTGCAGCGAACTATCGGCATATGTTGGCCTGTTAAAATTTCAAATAAAGACCTTTAGCGTCATACCAATAGGAAACCGATAGAGAGAAAAATTTTACAACGAAAATACTGATGATTAGGTCCAACGTTAAGAAAATCAATGGGTACGATTACTTATGCTGTTATGAAATGATATACCCAAGGAGTGAGAAGACCAGGTCGACCGAAAAATATATGGCAAAAAACTATACAAGCTTCAGAGGATACAACATGACTTGTTTTGTCTTTTGTGTAAGAGAACTTTCTCGGATATGCAATTTAATATTTTGGTGAACTGAATTGACTACCAAATAATCAAGATTACGTGATGTGTCACCTCTGCACTTTTTTGTGGGTTCAAAAAAGTATTGAAAATCTTATTAATTAATTCTAAGTTTTTCTATAATCTTAATTATTTTAATTTGGAATTAAATGGTTCAATATCGAATGCATTTACTAATTGATGGATGACTTCATTGTCATTAATTACGCATACTTTTCTGTAGTTAAGTTTGTTGAATCTTAATTTTTTTACTACTTATTTATATATTTGCTTTAGCAACACATTTTATATATTATATAATAGATACTAACTAAAATCTATAAAATATATTTACATAAGTTAAAATACATAAGTTTTCCGGAAAATAGATATTGATGTAATCAATTGCACGTGAAGTTTATTTTAAAAAGTAATGTAACATGTGCTATAAGTCGTCTGTTAAAAAAATTATCATATTTTCTTTAGTTTTGTGTAGCTTCAATATTTTAAATGATTTAGTAATAATTTATTATAATTTATTATAATTTATCTAACTTACATGACATGAGACTTTTAATAAAAATGCATATAGTTTAATTGAAATACGTTTTAGTAGTTTTTTACAGTCTTGATGCGATGAAACAACTTTTTCACTATTGATAATAATCAAGATATAAAAGATGTTATATAGACTTGTGGGTGTCAGAGACCTAAGAAATGAAGATAAAAATTGTGAGACATAGATGCGTTTTGTAAAGGAAGTAATTTGTCATAGTGAACTATGATGCTATGATATAGATGTTGATAATAATATATGAATAATATGGGATGAACTATAATTTCATAAAGGAAATAATTTTTTTTAAAAATCTAAGGCATTACAGATTCTGTAAATAAATTTAAATACAAATAATCTACAAATTTATATAAATATTATCATTGATATTTCTTAATGTACTTCCCAAAGTACATAAATCTTAAGAAATGATTTATCACAATTGATTATATTTCATTAGGTGTTGAATATCAATAAGTAAAAGATAATTGCCATGTGAGGTTGTGTAAACAGTTATTATATTTCTCAAGTATTATTTGAGTTTGAACTAAAGATTTTATAAAATTTGAATAGTATTATAAAAATCCTGTAGCAAATAAATATTTTAGTAAAGTTAACCTAAAGCTTTAAATTATTTTCTTTTAATGATAGCTGATGCTTTTAATTGACTTTGCTACCTTCATCTTTTGATCCTTTCTCGGCACGTGTATTTTTTAATTATTTAGCTAAATACTCACGTAAAAACTGTGCGAGTTGAATAATTAATTATTTTTCTTGGATAAAAGAAAATCATATAAAAATTTATTTCTTATTTGTACAGAGGTTTCTGAATTTATAAATAATGAACATATAAGTACCACAATTAATTACACAGTTTAATTGAGTAAATCAATTCAACTTTCTTTATAAGTAACATTGAAATATTGGTATACTTTAAATGATGATGAAATCTGGTTAAGTCAGGTTAGACCTAACTTAATAAATTATGAATTTGACTTTTTTTATGTTTAAGTACTTGACACTAATTAATGAGATACGACATTGATTTAAAATCGGATGTTAAATAAAAAAAAGTGAGGTCATATTATTAATCTTTGTATATGTATTTGTTGCCTAAACATTTTGGAAAGAAAAAATTATTTACAACTATTTAAGTAAATTATAATAAATATTGTGCATTTAACTTGATCAATAAATCAACTAATTTGTTTAAAACAAATTTGTTAATTTTATTGAATTTAAAATGTATTATATATTGCGATAGTATGTTGATTTTAATCGATCTTTAAATTTTTGATTTTTATATGTTTATATTACTAATAATTTAAGTCAATCCATAAATAAGGGAAAGTTTCTATTTTTAACGGACGAGAGTACTTTAGACAGGGTAATATTGGGCATATTGGTGATATCATGCAAACCGTTACTGAGTTCTTTCTATGCCGAACTTTTTAATAAAAGATGGGACGACTCATGACTGTTAAGAAGAAATCTATACTCTCTTTCAGATGCCCCGAAGAGATATATGTCTTGTAATAGGTTTGCTCACATGTCATAACAGATTAGGAAACCATGACAGAAGATTTAGTCTCTCTTTTAATCATTCCTGTCGCAGTTTTGAAGAGGAAGATAAAAGTGCTTTGTTTTTGCAGTTTTTGGCTATTTAATTGCTTTTTAAGCTTAGCTAAGGCGTTGCCAAGGTCCAACGCGTCTCTTAAATCGCTGAATTATCCCTTATACGGTAACACAATGGACCAATAGGTCTAAGTGGATCCGGGATAACCTAACATAGCTTGACCTTGATAAGCAATCTCATTGTGATCTATCTCATTAATCTATTTTTATAAATTTTTGTGTCAAATTTTTATTCACAAACTATACTGTATATTTATAAATTATGTATAAAAATACATATAATATGTATATATTATATATGTATATATAACATCAAGTTAATAATGTTAGTAATGGAGAAATAATAAAATGTTATTTGTATGATTACTGTTAGGTTTTTATTGCATATTAAAAAAATTTAGTGGCACATTTCCGCATATTCTACATGTTTTTTTAAATGTGAGTTGAAAAAAAGTTATAAAGCAAATACTAATATTATAAATACGTTTCCATCTTCCGTGACAACTTTAAACTAAATAATATTTTCAACTTCCTGAAGGTGACCTTGTAGTAGAAACTTTTTCCAAGATTTGCTTAAGATTTGAAATAATTTTCTTTAAAAACATTATTTTTTTGTAGTTTCCTTATCTTTGGGTATGTGAAAGCCGCCTGTTAAAATTTTATCACTCCCGACCGCACACAACAAATAACAGACACACGCCAGTTTAATTGAAAATTATCTTCATGCCTTGTACTTCCATCTTCAACTTTAGCTGTAGGGAAATTGTAATGACAAGTTAAGGATAATAATTTTCTTCGCATATCTTAAAAAGGAGGAAATTTCCAGTTTCATATGACAAGCAGTTTTTCATAAAATTTCCGTCATTTCTGTTTGTGGCAGAATGTACTCATATCTCATATCTGTGGTTATCATATTTTCACGCCACATCAATACAATTTGCCTTTACGCCATTATTGATTTATTGCATAAGGATATATGCGTATTAAAGCGGATTAACAGATACGAGATTCTGTTATATTTATTTTATTTGAAAGAAACAATATTTGGCACAAATTTATCGTGGGTTAAATAAGCAATGAAATTTATAAATTAGAAGTTAAATAAATTTTGACAGTCTTTGTCAACATAAGAATAATTGAAGAGTTCTGAGTTATGTGTCATTAGCTGGATTTTCAGATTTGTTAAACTTGAGTGATAAGTTAATTGTAACCAATATAATAAAACAAAAATTAATAAATTAGTTAATACAAATATTAGGGAATAATTATATTTAATCTATATTAGTGAATAATACTTAATAATCTAAAGATTAGTTTGGAAATTATAAATGAATTCGGATAATATCTAATTTAGCGCAAACTTTATTGTAGTACATACTTAACTATTAATTTAAATTAAAACGAATTAAAATAGTTTTTAATAAATTTATACTGAAAACTTGTATTATATATTTTTTGGATTCATATAAATTATATACATTATTAAATTAGTATATTTTTTGGACTCCCTGGCAAAGAAGAGTGTATGTACTCCTTTCATTGGTCTAAATCTCTTCTGTAGAGTGACAAATAATTTCACAAATAACATTCTACAATAGAGAACCTAAACCGATATGCGGCAGTCAAGAAGATTTATTGATCTTGAACACATCAAAGTTGATGCTATCCTTAACGTTATTTGAAACGATGGTAAACTCTATAGTGAACTACTTAGAGGACACTGTAGACTTAATTACCACATGAAGAATATAGGTGTGGTAAAACGTGATTAATGTCGACTCTGTCATGCGGAGAAGCAAACATCAGTACATGTTCTATGCAATTATTCAGCGGCGGAAAAACATAAACTTAATTACTTTGGAAGTAGGATCTTGGTCCTAAATCAATTAAATAATATTAAGCCTATAATAATTACGAGATTTATGAATAGTCTAGAATTGTTTTAGTTAGGCTTTTAGACGCATAATAGAACTTTTAGGTCGCGGTTCAGTCATAGCCTATTATTTAACAATAATAATATATTATATGGTTCAATAGATAAACACTATTAGATTATATACACTATACAAAAATAGAGTATTGAAGGAAAAAAATTACGCAAGTACAAATTAATTACAAAAACACAAATAGTGTAATACTTAGAGCCGTGCTTGGAGTATGATTTCAATCCCATAGTACATTCACACTGTCTCATCTAGGCACATGCTTATTTGTATTAATGAGTGAACGTTCACATTGAGCTCATTTATGCAGCTTATAAAATTTTATGAAATAAATAAGCTTTACTTAATAATATAACACACAAACAAATTATACAAATTAAATGTATAATTGATACAATTAATCATTTATATACCATTTCAATTTATAAGAACAAACATTGTATTAAATACTAACTTCCTCAGTGATTTTGTTTACAGCTCAGCTGTTGTTTGCTTACATTTTACATATTAAACATATGACACATATTTTAAATTTTGGTGATTTCCCTTGTGGGAAATTTATTTTTAAGCGTTGCATTCAACATTTTTCATCTTAAATGAGCTGATTTATTAATAATGAGCTTATTTATATCAAACCACTTCGTATGAAAATCATTCTCGTCAGTGGGTATAATGAGCAATACCGTCTAAATGAGACAATGTATTATTAGACTTTCTTCTGATAAAGTGACAATTTAATCTAAATGCATTTTTATAAAATTTAATAATGTGATAGTCTTATAATATACATTAATGCTTTTAAATTTCTCACAACGCAAATGTAAATTTAGCATACCAGTATCTGGATATATTTACATAACTAAATTCATTTGTATTTGTTTATAAACATATATATAGTAAGTAAATACAATGAAACAAACAAAGATAAAGGAAATGCAATAAATATATACACGTACTACTTACAGACTGGTTCAATGAAAGTAAGTAAAGAGAAACTTTTTTCAACTAAAATTAAACTCTAAAGACTTTTTACTTAGACTTGAAGCAAATAAGAATCGTACAATAAAGGAATATTATATACGCAGAATGCGTCATTTGAGTAACATTTACGGATATGCATACATATATGTATGCGAAAAAAAGATACTTGAAAAATATATTGTACGCATATTATAATAGTATTGGATTAGAGTCCTTGAAACCCGATTGCCATTCAACAACAAAGGGTCAACAAAAAAACCATTTGTGGCTGAAGTTACTTTTTCATACACCAAAGGATGTGCATGCACAGATGAATACGCTAAAGGATTGGTTTGTTTGGCTTTTATGTTTAGTGGCGGCACAGCTTCATTCTTCTTATTGTGTACCAACAATTACGTCTTATATGGATGCCGACACGTGCAACTGATGGTATCAAGAAATTGCTGTTTAAAATTTAATTTTATTTATTTGTTTTCACGTTGCAAGTGAAGTGTAGTAAATTTTTGTAATTATGTGAAGTCCCTTTATGGTAGGCAAAAAAAGAAATTATAAATGAGATTTTACTTTTTTATAAACAAAAAATTAAAACACATTTTTATTTTTAAGTTAAGCAGATAATGTCATATCTACAAAGTACACACTTAACTCGAACTAAATATTTATAAATAAATAAATATTTAAGAAGGTGCAAGTAATCAGAAAAGTTGTTGAGCTGCTACATATAATATGTTTTATAAAATAAATTTAAAATTATAATTTTATTAAAATGTAACTTTGTTTTGTATTATTTTAATTAATTGAAAAGGTTGGCTGATCATACAGCTGTTTCGAGTACTGCCAAATACTCATCATCAGTGGTCTTGGAAATAGTTCTTGTATTTTATTTTTCGTAAATAATTCTTTGAGATTGCAAGTACTGTGAATCATATTTGTGCCCTACCAAATTTGAGGCACAGAGTCAGCGCATCTTAACCGACAAATAGCCGACAAATAGATTTCAAGTAAATCTATTTGTATTCCAAATGTGGTCTTGTCAACAGTTGATGCAACTGGATTACTTAGTATAGAAATGTGAGATAAACAAATTCAACTTTATAAATATAAAAGGTTATGGGACCGGTTTTTGGGAATTACAAAGATGTTGATATTTTACCTTTAGAAATATAAACAATAGTGTAACCATTCACTTAAGTTGAATGGAAAAATTGGTGAAGTGATACCTGCTCAAAAAAAAAAGGAAAACGAAAATATTTCATTATGTTAATAATATTTATGGTATTTTACAAGTACTTTAGTGATAATAGAATTCGCAGAATTAAAATATGGCCAGACATTTATTTATGTTATAAAAATAATTTATTTAAAATATCGAAACTATTCTAATAGTAAATGGATCATTTCCGAACCAACAGGGCATATGTTTTAATCAGGATACTTTATTATTGAGCAAATTGTAATTTTTTTCTTAATATTATAAATAAGTATCACATTTTTATTTTATAACATTGTAATTGTTTTTTTTTTAAAGAGTAATGGTACAAACAAAAATATATTACCCTTAAATGGGTGATAAAAAAAATAATAAAAAGTCTGGCTTAATATACTCGTATTAAATAAAATAAATTTAATTTTAATTAATTTTTTATAATGTTTTTTATATATTTTATTTCTGGCTACAGGTCACCTTTTTTAAAAATAATAAAAAAAAATTTTTATTTCGACTCAATACAATGAAGATTCCATTACAATGGAATCTTAACTCCCAGAGCTAATTTCTAACAACATCCTTTGTTAATAATATTCAAAGGTCTAATAATAATAAGGTATAATCGCACAAAATATAGAAGTAGTTTTTTTAAATCTTTTATAAATAGAATACAGAGGACCACTAATCACCTTGGATATTATTACCTGTATTATTATTTGAATGAATGTGAAATAGTGCAACTAATTTAAGAGAGTATGGATTTTAGTTCTTTGAAATAGAATTGTTTTTTTTTTAAAGAATATGTGTTTGAACTTTCTATTTATTAATGCAACTATTTTCAGATTTAAACCTAATTAAAATAAAATGTTACATATTTAACATACCTAATTGCAATTATATCAATCATATACTATTAAGAATACTGAAGAAAATGAATTAATATGCGTTAGAAATATACTATATACCTTCTGCTCAAATAAAAAGTTTTATTTGTAAAACACACAAGTTTAAATTTTATTCCAAATTTATTTTATCTCCTTCAAAATATGCTCCTTCTGAAGCGATACACATATGCCAACGCTTAACCCAATCTTCCATACACTTTTCGTAGGCCCGTGAAGGTATGGCTTTTAGTTCCTTTGGTGAATTCTCTTTTACCGATTCAATCGACTCAAAACGCTTACCACGAAGGGGCAATTTGAGTTTCGGGAACAGGAAAAAGTCGCACGGCGCCAGATCTGGCGAATATGGTGGCTGAGCGATGACAGTGGTGCCGTGTTTGGTCAAAAAATCGCGTACAACAAGAATTTTTCATAGTAAAAATCGCCAATTGCAATTGAGGTAGTCTCATATTAATAGCTGCTGTAAACTAATTGACAGATGGCGCTCAAATGTCAAGAAAGGGTGTACCAATATAACAAAAACAAAATTTTTGAAAAAGGTTTATTAGTTTATTAGGAGTAGTTAACGAACAACAAAATCCGGATACTTTTTGAGCAGAAGGTAATAGTGGAAACAAACATAAATAGTGTACAAATCAAAAGTTTAATTATGTGTGTTAGAAACTGAGTTACTAGTTTGTGTTTAAGCATACATGACCTTTTTACAAGTTTTATTAAATAATACCACAGAAACAGTAAAACAATAGCAAGATATATAAAATCAATATGTATATAAAGACGACATAAACAGGGTCGTCTTTTTAATTTTAAATCGTCTCACTTCTTCACTTTCTTCAGGTAATAAACAGCCTAATAAATCAACAATTTTGCTTTGTTATCCTTTCAATAGTTCGAGTATTCTGGAATTTGCCTTTTAACTAATTCGTTGAAACATTTTCTCATCAATTATCAATAATTTAATAGAAATGAGGTGTGACAGTGGAAAGTTTTGTTATAATATGAACAATCTCGAATGGACATAAATTAATAAAGTGGCAAAAAGGTAAAGGATTCGAATTAAAGCATAGAAGTGGAAAATGTTTAATAAAACTCGAAGCAAAATTAATCAAATTTCCAGGAAATCAATTTAATAGATAACCATAAAAAATTCGATTTATATGTGGGATTTTTGCTGATTGAAATGTTTCGATAGTTAAAGAAAATATATATTTATACATAAATTCAATAAATATTTATTAATAAAAATAAATTTAATAAATATGTATTTTTGGTTTTATTGCACATAAATTCAGGTTAAATATAAATTATTTATATTTATATATTAAGCATTTGTGAAAAAGATTTCATGTTGATAGTGTGCGATAAATTACATTTCATAATTTAATTTTATTACTTCTATTATGAAATCAAGAATTCATCTTGAAGCCTTACTTGTAATCTTCCTTGTATCCTTGTATTAAGTACAATTTAGATAAGTTAACAAAGTGGATTAGTTATTTAATAAATGAATGAAATTATTTATGATATAAATATGTTTATAAAAATGCGTATACTGTATATAAATATATTTCCTATAAAAAAGTACGACAATAATATATCAAGATTTTTTTCATAATTCTATGAACACATATTGTATAGACTAAAACGTTATGTTAACTTTAATTCAAGTGTGATGATGTATGTATATTTTATTACATTTATGACAATTTTTCAATAATTCAATATATTTTCACAAATGAATTTCTTTTGCATTGGTTCTTAAATAATTAATCAGAATTGATCCAATTAATTTAATGCCTATTACAAACTCTTGACATGAAAGCTACTTATTCCTATTATTAAGAGATATTAATATTTTGTATCTCTGCTTTCCTAAAAATAAATATAAGTAACTAAGTACGTATATATTAATATAAGTATATAAGAGTACATTTTAATATAAATCAAAATAAAGTAAAATCATTTTAAATATCATTCAAGCGCATAATTAAAATATTTTTCTATTAATTTTCATTTGCATTAGGATAAGTCTTGTTTTAATATTTAATATCATTGATTATTTTAACATGATTATACCCACTAATTTTAATAAATATGTATGTTATCTATAAACTGAATGCAGTTATTAATTTTTATAATTCTCGGATCTGCGATAGTCGTTTATTGCTAAATATTGCATTGTGGATTGATATTATTACACATATTATGCTGTGGAAATTTATTACATTACTGTTTCCTTATAAACCTTATGAGGTTATGTCTTATCTACCATCTTACAAATAAATATTGGGAGAGTTTAACTTCTGGGTAAATTGTTTTTGCATTGATTTGGTTATATTGTTATTGATTCAAATATATTTTTTGCTCAAATAAATTTCTATGTAAATGAAATAAAATTGTTTTAAAGATTATCCTGTCTTCTGATATTGAAAATTGTGAATACTCGTAAAATGATTATGTGCATATAGCACAATTTATAAAAGCTTGAAACTTCTGTTTTTAAAATAATAAGATATGTATATGAAAAAAATAAGAATATTATTTTAATCACAAATATGTTTAGAAAAAATTCGAAGGAGGAATATGTTCTTAGCAAATTCATTGCTGATATACATAGCTTTATAACTTAAAGAGAGAAGTATTCTTCAAATAATATATGTCAAAATTCATAACATCCCGATGATTAGGTTCCGGATTATAGTAATTTTAGAGACCGTAATTTTATACATGTCAAAACAAAGGACTTAAACAATTTCGAGTTTTGACTAAGCATGACTTTTTAATGGAGAAAAATACTGGTGACACCAAATAGTAGCTTTGGAAGTTCTATCCAGATTCTGCACTATTAAAGTTCACTATAATTGACTAATATGCTGAAGTCAAACGTAATGGTACAACCACTGATAATGCAAAATGCAGTTGTTCAGCAAAATAAAAAAAAGTACAACAAAATAATTTTCAAAAAGTAATTCGTTTACAAAAGTAATTCGTTTACAATTTTACTCGATAATTGAAGTATTTGTAAACTACTCACATCGGACCTAATAAGAAGTCAGAAGTTGAATGAATTAAGAATGGTGAATCATGCTTCCAATAGTAAATAATTTCCAACCTTCTCTCCAGATCTAGTCTCTAGCGAACACAATTTGTGAAAGGCCAGAAAGCCATCTTGGAAAATAAATTTTTCCAAAACAATGAAGTGATTGCAAAAACTATCTACGGTTCCAGTTCCAACTTGGGACTGGAAAACTTCTCAACAAAAAAGAGCATTGACACCTTAGAGTAGCGTTGGAATGAATGTGTTACTCTTGCAGGGGAGGTTGTTTGTTTATTTATTTAGTCGAATTACTAAAAAAACTTATTTTTTCTTAGCTAGACTGAAGACTCAGTTTAAGTGTAAATGAAGTTAATAAGTTTTAGTTACCGTAACTAAAATTCTACGTTCACATCCACAAAGATTTTTTGATAAATTACACTCAGAAAAATAAATTGATTGATTTAAACAGATTTTAAATAAATCTCAGGTCAAAATATTCGTACTCGACATGTTGGTTTTCATATCTTCTTTATCACATGAGATAAATGTTCTCTAACAAAATGATCAGATCAATTTAACTAGTATGTGGTTAGAGCGTAGTTTTTGAATGCACAAATGACGTCATTGTTATATTGTTATACATAAAGCTTCCATATTTTTTTTGTCTTTTTCAAAATTAAGTTTTTTAACATGTTTTCTTTTATTTTGGATAATTTGAAATTTAATAAATTATTATTAAATTCTTATTCTAATAATAAAAAATATATTTTTTGTGGATTTAGTTTTTTTACTCATTTCTTGGCCTTTATTGTAAATATTGTAGTATTTTGCTTTTGGAGATGATTAACATTAATTTAGAGAAAATTTTAAAATAATTTACAGTCATTGATTGAGAAATGATGCGGAAACTGATGTAAAAAAAAATTTAAATATTTTTATTTCATCCAAACCAACAGGTGGTAAAAGCAAATAAATCAATATTTTTTATTTTTGTCTGAGCGCCCAAGTGAATGATTAGATACTAAAAGTGAATAAAAAGTGAATTTTTTGTTAGCCTCAAGCAATGTAAATATATTATTACGTGGTAAGTAAATACATTATTAAAATTTTATAAAATAATATTTGTTTTTATATTTTTTATTTTATTTTTAAAACTTTTTATAAAAAATTAACTTGACTTTAAAATAAACAACACTCCCAATATTGTTAAGATTAATTGCTTATAATTAAGTAAATCTATTCAATAGTCAATATTCAAAGTTTTTAATTAAATTATAGAAATTTAGAAAAGGATTATTTTAATAAGATTTGTGAACACTAACATTTTGCAAACAAATTATATAGCACTATAAGTACAAAAAATTTTTTGTTAATATTTTAAGTAAATAAAACCTTTTCCTTTTGATAGTATAACACAATGTAATTTTATTAAGTTGTTTGTTATTTTAAAAAAGGTTAAATTACCATAAAGGTAACCATAGAAAATAAATATTTACTTAAGAGGTACCTGCAAATATTGCTTGTCATAACATTTGTTTTTAAATAGAAACTCTTTTATATTTTCTTTCGGTTTAATTAAATCGTGGAATCGCCCACACTTACTTTGAATTACGACTAAATGCATTACAACCGAAAGAGATTATAATATACTTTGATAATAATTAAAAAAATCATTATTATTTTTAAAATTTTTCGTTCTATGAATTTTTTATTTATATTGAAAGTTCTTCTAATTTTTAAAAGATGTTTATATCATTTATATTATTTATTTACTGCTGTCCTTCTCTCTTAAGTGGATTATATGGTATTAACGATTCCTTTAAATCTAATTCTGTTACCTGCTTTTCTCGTGATTTGGTTTTAAGAGTATTGTGCGTCTTGATCCGCGGTTTTACGCCATGTTGTAGCTGGGACTACAGGTCGACGGCTGCCTTGTGGGTTCCAACGTAGGGCATGCTTTGTTATGCAGGATGATGTTTTCCTGAGCGTGTAGCAAATCCATTTCCAAAGAACACTATATTTTCATTACATTATTTACTCTTTTTCTTACTCTAAACTCATACAAATTTGATGCATTTAAATGTCTTATTATAAAAGAGACTTACATTTATAAACTGCTTTACTTTCTAGTAGTTTAATTATAAATAATACAAGTTAAAGGAAACTTAATATTAAAACTAACATAAAACTTTTCGTAACGCATGAGCATGATCCTATTACCCTATTTTAATAAGCAATTAATTTACCCTTAAATTCAGTGAAGTTTAAAACTCAAAACGATTACTGTTTAATAATAGCTTTGACCCCTTCACAACAAGCTCTGTTATATCTCCTTAAACTGTTTACTTTATAAAAAGTTTGTTTAACCACATAAAAAAGTGCTGGTAAGTCCCTTGATGTTCATTACATTAAAATGAAATTTAAAACATTTTCCTTTGACATTTGCTCTATTTGTAACCGTCGACAGGAAACCAAAAGGATACCCAAAAGTCTTAAAACATTATCGTGTTAATTGAAATGAACAGCCAAACAGCCAAACAGCAGCAGCTGCCAGTATCACTTTTAAAGAAAAGCCTTACATTGAAAGCAAAACGTTAATCCTTCGGAAGATACTTTTAATTTGAATATGAAATTTGGCAAATACAGACAGAAAATTGCTTACGTAGGCGTTTTATTTTTTGTTTAAATGACTATGACTATGTTTTCCATGCAAGGCGGAATAAAAATTAAATAGAAATAGAAAATTTAAGTATTATATCATATGAATGTGTCCATACATTTTGTCATATCTGTGTTTAAACATAAACAAATACGTGTCAACTTAGAAATCACAAACTGAATATCCTCATCTCCAATAAACTATAAGTAGCTACATTTCATTGCATTATTAAAAACCAAAACTCATACGGCTTAACACATTAGTGTGAGCAATTTAAGTGCTCAATTGTGCTTAAACAAATAAATTTCATGCATAATTCAAATATTTGCCATAATTTGTCATGCCCATTGATGTTACATAAAGTGTATCTGAAATCAGCACAGCAACTCTATGGGAACATGCTATGGAGACATTATATGGGAACATTCTATGGCAAAAAAATTAAAAAAGAAATAAAAAATAAATATGAAAAGAAAAACGAGAAGACACACGCCGAAATAAAGAAGAAGAAAACAAGAAAATTATATTAAAATAAAAAAAATTTGAAAAAAAGACAAGAAAATGAAATAAATTTCCAAACTTCCAAACAATACATACACGTAAATCATACGCCCTGATGTCCGATTTTCCTCGTACATAACAATTTTGTTAGCTGCGTCTCAATTTTGTAATAAAATATTTAGATTGAATTAAACACGAAACATCATTCTACCAAAATTTAAATCCGAAAATTTTTGTTAACGTGTTACCTTACTTTTTGGATAGGATTGTTGTCGTCGAATTTTTTTAAGTTGAACTTGTGACATAATTTTTTCGAAAGACAGCTTAATAGTGTTAAATAAATGTTATACAAACAGAATAGTATCGAAATTTAACAATTAAATATAAAAGTATAATTAATTAATTCAAACATTCTACAGCCGGATTATGATTCCGTTTGAATATAAGACAGAAAGTGAATTTGTTAATAAAACTTTCACAGCAAAGTAACAAGACTCCAAAGTGCGAATATACAAGTCAAGTACGGCTTTGGGTCAGTTGGTTAAGGTGCGTTGACTCTGTGCTTCAAATTTGGCAGGGCACAAATTTGATTCATAGTACTTGCAATCTCAAAGAATTATTTACGAATAATTAAATACAAGAATTATTTCCAAGACCACTGATGATGAGTATTTGGCAAGACTCGAAACAGCCAAAAATTCAATTAATTAAAATAATATAAAATGAATTTTTGTTCTTGTAGTTCACTACTGTTCGGAAAACTTCCTTATAAATGTTGTATATTATAACACTTACTTTTAATACTTAGAAATTAAATTTTTTAATTTGCAAATGCCTTGCTTTTTTTAAGTATCAGCTCAACATGCTTCGCATAGTACAAAAATGTTAAAACAAAGTATTTTCAAAGAAGTTCATATGAAGTATGAGTGAAATATTTCTTAGTAAGAAGGTTAAAATAATTTTTTAGGTGGTTATCTTGATCTTGACGTGACATTTTTGTCACGCATATATTGTCATAATTAATGTCTTTTTAGATATCGAAGAAAGAAAAAATTATATATACAGTGCATTCAAGATATAGCAATTAATTCGACAAATGTGCAGCAATGAGTGGTTTTTATTTTATAAAAAAAATTTGTTTGATTAAAACTAAAATTAATTTAATAAATTCTCACAAAATTTAAATAAAAATGTGTTAATTTTTTGTTTTTTTCTATTAACTATTACTTAAAATAAAGACAAAAATCGTTTTTAATATTGCACCTAGTACAAATAACAAAAAAAGAGGTACTAATAAGCAATTTGATTTGAGTATTTAAAGTAAAAACGAAGCTATTTTGCTACTCGCTGTCCATTAAGTCTGCCACTGTTTTCCTTTTTAGCCGTCTAGGTATTGCAACCACCTGGAGAAGACTGGATGCTGTAACGTTGACAAGTATTTTCAAACACTGTTTGTGACCTTTTAGCCACGATGTCGACTTTTAGCATGCCAAGGTCACGGTGGAGATCACTGTTTCTAATGTAATATGGAGCATTTACGATGTATCGAAGATTACTCTCAGTTTATCTTTTTCTAAAAAAGATAAAATATTCTGTGGTGCACCACACGGTAGTCCAAAATGGGTTAATATTTTAAACTAATTCAATATTTTCGAAATAAGTGCCTGAGACTTTAATATATTTTATTTTTTTAAGACAATAATGATATCTTTTTAAGTTAATGGTGTTAATACCTATGCTTCTTATATACTATGTTTATATACTTTGACAAAATATTTAAAAAATTTTTTTGTCACTAACCTCATTGCTATGAAAACCGATATCCTGATTTAACTGTTGATATACTTTTAAAGTAGTTTTTTGTTAAGATTGTAGTCGAAAAAGCAAATTTGCGTTTTTTCCTTTCGTTTTTCTGTATTAATTACTTTCTCATTGGCCTTCCTCTTTCTCCAATAAGGTTTACTCTGACTTCATTTCATGCTACTAAGATCCTTTTAGTTTCTAAAGTAGTTTAATTATTTTCATTTTGCATCCATAGTTTTTTAAATAGATTTTATTGTAACTTTTTACTTAACTTCACATATATATTCAACATGTTTTCTATTGATTAAACAACTCAGCTAATATTAATTAATTTTTAGTAAAACAAAAAATTTGATTTTGACTATTGAGCATTTGTATCTCCTTAAACGGAAGAGGCAATAAAACTCTGTAAAGTAGGTTCTATACTACTTTTTATTGACGCAACAGGACTTAAAGACGGTCGCAGTGCTACACTCTAACAATAATAATAATAATTCAGCATTTGTAGCAAATATCTTTAACATTAAGTAGGATCACTACATAGCAAACTTAAGTTCATTACAAGCTTAAGTTCTACACTCATAAGAATTATACTATGCATATATTATTTAATAAACAATTTTTAATGATAATTTTTATAAACAAATTGAAAAAAAATGAGTTTATTACTGTCTGTAATGAAAATTCAAACAAATTTTCAGATTAAAAAGATAACAATAAGCAAAATATCAACACAGTTAATTTATTTTAATCGCTATTATCATTCATTATTAATTTTCAGTAAAATTTGTTTTCTAAATATTAATTAAAACAAACAAATTCGTTTTTATATTTGCTTGTGTTTTTAAATTGAATTATACGCTAAACCCTCATTATCTCATGCGTAAAAAGGTGAATTAATACAATGTCTGTATTCTTAAAAAAAGAAGGAATAGAAGGTATAAACAATTCAATGTAAATTGTATACTTAAAAATTCAAATAACTGAATGTCCTAGAAAATTCTACCAATTCGATTAGCATTCAGGTACCACGAAATTATTAGCGAAATTTACGGATGAATATTATGAATGACCTGAATACCTGACCAAATACAAAGTAAAGCGCGAAACTGCATCGATTCTTAAATTTTGCATTTTCACCTATCTACCTGTAAGATGTGTTTAGGGAAGATTTAAACTAACCCATGACATTGGTAATTCTGCTCACATATGTTTGACTACCAAATAGTATAAAATTTGGTATGATTAAATATTTTGCAATAGTTGTTGAAAGATTATCATCAAAGCAACAGTTCTTGTGAGAATAGCTACTATAAAACTTATTGATTAAAATAATTAAAATAGTAAAAATTAAATCATCATACAATAATAACAATGGCTTCAGTTTTGGATTTGTCTGGCTACAGAAAATATTCAATTAATTTTGAACTCGATTTTCTGAATTACGAGCACAAGAAGTTTAGCAAACGTCGCCGAAGTATTGCGTTCTCAGACGATACATTTGCTGATACAAATAATCACTGGATCACATATTCTAGCGTAGAAAACTTGAATAGATTTAAAAATCCAATGGAATTAAATACTCAAACTCAGTGCTTATCAAAGGATTTTTTGGAATCTAATTGTTTGCCAGTACAGCCACAAAAAATATCAAAAGTAATTTTCTATGAAGACAATATAATGTACAATCTACCAATACCTGAGAAATCTGAAACGGATGTGAAGTGTACTGATGCTTTCGAAAGCGATTGGACTTCGCTCAAAGAGTTTTTATATTTATTCCAAAATACTTATCAATTAATGTATAATTCAAATGAATAATGTTTTTGTTATTGTAAACAGTATTCGAATGTAAATATGTGTATTGAAACAAGTAACGTGTAAATAAGATTATTAATCCATTTAACAGTAAATAACTTATATATCTTTCAGATAGAAAGAAACAATAAATAATTTAGAAATAAAGAAAACATTTATTTATCTTGTACATAAAAATTCAATGCGTTTTTATTAAAATATAAAATATTTACTTTTAATATTATAGAAAATAGAAAAATGTAGTCAGTAACTGTATAACACATTGACACATTATATATATAATGTATATAATTTCAAGAGATATCACATTCGAAAATTATCGTATTATTGAATATTTGTTTTTTTTTTCTTATTGGTTTATTAACCGCTTTTTGTGGTTTAGGGCTATTGCAAACTTAGAATTAATTCTTTTGCATTTTCTATTGCATTTTAGAATTATTTTAAATGTTTACATACTTTAAATAATTCTAAAGAAAGTTCTTATTTCAAACTTTCTTTTTAAGTTATCTGAACAAAACGCCTTAAACGTACTAAATCTTCAAAGGAAGAACACTACTGTTGAAAATGCATCGCACTAAAACAACTTCTCAACCTACTCTGGCTTCAACTTTCTTGTTGATGAAGGTTCCTGTTTATCTAATTCCTACGATGACTACTCAAACTGTGAGTTTGAATAAAAACACAAAAATATTGCTTTTCCGTCAGAACGCTTATATTCACTACAGGTTCCCACTACTTTAAAAATTTTTCCAATATGTTCTACAAATATTACTTGTTTTATAAGAACACCACAGCGATTTCGTTATCCAGAATAAAAATATGACTATTCTTATATATTAAAATTATAATATTTGCAAATAGCAAATGTATAATAAAAAGGTTATAAATTGAAATATAATTCATAATTGTGAAATAATATATAAATATGGAACGAATGATTATTAACCAGGTTTCTGTCCTACCATACTACCTACCATTTCAAAGGACATTTGTACAGCACAGATCCAACCGTATGCACGATACGATACGATTCAAGAATTTAGAATCTAAGTCGCCAGTGTATACATTAGGAAAATGTGATGCATAAAGGACAAAAACTCTTTGGATATAACAAAGTAATATTAAATATAGCCGATATTTATAAGCTTATGAGGGCAACAAGGCTACATAAGATTTAATAGAGTTATTTTATTATTATAAAGCGATCTCCTGATCGCAGTACTTTATGTTCTTTACACATATTGTATTTTAAAATAATATGTGTAAATATAGGTATTAAATGTATTTAATTGCAATTTATGATTATTAACATACCAATTAGATCGATTAGATATTATTTTGCACTTATATTGAAAATTCATTTTGAAAAATTAAAGGCCAATACTCCAAGAGCATTGCTGGCGCCTTGCATTAAAATTTATTCGAAATAACTAAATTTTTACATGAATCTTTAAGTCCCTTCAAGTCTTAATAATTTTAATGCATTTTTAACTAAACTAGCCATGACATTATCAGTGCTATCAAATTTCAGTATGTACAACATTTATCTTTTGCTCTTTGATAGTATTGAAAGTATTACTTGAACTAATCTAAGTCCTTTAATTACGCTGATTTATAAAATTTTAAGAACCTCAATCTTTTATAATAGCTAATAAATGTTTGATTTTCTAAAAAACATTATTATTACTTAATAATAAACTAATTTTAAACTAAATTAGTTAGTAAATTAGTTTTAATTTTAAACTAATTTATCATTGATTACTTTTTGACTACATATTATAAATAGATTAAACGAAAACCCTCATTCGTGTGTAGTATATTTGGGACATACATACATTAAAAAATGTTTGAGTTCTTTAAAATGAAGTGCAATGCAATTCATTATTTTAATAGAGAGATTTTCACGAATAGTATTGAAGTGCAACAATAAAATTTTATTATTTCTTATTAATTGAATTTAAGGCTTACCACGCAGCTGTTTCGACTATTATCAAATACAACATCATATCAATATTATCAAATACCCATCATTATTGGTTTTTTTGGAAATACTTTTTATATTTAATTATATTCCTAAATATTTTTTTAAACTGAAAGTACCAAGGTTTGCATTCATACCTTTTAAGATTTGAAGGTCAGATTTCGCATTAATTAGTTATTAATAATTTTTATACTATTAAGTTAAATAATTAAAAATAATTGTAAGATAATAAATTGTTGTGTACTAAAAAGTGTAGTCCTTATATATTATTACTAACTCAGAGTACAGGTAACACGGAATTACTAGCGAAATTTACAGTTCGTATTCTACGTGCACCTTGAATAATGTAAAGATAGATACGAATGTGTGTACATCCTCAAATAAATATGACATCCTCAAATATCTACCTGTATAACTTTTAAAGACATTTTCATTAACTTAAGGATTATTTAATTTTTTTCTGGTCACAGTTACTAATTCACATAATCAAGGCACGTAAGCATTGTATGTTTAACGTTTGAGCATTTTTTGTTAATATATTGTTAATACAATAGGAATCATTATTGAAATATGTGTTGGATTAGGAATAGAAAACCTTTAAATAAATTTATTAATAAATTATATAAAATATAATTAATGTATTCTAAATCATAGTGCAAGATGTTTAGTAAACAGCTTTAAGATATCATAATAGAATAGAGCTATACTACTGATACCTATACCGGCTGAAATATACATTCATTCTTAATTGAATATAAGTTGGACAGTATTAGAAATCCATTAGTACAACTGCTAAAAGTGAAAAGTGAAAGAGCGATCTAACAATTATGAAATTGTTAGATCAAATTACGAGCCGAAAAAGTTTCATATCTACCAAATGTCTTTATCAACATATTATAGATATCCAAATCATGTCAATAGGGCTGATAAGTGTGCAAACCAATTAATAGATTTTTTTTTTTACTATTTACTATATTAAAATTCAAGCAATTCAGACTTATGTATAATAATCTATATATATCTATATATAGCATATATGTTTGTATGTATGTATAATGTACAATATTATGCATTACATTCATGTATAAATTTATAACAAAAAAATTCGTAATTATTAACAAATGAAAAATAATTTATTAACAATATTAAGTCATTTTAGTTCTACATTAAATGTTATAGTTGAATGGAGAATTTCATTACCTGAATTCACTCATAGTTATTCATAGTGCAGAAAACAACATAAAAGGACCAAAACTCAAAAAAACCCGCGACTTCCTTAATAAACTTCACAATAATGAATCTTGGGTTGAAAACTCTTTTTGCACAAAATCTTAAGAAATAAGTTATTAAATAAAAAAAATATCTTCAAAATCTTGTTGATAAAGTATTGGTCTTGTGTTTGTACAGGAATGATTAAGTTATGTTTCCCGAACATAAACAGGAAATCAAAAGTATATGCAGCCACTACTGCTGAATTTAATTTTTAAATGCCACATCCATAGGTTAGGTTAGGTGAAGTGGAGAGAAGCACGAGTCCCCCAAAATTAGTTAAAAAGCCGTTTTAATTTCTCGTAATGGTGGGTCTAACTTTATCGGCTACTACCAGCCGGAAGCATTGATAAATGCAAGAATCTGGCCATCAGTAATGTTGAAAGTATGGACGAGTTTCTTGAAGAGTGGGGCACCCAATAGCTTAAACCTGGTTTCAGACAAACCTGGACATAAACACAATAGATTTTCTAGTGTCTTTTCTAAGACCGCCGGCAGACAAGTACTGCTTGAATTCAGCTTGAGCTTGAATTCATGTCGTCCTATAGTCAAGTGTCCCTGTAAGAACAGATATTAACTCTTAGATACTTCTGATTTGCTTCTGTGTACCTAATCAGAGATTCTACATTTTGACTAAAATGGACAAGAACACTCTATATATATACATATATATATTCTATATATATATATATATATATATATATATAATATATACATATATATTAGGGTGGCCGTAATATGTATGGGGGCAAAAAAATGTGTTCGAATTTTAGATGCCACCCCCTAAATTTATTTGAATACTCAAAAAACTACTAAATGTGAAGTTTTAGACTAATCGGATAATGTTTAGAGGTCGCTCATCGACCTTAAACTTCGGAAAAATGCCATTTTTTCACTTTTTTCAAATTTCTTCGCTCCCATCTCGCGTATTTTTCACCTTTGACTATTTGTACTAAATTAATATTATTCTTTAACATATTAGCTTTCAAATAAGGTAAAAATCAATCAATTTCGTCCACAATTAACTAAATTATCACTAAAATAAGAAATCATACTCGACGTTTATTGAAGCTTTCAAGAGCAGCATAAATATGGGAGTAAATACGAGTACGTATGAGCGAAAGCACAGTTTCTTGGACACAAAATAGTACAATATAATATTTGAAGACAATCAAATACTTCCTCACTATATATAATTGTCCACACTTGATTTGAATAATATGCACAAAATAGATTAATAAATATAATAAAAGGAAAGGAGTCCTTAAGTAAACAAAAGAAATTCTCTTAGGTGTTAAGGATGAAATAACAACTTTTTGTTACAAAGAACTACAAAAATCAATTTGGAGAGATGATTATAAAGAACTATTGCAACTAGTTATCATCTCTTTGGGAGAAAATTCATCACCAATATTCCGTGACCCTGGACCAATGCACCATGCTCGTTGGATGTCCAAAGCCCTTTACTGTTTAAAGATATATTTATTTCGAAATGAGTTCACATTGTCTTTCGAAGAGCAAAAGCTAAAAGAAATCTGTTTGTTCATAATACATGTTTACGTAAAATATTGGTTCAAATGTGTTATAGCATCAGAAGCAGCTTACCAAGATTTTTGTTTTATAAAAGAAATGTATAATTATAGATGTATTGATAAGACAATATCTGAGGCTGCTATTAAGAAGATGTGTAACCATTTATGGTATTTATCCGATGAATGCATTGGTCTGTCATTTTTTGATGACAACATTCCAATTAAAATTAAAAAAAGAATGGCAGATAAGTTAAAAAAAATTATATCAATGAATGTTGAAGTAGATAGTGATGATAACAATGAAAGCCACGACAATGTGGACGATATTAAAAAAGACGGAGAAAAACGAATTCTTTTGAAGACGGAGAATGTAACCGATTTTTTATCGAAATCACTAGAGGATTTTGTGACAGCCAATACCATTAACTTTTTTAAGCGATTCAATATATCTACAGATTTCTTGAACCTAGAACCAGATAAATGGAACCAACATACAGATTATGTACACGCGTTAAAAATTGTTCACAGTATAAGACCTGTTAATGATACAGCAGAGCGAGGAGTAAAACTTTTCGAAGAATTTAATAGAGTCCTTGGTTAAAATGAGCAAAATAAACAATATTTATTGCAAGTAATAACAGATTATAGAAAGACTTTTAAAAAGTATACTAAAACAGTTTTGTCAAATAATAAATAAATTTATTATTTTTTTTTTTAAATAAATTACTTAAGGACTACTTTCCTTTTATTATATTTATTAATCTATTTTGTGCATATTATTCAAATCAAGTGTGGACAATTATATATAGTGAGGAAGTATTTGATTGTCTTCAAATATTATATTGTACCATTTTGTGTCCAAGAAACTGTGCTTTGGCTCATACGTACTCGTATTTACTCTCATATTTATGCTGCTCTTGAAAGCTTCAATAAACGTCGAGTATGATTTCTTATTTTAGTGATAATTTAGTTAATTGTGGACGAAATTGATTGATGTTTACCTTATTTGAAAGCTAATATATTAAAGAATAATATTAATTTGGTACAAATAGTCAAAAGTGAAAAATACGCGAGATGGGAGCGAAGAAATTTGAAAAAAGTGAAAAAATGGCATTTTTCCGAAGTTTAAGGTCGATGAGCGACCTCTAAACATTATCCGATTAGTCTAAAACTTCACATTTAGTAGTTTTTTGAGTATTCGAATAAATTTAGGGGGTGGCATCTAAAATTTGAACACATTCGTAAATAACGGCCACCCTAATATATATATATATATATATATATATATATATATATATAGTCTTTACAATTGTTATTTATGGAAGACAATATATGAAAAGATAATAGGTCAGTACCAGTGTAGCTCAAATCAATGCAAATCAGCTACAGAATAAAAGAGTAATTTATGATTTCGTGAATATTTGAAATTCATTTAAAGTTTATATACATTTACTTATATTAAATATTTATTTATCGTTTTAAATGTAAATAAAATGGGTCCTAACGAATATCCTGCCTATTTTATTTAAATGTTTGAAATTTTTTATATTTGTTCGTTATCTTGAATAATTATGTTTTCCCAACATTTAATTTATTCGTGATGATATTTTTCTCATTCTTCGTCGGTTTTAGCATTCTTCTTTTTGCAGACTACGCATTTTACACATAAATTTAAATATTTCCCAAAAAAACGTTTCTTTTATTGCTTATTTTGTGTAATTTTACGTCATTGAGCTCCAAATTTTTGTTTACTATTCAAAATTTCGGGTATAAAATTGGAGAAAACAAAATGAATATAAAAACAAAAGCGTGAAACCTATTTTTATGCATACTCATGTTAGGAATTTTGATTTAAATAGAATTAAATGGAAGACATATGAAAAATTGAAAATATAAATTAATTGAAACATTTTAGATATTAATTTGTTTTGAAAAAATATTTTTGCTTAATTTATTGTCTAAATAAAGTCAATTTATATGATTAATTTATTTTCTGAGATTCTTAATTTATGCTCTTAACGAATTCCAATTTCCATTTATATTTATTTATTACAACAATGCTGACAAATGTAATTTCCTTTATTTACTCTAAAAACATTATTATATTTGATGTACTAAATTATTATAATTTATATAATATTTACAGAAAATCAATATTATATATAATTATAAATGTATATGACTGCAATTATGGGTTTTAAATATTTTAAAACAATAAACATGGCTTGAATCAAGGGACTAATAAAAAAGTCTTATGTGCTATAAATTAAATATATTTGTATTACATGGTAGTATGTCAATATAAAGTACATTATAAAAAATATTATATTTTGTGACACATATATATATATATTTTTTTTCTGATATATATATTATATCCATACTCCATCCATTAGGAGCTTAAGAAATCTACAAATGTTTTTCACTGGTTTCTATTATGTGGTATTGTTCTCAACTCGTTAAACAATTTGCCCATTTCCTGCTGAACTGTCCTTCTTCAGGTCATTACTGGTTTGTATCCGCGCTTAGTCCTCTGCGTCTGTCTCTGGGGGTTCCAAGTAAGTGCAGTATGCGGGATATCTTCATAAGGCTTACGCAGTGTGTGTCCAATCATTGTTTGGTGCGTTATTCTCCATAGTTCTTCATTTAAAATTGTGAAATTATAACATCAATATATTGGCATACACACATATTTTAATTAAATAATATTCGTATATAATCATTAGTTTAATACGTTATTTTTTATATTATAAAAAACACTATTTTATATTAGCATCTCTTTCCATCCAAATTTATCGCCCTACCACAATCCTGAGGAAATCACCAGTGTAAACGATAGTGACTTTTGGCAAATGTATTCAATGGCCAAATACAATGACTGAAAGCCATTGGAAAAGCAAACACATATGTTTGACATCGCCATTACTGGCAGAGTTGTAACAACCTCATATTAATGTTATTTTTTTTGCGGACTAAATCATATTCTATATAAAAGAATTTTTTTATTTTATGCTTTTATTAAATTATATTATATATATTTATATGTAAGTTTTGTACAATATACATACTCATGTTGTTTTTTGTTGAGCACGTGCTTTAGCAAATGACTGACTTTTTTGTCATTTGTGATTTGTATTTCAAAGGCACTGACAGTCTGTGAGAAAAACTTTTTTATAAGCTTCTTAAAGAATTATTGTATTGAATTATGTAAAAAAAAATTCCGTTTACATAGATCTTAGATAAAATCTATGATTTCAGAATACAATAAAAAAAATTAATATGCTTTTATTTTTCATTACTACAACAGATATGACATTCACTTATAGGGAATCTTTAGTAGGAGATCTTTAGAAGGTAGTAGATGTTGAAGGTGTTCTATTTATTAAATTTGGAGATTTGTTAAATTTGTTCGTAAATCTCATAATATTTTTATATATGAGTTTTTGGATCACTTTCGGTTCTAATAGATACAAATTAATGTATCGTTTTTTTCTTAAAAATTTTCAGATACAATATAGAGATTCTGGAATCAAGGGATTAAATTTATTCATTATACAACTTTTTACATTATTTTTTTTTTAGCAAACTAGGAATATAGTAAATAATAATATATCTATATAAAAAAAGAGTTAATAATCAAAACACTATAAGAAGCTATAATTCATAGTTTGTTTGTATAATTTCACTCAAAAAAGGCTTTTTACATATAGTAAGAAAAAATATGCATAACAGAAGTCTCTGCAGAAAAAATATTTTCTAAACAAAAAATAGACAATTTCCAAAATTAACTTTCAATTCGTTGAACTTGTGTTTCCCAGTAAAGCTGTGGTTTATAAGCTCGTTATAATTTAAAGCATGGCAAGTGTTCCGGTTAGTGTCATTTAAAAAGGAGAAGGTGACAAAAAAACCTGAAACTTGAGCATTAAAAGTTTGTGAAGCCTTAGTCAACGCTTATAATTTGACGGGGACGAGTTCTAAGCCTGGCACTTACAGTTCAAACAAATTATATACGGACTATAACCTGATTCAAAAACTCGAATATTTCTTAAGACCATTGATGATGAGTACTTGGTAATTTAACTAAAATTTTTGTTGTTGTCTTTTGATTTCTATTCGGACCTTTAAAAAACACATTGCTTTTTAGTTTATTTTTGTGGTTGGTGTGAAATAATTATTTGGTTTTTCTTAATACTTATGGCTTAGATTTCGCAAATTATGACGGCTTGAATGATTACGAATAATAATGTGGTAGACTTTGTACAGAACCATATTAGAAAACACATTTGAAAAGTCTTTTATACGAAAATTTTTGTTTTTTTATATATAAATTACTACTGAAATCTGTTAAAGATAAATTTATGACTTGGGCACCTTACTCTTTAGGATTTGAAGCAATGTAATTCTGGAAAATTAATATAAAAATTGAGGTTAATGTTTAACAGCGAGTTTGAAATATTAAAGCTTTTAAAAGTATATTAGAGGAAGTAATAGTGTTAATGATACTTATTCGAATATATAATAATATTAGCTGTTAAGCACAGATAATTTATTTAACAATATATACATACATGGAAAGTAAAATATAAATGAAAAAAAAATGATATACTATATGATTATTAAAACCAGTTAAGTATATTCTAGTTTTTCTTCAGAATACTAGTACTTTTTCAACTTAAACTAAATATCAAGAATATTAAAACTAAAAATTCTAACATTTCTTTTTAAATCGAACAGTTATTGAAATATAAATTCATTTAATCTAATTTAAAATAAATTCAGACGCCTACCTTCTAAGTGTTTTTAAATACTTTTCATTTCTTTATTTTAATATTTCAATATTTAATATTATTATTATTATTTGATATTATTTAAATCTCATTATTTGTTTCAGCTCACGCTCTTACCATTATTTACATTTATCCAGTTCAGATTTCAATCAAAGCTTTAACACTATTTACAATGCTACCCATATCCTTGCGAATCAGCAGATATCTTCTCATGATTCATGTTACAAATTGAAATGTCTGTGTTTACACAGCAAAAATTTCGCTCAGAAAAGAAAAAAGAAACAAAATTCTTCCACATGATTTTACACTCTAGCACATACGCTTTAAGCTTGAATATGTACACATGTACTTTCACATGCTATTATATTTAAATGGCTGAATAATGTAGCCAGTGATGTGTAAACCACGTGATATCCTAATATGTTTGGAGGCATGAGTATCAAAATAGATAAAAAATTGTTGTGGAACATGACAGCCAAATTGACTTTTACAACAAGTTAGCAGGTCATAATTTTCGGGCCAGTAAAGTTGCTGCTAAGCATTTAAGTTTAACTTGAAGTTACTTCGGTTTATTGGTAATTTTTTAGTTGATGCGTGAAATTTGTTGAAACCAATATTTTTATAGATAACATATGTATATTAATATTGAAGTGTATGTATGTCATAAAGTAAGATATATTACTTAAACGAGAGTCCAACAATAGTTATTAATGGTTCCACCTGTGTCTGATTGTTTCCTTATATTCAATGTTAAATATTTTCCTTTGAACAATAAAAATTTTATTAATTGATTTACTGAATTATTTGGACACCGTGGCGTATGAGTTACATATAATATACTCTGTTCACTGTTTACTTAAATAATTCTTTTATATTAAAAAAAAATAGCATTTGATTTCTGTTGAAATATAATATCTTATATATAAAATTTCCATGTCACAATGTTAGTTACCGTACTCCTCCGAAACGGCTTTACCGATTTTTACCAAATTTTATATGCGTATTCTGTAGGTCTGAGAATCGGCTACTATCTATTTTTCATACCGCTAAAGTGATTAGGGAGTCCCTACCGTACCGAGTCCCTACTTCGTTTCTTCGTCTTCGCCTTGCATGGCAGATGGAAAATGTACTAAAAATTTTTCTAAAGATTTCACTAATGATACTATAACAAATACCGACGGATATCCAATATATCGTCGAAGAAATCCCGATAATGGGGGACAATGGCGGGTGGTGCCGTATTCGCCTCTGCTAAGCAAGACATACAATGCTCATATTAATGTTGAGTTTTGCAGTTCTGTGAAGAGCATCAAATATATAAGTATGTCCATAAAGGCAGTGATATGGCTGTGTTTAGAGTAGAAAATACTAATGTAAATGCTCCTCCAATGAACAAAAACGGTGAAATTACGCTCTACCAAATTGGTCGGTACATCAGCTCCAATGAAGCTGCTTGGCGTATCTTCGGTTTTCTAATTCATGAACGGGATCCAGCAGCTGTTCAGTTAGCCGTCCATCTTGAAAACGGTCAGCGTGTATTTTTTTCACGAACGAGACAGTGATTGATCGTGGTACAAATCCACCTAAATCTACACTCACTGCATTTTTTGAATTGTGTAATAGTACGGATGATTTTGGTGCCTTTGCAAGAACATTACTCTATTCACAAGTACCACGCTATTTCACATGGGCTCAAACAAAAAAATGGATGCCCCGCAAGCAAGTTTCACCAGTTGATGCATGTCTCAATTTATTTAAATCGAACGCTTATTTACAGTTAATCCAAGACACACTGAGTGCTTTTATCTTCGACTGTTGTTGGTTAATGTTACTGGCCCATTATCATTATTATTATTTACAGTCAATCCAAGACAATTTAAATTTGAAGATACAACAGTTGTTGCCAGGGAACTTGGTATCATACAAATCTATTGATTTTAAATTAATAATTTAATAAATAAACTATAATAACTTAAAAATAATATTGTTTGGCGTTTGTTATTTTTATTTTCCTTTTCGTTCATAGCGCTCCATGCCTATTTCATGCATATACCACATACTTACACACTTATAATAAGTAAGTTACTTTTTGTCTACACTAGAATTTATCTAGAAACTAGAAATAATTTATAAGGCAAAACAACGTTTGTCGGATTATCTAGTTATTATATAAAATACATATATATAAAAACAAAATGTAAAATATATTGTTTTTTGAAATTCAAATTTTACATTACATCAATGTGTTAATTTTTTTAGTTGGATGAATACTAATTTCCAAAAGCTTCGTTCCTTTTAAAAAGTCAATAATGTGAATGAAGACAACTAATGCTGGTATCAGTAACGAGAGCACAAAATCAGTATCTGACACCAATAATCAATGTTTTCAAAAGATTTAGCGTAAATAACATTTTTAAAAATTTTTTATTTATTTAAATTCGAATATCTTTTTGGCTTCCTTAAAAGCACAAAAAATATTGTCAACCAATCTAAGAGTTAAATCACAAGAAAATTGAAAAAATGATGAGGTGACTGAAAGGAAATAAAATCAAAATATTAAATTTACAAAAGGGAAATAAATAAGTTTTTCTCCTTCTTTTTGCTTTTAAATTGTTTCTTGTAACATAAAAGATTGATTCATTGAGACAGTTTTTTAATAAAAAATAATCCAATTCTATCTTATTGTAATGTTTACTTTTTATCAAAAAACAAAAGTAACTTAAAGTCAATTACTCGACTAAATTGTTAGATTAGAAAAGGCGACCGATTCTAGACTAATCATATAACAATTAAGTTAAACTCTTTTTACTCTAGTAAGTCTTCATATATAAGGTTCTAAGGCATTCAAATTTATTGTTTGATTTTTCAGTTTTAAATAAATTTATTGATTGTTTTTAAAAAAAAATTCTATACTGAACAAAATCTAATTTGTTTGAATGTACCCATTCTATAAAGATCTTATAAAAAAAAAATTAATTCAAATAAATAGTTATGACTGGACACTATTTCTTATGCTAAAATTTTTATAAAGGGATTGTATTGTTACTCATTTGAATAGACTCTGGGACTCATTAGATCATATTTTATCAGCACTTTAATTCCAAAAACTGTTTAGGAACTGTTATATTCAAGTAAATTGTTGATATATTAGTTTAGTGATCATTTACGAGATCACTATCGTAAGAAAAAATTTGCTAGCTATTCATCTAGATCTTCTTTTTGGCATTGTGGCCTTTCTTATACATGATTAGGGTGCTTGTTATCGTAGTTAAATTCTACAAATATTTGCTACCTTAAGTTGCACTCCATCTGAACGAAGTGTCATATACCTACTTTGCAAACTCAAATTTGAAAACTTCAACTGACTTACATAAAGTATTTAAACAAAAATAAAAAGCTCTCATGTACCTACTGTAAGTCTTGTTTAGTTGTATTAATGAAAGTATTTGATATAAGAAATTCTTTATGAAAAATTAATAACAATCCACGAGTAACTGGGAATAATATTCACTGATCTCTTTGAAAGTAATCAACTCCATGAAATAAATTGCTTGTGACCTGTGCCCTTCTATAGTTAATACGCAGCTAATGTTATATAACACTAATTGCAGACAAACAAGTCGAATTTATCGTATAACTGCAAAATAAATTACATGTTTAGATCTAAATTTCATGTCAAATTATAGTCAAGTATGTCTAAACTATAAGTATATCAAGAAATATTTAGATTTTTTATTTTTCAAAATTTTTAATCTATGAAGTTTTATAGAGTTTTACTTATAGAGCTTAAAGAGAAAGTAACAGATCGCTGTAGTTTACAACACACTCATATTCTCTATATTCTTTTTTGACTAAAGATGTTAAATCAGATTTTAATCTAAAAGGATAGATTATGGTTAGAGAAGATGGTATCCTCGACAAAAATACATTTTATTCCACAACATTTTCTCGTTTTAACTCTATATATTTTGTGCAACGTCTTTCCAATTTCTATTCCTTTTCGAATAATAAAATTGATTGAGATTGTTAAAATATTCTTTTATCTTTATAGGTACATGTTTTAATAATATTCACTGTCGTCTGTTTTAATAAAAATAAATGTGAATTTTTATGCCGCGTACATTTTAAAAGACTGTCGACATGATTGTGTTTATCGACGGACTATCTGAAGGTTTTCCTGAACTGATTTTATCAGCGAATCCATTATTTCAATTGTATAATAGAATGTACTGTTAACGATTTATGTTTTGTTTATAGTAAAATCTTATTGAGAATGTGGTTAAAAATTTTTCGGAATTGTCACAACATTGAATTTATGATAAATTATTTATTTCAATTAAAATGACTCGTGTTGAATTAAAACTACTGAGTTTTACTGAGAAAAATACATTAAATGTAATGTCAATTTTCAACATATAACCTGATTTGCTAAAGGGTGTTATAGAATTTTAAGCCGTTTGGTCAACTTGCGAAATCTTATCACTAATATTATTATTTTACAATAACTTAATAACTAAAGCTTTTAACCATTAAAAGTTATGGTGCTGCATTTATGAAGTATTTTCTCGATTTTCTCATTGGGTTTTTATTCAGAAAACAACACAGGAGAAGCAAAATAAATCAAAATTGAAGGGAATCACAATATTAAAATTTTATTTAATATAACGCCTGATTTTTTATAGTTTTTAAACATAAATTAAATGGCGTAAATTGTTTAAAATCAATTGTTTTAAAAGGGTTTAAATAGTAACAAAAATATAACAACAAAAATTTTAGTTAATTTATTGAAACTTGGCTGCTTAACGCTGTTTCGTGTATTGCTAAGTATACATCATCAGTGATCTTTACGAAGTATTTGAATATCTTATTTAGTTTATAGTCCGTGTATAATTTTTGTTGTTGACTTTTCATTACTATTCGAACCCTTCTTTCGACAAAAAAAAATTAACATTAAAAATTGTTTTGTATTATTATTTAATTATAATCAATTGATAGCTGATCCATGATTCTAAAATCTAAACCGTTACTATTATTGAAATAAATACATGTTTGGAGATCTACCACAATACAAGTGTATTTTAAATAGACTCTGTAATAGAAAGGAATAGATTTTAACTAATCCGATGGAATTAGAAGAATTAGAAGAAGTAATTGGTTTTACACCAATCATATGGTAATTTAGTTAAACATCCTTTAAAATTAATTAGATTCACAAAATAAATTCCTTTTGACATATTCCACTCCCGTACTATGTGTACCTATTATTATTTATTATTGAAGTATTATTTCAACAAACACTTATTTCAATCAAACTAGTCGAATATGTCATATACCAATAACAAAAACGTGATTATCGGCTCTAAGCTTCAAGTCTTTCACAATATGAATCCATTTCTTATAAACTTAGTAGTATATAGTACTGGTTTTTTAAAAGAAATGTTATGTTATTCTTAAAAAAACAAGTGCTGGTAGCTTGCTAGAGAAGTTCTTTTCGATTTAAGCAAATTATGCTGTGGCACACAATTATTAACTATAAAATTTTTAATATATTACAAAAGTGTTAACATAAAGAAGGATACATTGTTAAAGAATTTCCTTATTTAAACTTTGCGAATTTTCTTTATTCAATAATACTAAATAGTATGTATATAAATAATTTTAATTTCTTTTTTATAAAGAGGGTTTTTCGAAAAGTAGTGAACTACAACAACAAAAACTCAATTTTTATATTATTTAAATTAGTTAAATTTTTGGTTTCGAGTCTTGCCAAATACCCATCATCGGTGGTCTTGGAAATAATTCTTGTATTTAATTATTCGTAAATAATTTTTTGAGACTGGAAGTACCAGAGATTGAACTCGTATCATGTCAAATTGAAAGCTCAGAGTCAGTGTTTATTAGCCAACTGACCCAAAGCCGTACTTGAATTTTATGTTCGCACATTTTTTTGGAGTTTTGTTAAAACCTCTTTATGAAATATACTAGTTTCTATTAAGTTTCTGTTTTATCTAAGAAAAAATTAAACAAAATTAATTAAAAAATATTAATTACAAAAAAGCTTAATCTGTAAATATTTCGTATTTTTTTTCTTAAATATTTTAATATACAATTTATATTTATTCTTTATTTATTTATTATTTTTTTTATTTTTTATTTTTTACTTATTTATTTTTAACTTATTCTTTACTTATTTAGTTTCTTTTTTATCTAAGAAAAAATTAAACAAAATTAATAAAAAAATATTAATTACTAAAAGCTTAATCTGTAAATATTTCGTATTTTTTTTTTAAATATTTTGATATACAATTTATATTTATTCTTCATTTATTTATTATTTTTTTCACTTATTTATTTTATTTACTTATTTATTTTTTACTTATTTGTTTTTTAATTATTTTTTACTTATTTAGTTTCTTTTTTATCTAAGAAAAAATTAAACAAAATTAATTAAAAAATATTAATTACTAAAAGCTTAATCTGTAAATATTTCGTATTTTTTTTTCTTAAATATTTCGATATACTATTTATATTTATTCTTTATTTATTTATTATTTTTTTTATTTATTTATTTCATATTATCTAATAATCTCTCCTTAAAATATTGTTCTAAGAATATTACATTTAGTTCTAGCATTTCAAGCTTATATTTAAATTATTTATATAACGTCTCATGTACGAGAAGAAACCGCGTTGAAGTCAATAAAAATTAACAATGTAAACGCGCACTATTTTTATACTTAAAAGAGAAGTAAGTACTGCGTTTAAATTGTCAATGCGCCATTGATAATTTTGTTGACCTTGGTATGCTTACTGTCGCCATTTTTACTATTACTGTCCTTTCCTATTCAGTGGCAATTTTCAATTTAAATTTTCCCTGCGTCTTATGATGTTTCTCTTATTGCTGTTTTGTTGTTTTGTTGTTTTGTTGTTCTTGAGCTACTTTAAGTTGTTTGCTTAGTTATGATTGCTTCTGTTGTTGATGGCATATTTCTGCACTTCAAATGAATTTAGTTTGAAAGCAGAGAAATTAACTTGAATATTGTGCAACGTAAAGGAAACGGAAGGAAATTTTAAGAGAGTTGCTGTTTACACTTTTATGTAGTAACTTGGTAAAGTACTAAATATTTAATTAACTTTGAAACCTCAAAGCATTTTGGTGTATATTTAATTAAAGTCAAATGTATTTACTTTTTTACTTAATTACATAAATTATTCTATTAAAAATATTAATGTTATAATCCTTTATTGCTGTTATTTTAATTTATTAATATTAGATTTCTAAGTAAATGGGCAGATTTTGATTTAATAGTTTATTAAAAAGTCTTACACTACCAAAATTTTTAAATTTATGTTAATAAAATCGATTTAAATAGTATTTGAGTCGTTTTTATGCTTGTAAATAAGTTTATTAACTTTGGCAAAAATTTATAGTCAAAAGGTTCGCAGTTTACCTCATAAATACTTGCCACAAAAAGAACGGCCTTAGGCTTAGTAAAATTCCATCTAATCCTCTTCAAATTAATATTGGCATGTGGATGTGGTATCCAATCTGCCAATCTAATCTACTATATTTTGTTTAATTTTATTTATGAAAAGTTTTTTATGGCTTTTATTTGAAAAAGTTTTTTATATTCTGTAAATTTTATTTGCATATTTGCAAGGATTTCAGTTAAAAATATTATTATGTTGAAACTTTTGTTATTTATCGTAGAATTTGTAGATTTTGAAATATTTGTTAAAAATGTATTATAAGGTTATTTAGGTGTATTCACTTTTGATATATTTTTGACATTTTGCAAAAGCGAAAAACAAAGAAAAAGCAGAAAAAACAATAATACTCAAAAATATTAAAAACAGAAACAATTGAAGGAAATTCAAGAATATTTGATTACAGACAGTGTATCTTAAAAAGAAGTTTTTATTGTGATATAAAATATGAAACATTTCAAAAATTTAACAAATTGTAAAATTTATATGTAAAATTCTAAATACCTAACACGATTTAACTTAAAGTATAGGTGTTCTTATTTGTGACTGAGTACAGAATTGATCGATGAGATTTGAGAGATAAGAACTGGGTGTAGGAAAACTAGATACACCGATGTTTATTTTTTAAACTAGACTAAATTTAACTCTGAAACTCTTCCCAAAAATTCGATGCATTGCACACATATGCATTAAAGAAATATTGGATGCATAAACATTAATTCACATTTAGTATTCATTCTGGTAAGAATCTATTGAGGCTTATAATTCAATTTATAATTAATGGATCTAATATAGGCAATAATATTCATGTTAAAATACAAAGTAAATCGATTAAATAAAGTAGAATAAATGATTAAATAAAACTATTTGTTTGAATATGTTAAACAAATATTATCTTGTGATAATAGAAATAAAATCACCAACCAAAGAGGCAGAAAAGTTTTACGCACGAACGTGATGCAGTTGCTTTCAGAAATGGGAAAAGCATTTCTTCGATTTAATAAGCACTGCTTTAGAATATAATAATGAAAATACTGACTCTTTTGAAATTTGGAAAATATTCTATAAAGATTTAAGAATAGAAAAATTTCATGTATGAGGTGAACATGTGGACCAGAAACACAATCGTTTGTATATTTCTAAAGCACTTTTAGATCGGTTTAAGTATTGAAAGTATTTTCAAGGATATCAGAATGAAGACCATATTCTGTTATCACGGAATATCATCTGTCATATAAAATAATGACTATATTGTAAGCTGAAAAAAGTTATGACTGGATGGTAAGGAATTGTTACTGCTTCCAAGAAGGTGGTACAGTAATTAAGCCATATTATGAAATACTACTAGAAAAATCAAACATTGTAATTATTAAACTATAGATTTATAATGCTTCGTGTACTTAAGAAGTTATGATGATGATAATCTTAAAAATTTTATACCTTGAATTAGGTAATATATATTGACGCAAAATTCTAAATTATCGCGATGTCTATACCGAAGCATATGCTATTAATATTGTCGTTCTGTCTATTAATTTCTTTCTTTTGAATGCGTGCCGTATAATCGAAAGAGTTCCAAATATGGATTTTTCCACACTCCTCTTATTAACAACTAATTAATATCACAAAATACTATGAATACTATGATATTTTTATTTTTGTATTTGTGATTTAAATGCTATCACATAAATATTATTTTCATTTGATTTTAAATCAATTTAAAATAAGACATTCTTAACAATTTGTTTATATATTAACGATTTCTTTTAAATAGAAAAAGCCGATTAGGGGAACTATGCAATTTTAATATTTTCGAAATTGTTTTGCGAATTTTTTAACTAGATATTTTTTTATAAGTGTTCAATGGTATATAATGTTTGATGAAATACAATATATTCGTAAAATATTTTATTGAGATAAGACCAAAAAAGATAGCTGATTTTATGTGTTCGCATAAGTAATTTTACTCTATGTACATTTTATGTTATATTTTGCTTTAAATATTATTTTCTATAGCATGTGTATAGTAATGCTATGTACTAAATAAATAACTGAATAAACTGAAAATTATTATTTTTTTCTTTTCGGCTTATATAGATATCTATAATAACAAAAAATAATGTATCTTATGCATCAAAAATATACACAACTTCATGCCCCTTAAAATTTCTAGGATATAAATAGCATTAAAGTTTACAAAATAACTAAATTTATTCAATAAAAGTACTGACAAAAATCTTTACACTTATCTCTATTTTATATATATATATAAAAACAATATATTTTTAAACATCTTCATATACTTACGACACATTGCCATCAAGAATCATGTAAAAGCTTAGAAGTTTAAAGTTTCCTACATACAAATGTATGTACTGAGATTTGTCTGTTAAGAGAATTTTTTTAAAAATTTAAATCCTTATTTGAACAAAATATGTTTACATACGAAGGCAAATATGTATGCAAATAGTAAAGTATATATATTTTTTTCATCATACGAGTTCAAGCAGTTGGCTTGTTTGTCTTGGTGCTTGACAGGAAGCACTTCTATATAAATGTGTCATAATCCTTTTGGTATAACATTTCCACTCTTGCTAATGTCAGAATCCTTATGCAAATTTCTTTCAACTCAACAATTTCTTGTTTCAATTCAAAATATGAGCAACAAAGCAGAAAAATACGTAGAATACCATATAATTTTGATCCGCTGTTTAAATATCACACTGAATATATACAAATGCATATCTTATAAAAATATTAGAAAAATATATGATATGTATATGTTCATTATTTCTCTGACATGTTATGCAAAATATACATTATTTCACATGTACCTACTGTATTCGTACATACATTCGTATCACATCATTGCCATAAGTGCCATTTTTCGCAAACATTTTTCTGACACTGCTTATTTATTTACTTTGTTTTAACTTTTGCCCTCCACTTAGACATTACTAATATTGCTATACTATATATTATTATTAATATGTGATATACAAAATATGGCAATATTATACTTAATTAGCGTGTAATGTTGTTGGCTTATTAATTTTATTATTGATGCTTAAGATTTTTTGTCCCACATTGCGTATGAGTGCTCATAATTTTGTTTCGATTTGTTTTGCGTGGCTAATCTTTTTTGTTGTTGTTTTTCTTGTTTCGTTGTTGTTAATTAGAACGTACAAGCAATTATTTTACTTAAGTTACTTACTATTCAAGCCAATTAGTATGATTTTTGTTTTTCCTTATAATACTCGTATTGTAATTAGTGCGATTTTTCCATTTAACTTACCTGTAAGAAAAATATATATATTATATTTGATTTTTATTAAAAAGATTATATTAAATATTAAAGAATGTATGTATTAATAATGACTATTTTATAAATGAACCAAAAACAATCGATACAGAAATTACACGTGAAAATACTTATGCTAATTTATAATACCTTTAGACATAGGCGTAAACAAACGGATATATGGGTCAGTAGACTCTCGCTTAAAATATGACTTAAGTAGTATTTCATTATAAAAAGAAGTCTAGTAGAAAAAAAGTAAAAGTAATGGGCCAATATATAGTATAGGTACAGATCGTATTTAATAGATTGAATTGAAGGAATCATTGTTCATTGTTCTTTTTTACTGTTATCTGTTGTTTCTATGTGCAAATTGTTACTTTTAATGTTTTAGTTTCTCTTCTGATTTTATGTGCTTGTGTACGGAAAAATTGTTCCTTGGCATAAATCGTAAAATTTTTTCATGGAAATTATAATGTTTTTAATTTAACTACAGGTTCCAATGGATACCAAGATTGGCTTTGAAATTTACTAACAACTGAATTCAGTTACCAGGGCTGCCCAAATCGGGTACGATCGCGGGCTAATGCAAGTCATTGAGCAAATTGGAGGGACGCAGAAACAAGTACATACGATTGTTTTTTTTTTTTGAGAAAAGTAAAAATACGGTGATAATATTAAATTTAACTTTATTAATTATTTATTTGAAATTAAAAACATGTCGCGGAACGTACAGATATTAGTCGCGAGCCGCATGTGGCCCGTGGGTCCTGCTTTGGATAGTCCTGATATAGAATAACAAACATTGAAAGTATATTTCAAACGGATGCTATAATTAGCTAAGCTGCAACTGACATACTATTAGACTTTCTAATAGACTTTCTAATAGCATAGGTATATCAGAGACTGATATCAGTTTGTTTGCCAATTGTCGAGCAAAAAAGTCTTTAATTTTATAAAATATTATCAGAAATCATTCTTATATACTATAAGTTGCTTTTATTATATTAATTGTTTAGATACTATGACATAGTTCTTTTCATTGCAACTATGTAGGAAATAAATAGATACGCATTGGTGTAGGTATAAATTATATTCGTTATTCTTTGTTATGCATTTAGTATTTTTAAGTAAAATGAAATAATATTATTGAAATTTATTTATTTGTTGTATATATAAGTGTTAATAAAATTAGTGACAGAATTATATTTCAGTTTATTCTAAATAAGAACATTGATAGATATAAATAACCAAATTTTTAAAACATTATGTTTTAGACAACTAAAATAATGAATATTCCAGATAAACACTGCGTGGGCTAAGTACGTCTGAGTGCTTAGTAGGAATGTTAAAAGAAAAATCCAAAAGAAGTGAGTTTAATATTATTTTAAGTATCATTGTTAACATTTATTGAAAATAATTTTTGTACAATTAATTTGAATGATATATAATATTTTTCTTAAAAAAATTAAAACTTTAATTTTAAATAAATATAAAAAAGTTTTATTACACCATTTAATGTTTATAATTATTTATTCAATACTTCAATTAAATTACAAATTCAAATATCAAGATGTGAGAAAAGTTTTTTAAAGCTACATATATATTTAAAGTAAGCTCTTAGAGCTTATGAGATATGTGCCCTATACAATTATATCCTTTTTTTTTGCCCTTGTTGTTTACGCTGGCTTAGTGGGATAACTTTAAAATTATTGGTTTTTTATAGTCCTGGGGATCAAGAAATTGGGATCAGTAATTCAATGCTGTGACAGTATTTGTATTTAATTTAATATTTATTTAAATTTATTGTTATATTGCTTACAAGAACGAGAGAGCAGACAATGTCCTTTAAATTTATCTTAAGACATAGTAGGCTTCTATTGGTGTTGGTTGTGGTCGTTAACTACGACCAAATGAAAGTAAAATCAATTTTTTTTAAAACAGTGAGTTAGTTCATGAATTAGCAAGATGGGCTTGATAAAGCAATCTAGTATTAGAATTAATTAGTATTAATTTATATGATATTTATCAAACTGTTATTATTGTTCTTTCTTAAATGAACTCAAAATTAAATAAATATTTTTGTTTTTCTTTGTCCTTTAAAAAATTTACTAAAAATAGTTCAAATTAAATTTTAATTTCGTTAATATCTGAAGCAGACTAATGGTCCCATAGGCATTTAATTATTAGGTTTTTACTCTTTTCTCATAATCCATTACGAGTAATGCTTAAAAACTTATTTAAGTTTTCAACTTTCGTCTAGTCTATTTGATAAGTATTTCAATTAAAACATTTATTTGTGACAAGTGCTAATTGTCAAAATTAATTAAATTATACTGTAAAATTACTTATGCGAACTGTTAATCTAAAACAATTTAAGGATTTTATGCAATTAACTAAAAACTTCATTCACTACAGGAATTCTATACAGGGCACTGTTGATTAAACTATTACTATAAAACTTTAAATTGACTCTAATAGAGCTTATAGTTTTTGTATAGAAGATAATAAGACTTCAAAATACGTGCTGGGAGCTTATCCTACGCTGATGCATAAACAAGAGAAGTACCTAGGTAGATATCGGATAAAGAAAGAAAACTGTAATATATATACAAAAGTACGATTCATCGAGAAAGCCAGGTTTGAAAAAATACTCTTAATCGATGAAGAAGTTACAATAGATCTCAAGGTTCAATAATATAATAATAATTATTATCTCAATAATGTCTTAAGTAAAATTATAACTAAGAAAACGATATATACCATATGTGTAGTGAATCTTTAAAACTTGCTTTCTGCAGATTTGTATTTATTAAAACTAAAATTAAATAATAAAACTTAAAAAATTATTTGATCCTGAGATTGTTTTAAGAATTTGAAGAAAATATTAATATTTTAAAATTATTTAATCATGAAATTATTTAAAGAAGTTTAAGCATTTAGAATTATTACGGAAATCACATTAAAAAATAAATAAATTTATAATAAAAAACTATTTCAGTCTTTCCGAACGAATAAGTCGAAATCAAAGAATGAAAAAAAATGAAAATAATTAAATGAAGAGTGGCTGTTGAAGATAAATTTTGGTTGAAGTCTAAATGAAAGAATTTTCCTTCCATGGCGCAGTGTTACACTCAAGTTTTTTTGTTTCTTCGCCACATAATTACCAATATTATTAATTTTAATCCATAATTTTAATGTAAAGAACGTCTTGGATTTATTTACAAATCTATACAGATATATAAATCTTATAAAACTTATAAAATAATTTTCATTTCTCAAAATAAACAGATTAGTTCAATAACCTACTTTCATCGTCAATGAAGCCCTTGAAGGTAAAATGTTTTAATAGTTATTTCGCTCTTGATAGATACGAATATTTGTAAACAATTTTTTCATCTTACATTTTTTGTTGGCGCATTTTTGGAACAGAATTACTATTCTTAATAGTTTCGTCTGAGAAAACTACATTTTGTTTACTTAATGGGCAATGAATACAATAAACATTTGTTTCTTTTTCATACATAAAAATCCAAATAATATTTCATATATCTACTCATCTACTTTTCACATAAATATATGTACATACTTCTTCAGATCTTTGTAGATATTTATTTTTGGTTTGTGGCTGTCTATGTTTAATGACGCCTTATACTTGTTTTGTTAATGAAAATAACTTTTACTTGCGGTTTCAAAACAAATAAAAACAACTGTGAAAACAATTTATCTTGCGATACATTTTATTGTTTTTTCCATTTTGAAGTTGGTAAGGCATCTCAAGAATTGTATATTGTAACAGTCATATTAAATCTAAATTAAATAAATAATAAGTTCAAAAATATTTGACTAAATTATAGTAGTTTTTTATATGCTTGTACATATTAGTATAACTTTGTGGGTACATAATTCTTAAGGGAAAAATTAAAAACTGCTATTAGGTGAATATAATGTTAAAAAGAGTAAAAAAAATACCCACACATAAAGAGTTATTCATAACGTTTTTGGAAAATTTATTACTCTACCACCTTTTCTATTCGAAACACAGTTTTTGTAAAAAGACATTAAGAATTTAGTTATAAATAAGATACTTATTAAATTGTAATATTTTGTAAAGGTATATTTTTATTACTATTACACATTTTTGTAAATGAATATTTTATTTTTATTATAATTGTTTTCTTTTTCTTTAATTAAATAAATATTTTAGTTTTATGTCTTTAAATATTTTTTATTATAAACAATCTACAACACATTTTGATTCATATTCCAAAGTATAAATATTATTCATTACGTGGATATGTATTAACAAAGAATCGTATTTAAAGCACTTATCTTTATAAAATTTAAGAACTAAAAATTATTCTGGTATAATATATTCTATTTATTATATATATATATTATATTCTACAGTATAGTGTTAATACCCGCTAAATAACACAGAACCACTGCTATTCCTTCATATTATATTCTTTATTGTCATAACGTAAATACATTAACGGTTATTCCGATACAATTTTCATAAAGAAGTTAATTATTGTCTTTTCAGAAGTGGAAAACCGGAAATAAGAATAGAAAATAAATGAAAAGTGATCATTCTCTGAGTTTAGTATGTTAAAGAGCAGTTTTCAATCTTTTCTTGACCAAGAACCATTATGATGTTTCTTTTTCTGAGTAAGGACCACAAGGTTTAAAGAATAATAACTAAATGATTACTTTAATATGCTATATATATCTGTGTTATAATGTATAATGAATTGCTTAAGTGCGTAGGTACATTATAAATGCTATAAAATAAGTATTTAATCTTTTGGAAATTTTTTGCGCTTATTTTCAATTAAGTAGATCTCAGTGGACAAACTACAAGCTTTATGTCCATACCTGTTGAATTCGATTCACGGGCCGTTTCTAACCATCTTACAGATCATCGATTAGGAACCACTGGTTTAGAATATGCCTTAGAAGATGGCATAAACTTGCATGCATAATTACATGTATAGGTGTATAGCTGGGTAACTATAATAGTTATTCTATATTGCTTAATTTAGTAATTAATCCTATATCCCATTTTTTATTCATTTTTTATTCTATATCCTCAATAGTTATTCATTTAGATAACTACAAGAGACGTTCGCTGGTATTACTTAAGGTAAAATGTTTAAACATCTTGCGAAAAATAATACCACTGTATCTGTAGCATTAATACCTATCGAGTACAATGTGTTTCCAAAGTAATTGGCCGATGATATCAACATAATATGACGTATAACACTAATTTATATAAATCATATAAAAGATGAAACTCAAATTAACAATTTCCATTTTAAATTTTTTCATATTAAGCAACTAGAAACTCTAAACTCGAACTAGAAAATCTGAGAGTTTTAAAAATTGTACTAAAAGATTTAAAATACCCCTTTTTTAAATACTCCTTTTTTTGTTAATTATTTTCAAAAAATTAATAAATTATTTGACTGATTATTAAAATTGTTAATAATTGTTAAAATTTATTATAAAATTGTTAAGATTTGAAGATGCATCAATAGCTTTAATCTCTGAATTAGTTAAGAAAATGAATTTATTAATGTTATATAGCTGCTTATAAGGGTTTATGGTATTTTTACTTGATGTTTTAAAGAACCTTTCAATTTTAATTAAATTTAGAAAATGGATTAAATTTTTTTTTAGTTATCATAAGAGTTTATAATAAGTTAAGTAAAAAGTATTAGACTTGGAAAATAATAGACTTGGAAAATAATCAAGAATAATTAAGAATAAGTTAAAAAGAGCTCAGTTATTATTATTTTTACTAACTGTTTAATTAATACTTTTAAAAAAAAAAAGATACACTCCATATTGCAAATATACGTAATCAATAATTTTATATTATTGTTACCTTTAACACTCTTCTTTCCCATTCGTTTGTTAGAAAAATGGTTTCGTGTTATGAATCATTAATATTTTAAAATCTCAGAGCATTAATACTCCATCCCCCACTGTCAGAAACTCATTAATATTTTCTGTCATTTAAAATTATTCATTTTAGACAAACATCAGACCAGTAATTAATATTGTGTTCGACCAAATTCTAACCAAATTTATTAACTAAAATTTTGTAAGGAATTGTTTTTGGTTTTTTTGGTTAATTTAAAATTTACATAATTATTAATTTATTGTGTAATTATGTCCTAAAGTGCGGTGCAAGCAGTAAATGAGTACAGAAATGTGTGTGGCCCTAGACAGTTTTCCTGTTAAAATAAAATTTGCTACAAATTTCCTACCACAAAATCAATTTAATTCCAATTAAGTTAATTGTTGGGAGCGAAGCTGGAAGTCAACTTAATGAGCTTTGAGATTAATATTTTAAATAATTTTTAGAAAAATTATAATTAAATTAAATTTTTTTTTTTGAGTTATTTTATATGAAAATGTAAATAGAAGTATTTTTAAGCGAAAGCATTTCTGTTAAAAGTAAATGCGTTTTCAGGTAAATTTCGACGTAATTGTTAAAAAGGACAATGACATTTAATAATAAATATAGATTAATTTCTGCTTAATCGAGTGTAGTATTCGTACTCATACATGCGGAAGAAGTTGAGCCATTTTCGTATACAGAGTTTAAAGTTGCCATTAACAATAGAAATACTATAAGTCAATAAATTGAAATATTAAAACAAGAGAGCGAATATTTATCGTGATGCATTTGAACTTATCAAGTAGTAAACAAAAAGTGAAATAGTGGATTAAATTATAAAAAGATATAAATAATTATATATAATATATCAAAAACTTTTATGTTTATATATATGTGACCAGGTGAGGAACACTCATCTGATTTGCTACATGATCACATTATTTAAAAATAAAAATTGAAGTTTTAAATTGAATAACCTTAAATAGTGATAAAACTATTTAAAACTGTAAACATATCTATAGTTTTATAAAACGGAAATTTATATTAAGTGATAATATTAAGTTATTTAAGAATACTGATTCCATTCATACTAACAAACTTATTCTAGCTACTGTATAAAAATATTAAGTAAGATATACCTATGAGTAATAAAAGAAAATACGTAAATTAATCAACCAATATTTTACTAAAAATAATTAAAAAAATTTTTTAAATAAATTCTTACAAATTATAGATACATTATTTCATAATTATCAAACTAAAGATTATAAAAAAAAAATGAAAAGATTATAATGATCTTGAGTTATGTTTATATAACTAAACTTTATAATAATTTAAGGTTTTAATGATACTTTTTGTTCTTATTAAAAAAATTAAAATATTTTATGAAAAACTAAATCTTATGTATTATAATTTCAAAAATTCTGAAAACTAAATATTATATTTTGTTTTTAATAACAAAAAAAAAAAAATAAAAATGTCTGCATAATTTTTTTTTCTGTCTTGTTATTTATATTTAAGAGGTTAAATATAAATAACAAAAATCTTCACAGTTTATGAAGGTAAAGAATTTAAGTGCAACAAGCTTGGTAAAAAAAGTTAATAAACCTCCATAAAATCCATCATTATTACACATTTAATTACTGATATCAAATAATAATTGCTCATATACCGTTGCATCATTTTCATCCTCATCTTCATCATCGTCCTCGGCTGCTGCCTCTGCTGAGGTTGTTAAAGTATCTCCACAACTGCCGCTGCTGCTGTTATCAGTTAACATAATGAGCCGCAGCTACTGAGTTGCAAATGTTTTAATTGCTCGTAACTACTTTTTTCCCTTCTTTTTTTTTATTATATGAAGTTATGACGTCACATTTATAATTTAGCAACGCAATAATTCAAAAATTTAAAAAGAGAAATTTTTATCTTTACTGCAGTTTTAATACTCGTACTAAATGATAAGCAACTGCTTTTGAAACATATTTTCATAATTTTTTACACATATTAAAAATTTTATTGTTATTATTTTATTTAAATTTTTATTGTTTTTAACATAACTTTTCTTTTATGAGGCATTATATGAAAAAAGTTAATGAGTTTTTGGAAAAGTTAAATTTATGTAAAAAATTCACTTTAAAGTTTCTTTCTAAAAATAGAATTGTAATATTTAATATTAAGTTATTAAAAAATTTTTATATAAAAAAATAGTAACTAAATTGAGATATTTTATGAAACTTTCACTTCAGTGTAGGTGACATGTTGTATCATTTATTTACTACTAACCGATTGTAATTCTTGAAGATAAAAATTCACTCTATTTGAAAACTTAAATTTTAGCTAACTTTAATATTTTCTCTTTCCTTTTTTTATCATCATTTAAAGCAGCAAAATGTTTCAATACTTTTTTTGTATTAATAAATTTTTAGAACGATATGTGCTCTAATAATAACTTTAAGCTAGTATTGATCTTATTTTAATAAATTTAACTGTAATTTCTATTTATTATTATTATAATAGGTGTCAAGAACGGCCGGGCTTACACCGTAGTGTCACTCTTTAATATCGACGACCAAATGCCGTTCTCTATCCCTTAAAGGGATTTTACAACCAGGTTCCCACGGACTACAATCATTTGTTATAATAAAAGCACAACTAATTTTAATTTAGTTTTTCATAACTTTATTTTATAGTCAAACTAACTATATAGGTATGCCAGATACAAATTAATTAAGTGAATTCTTGCTAAAGTTTCTCAAAAAACATATTTAATCATAATTAATTAATGGATTTTAATAGTAATAAATCGTATATTATGGCTTGATTACAATTAGAACTGCAATGGGTTTACTATAATCTAAATTTTAAGTACTATATGTACGAACAAAATGTCTTTTATTACGATATCTATTTGTAAATAAAAAAACTACTTTAAAATATTTTTGGGGGCTTTTAGGTCAATTTTACTTTTATTTAAAAAAAAATTTTCAAAATTTCTACTCGTAGTTCAAGGGTGTATGCCAAAATATTGGTTTTATGATAGCTTGTTGAGAATAAGATATCTTTTATGTAACATATAACATAAAGTAACTTTATACTAACCATCTATATGAAAGTACTCTATACTCTATATTACTACTCTATATGTAAACAAAGATTAGGTTTCAAGATATTGAGCTTTAAAGTTATTAATTTTTTTATGAAAACCACTAAAGCACTATCATTAATTGTGTAATTTATACAAGAATTGCAAATACTGGATGGCTTTTTAAAGAGAGTGTGGTTTCTATTAGTCTAATCAATATAATAAGTTAATAACTTTAATATTCAATATCTCGAGAAGTAAGGAATGTCTTTATTATGGTCTAGTGTTAAAAAGTTGCTTAAAATAGCTGAATCTAAAAATTCTGTCTAATATCGGCAAGCTTGCCCGGAAAATTAGTTGCGCTGAAAGCAGTTGGACTAACACTTACATAGGTATATTACTGAAAATGGAGCATGAAACTGTGATTATATATAAAAACTCTTATAAGAAAACACTACATTAAATCATCATTTAATCATTGCTATTAGTACAAGCAAAGAAATTTTTAAATAAATCATTTCTATTAACTGAATTTAACTGGTTTGTTGATCTCAAGATGTGATATTGTATTATAAAATTAGTACAGAATCTTAGTTCTCTTATTTTACAGCAGAGTTCTTAAAAAAGTATTTACAGCTATTTTTAAGGTAGGAGTTAAATTTAGTTCAATTAAGATAAGTCACTTTCATAAATTAAAATTATTATATTAAATTTATCGGTTTTCAATCATTTAAAATATAAATATTCATATTATTCATGATATCTGTCATATCCATTTCGATACGAAAGCATATAATGAATTACAATTCTGTTTTGTTTACGTTTAGATTGCATTATTAGACTACGTAAATATATTATACATAATGCAAAATACTTTCAAGATTAAAATTCTGTTGAGATCACAATCTTTATAAATTTAATTAAATTGGTTAAGGATTTTTGTTTTTGTAATTTTCTTCAGAATGGAAGCATTCTTCTATCTCTTTAATCTTTTAATATAAATGTCTTCACTTTCCAAAAACAACACAACTCAAAACCATTACGCACACATAGGAGAAACTGAGTTTTCGTCCTTTTAAAAATTTAGTTCTATTCGCCGCACTAATTTTAAATCAGTTTCTCTTTTGTTTTTCTTCTGTCACGCAATAAACTAACGCATCTTAAGGCAACACGGCACGACACTGCGGAGCGTCACGCTTCAAATTATAATAAATAAATAAAATAATTTTATCCGGCTATATCTTAATGGATCCTTGCTTACACATACCACACACAACTCGAAATAAATGGCAGATCCTACACGAGCACCGTGGACCTACGTGCGATGCCAGTTTCTGCCCAACAACGACTGTTCATGCACATTTTCGAATTTCGTTGGTGGACTTCAGTCAAATGAACTTCGCATCCTGTCGACTTCCGTTCCGTTCAGTACGAAGTGCTGTCGTATTTGTGTAAAAAGCTCCATAACTTTCATTCAAAAAACAATTTGCTTGCCTTTCGCTTTCACTCCTGGCCGCGCTCTGTTCACTAACTCTTGGCATATGGCAAAAGTGAAAGTTTTACGCGAAATCACGTGTTGGTCTATAAATCCGGGTAGCTCACCCTGCCTTTAGTCAACGATTAAGGATAACATTATTCATTCCCCAGCTTGCGGGTACCTTTTGTAAGCTTTAGCTGTTTCAGCATCAGCTGTCAAGCTGTACAATCAGCAACACCAACCGCATGCAAAGCTTTCGCTTAAGTAGAAGGTTAATGTCAAATTCGAATTTTTCATTTGAAGGGATTGTGTAGGCCCACACTACGTTTTCGATTGTGGCAGGCTTGTTATGTGGAAGCTTTGTGTTTTATTTCTTTACAAATCTTTTGAGTTTTATTTTTTTGTGTATTTATTTACGAGTTTGTTATTGTTTACAAACTTTTTTATGATGGTTTCATGCTTGTGCTTCACTTTAAACCACCTTTTAGCAAATGTAATTTTGCCTAAAGTAATTTTAGGCGCAAATGAAGTTGAAGGACGACATGTGTTTGTTTTTGTAATTAACTAAGTTGTTGATATTACGTTAAGAATGAGTTATACAGTAGGGATATGGAGAATACTAAGACAAATTCAAATAAGAGGGTACCTTTGAAAACATACTAGCGATAGGAGACTTGATTAAGTACCATACAAGACGATTTGCTGTTTTTTTTTTCAGTACTTATCACTATCGAAATGAGTTTTTCTATTCAGTAGACTATTGCGAATAACAAATTTGTCAGCATTCCTAAAACTCTATAAAAGAGCCGTCTAAGAGCATAAAACACCTAACAAGCGATAGGAGATTTGATTAAAAACAAGACGATTTGATGTTTTTTTTTTATAATCTTATCAATATCAATATGAGTTTGTTGTATTCAGTAGACTATTGTGGATAACAAATTTGTCAGCATTCTTGAAACTCTATAAAAGAGCCGTCTAAGATCAATAAATATATTTATATGTATTGTTGAATACGACAATACAAATCGATATTGGTTTTAATAATTGCTGTAATTGAAAAAAATTTTTAAATGGAACATAATGGAACATAAAATTAATCTTGATTTCATCTTCGTTTCAGTGAAATTAAGTTGTTTTTTCCACGCAGGATTTAGTGTTGAGGTTAAAACGAAATTAAGGAAAATGGCTTTAATTTCGTTGAAACGAAGGCTGAAACCCAGGGATATTTCAAATGCAACTATGCGTAATACAAAATTCAAGCAAAATATAAAGTTGAGATAACGAAAAAGTGACATTTTTTTAAAATAAATAGCAATGACAATTGACTTTAATAAAAATTGGAATTATTTTGAAAGTAGTGCAAATTTTTAAATTTGGATATAGAGAATGAATTGTAACTGTTATTAATTTAAAATAGAAAAAAACAGTATACTATAATTTAAGAGTTCACGAACACAAACACTTAAAATTTTCTTTACATGTTTTAGGCTTCATTTGGTATAATGTTCGTATAATTTTTTCTAACAAAAATATAAAATAGTGATTTATGTGAACTTGGTACTTCATAGGTTATTGAAACAAGAATTATTGTATTTAAATGAAATTTTTAATAAAGGGGTTTTACGAACAGTAGTGAACTACAACAACTAAAATTCATTTTATATTATTTTAATTAATTGAAAATGTTGGCTGACCATACAGGTGTTTCGAGTATTGCCAAATACCCATCATCAGTGGTCTTGGAAATAATTCTTGAATTTAATTATTTTAATTCTATTATTTAATAATTATAATTTTTTGAGACTGCAAGTACTATGAATCAAATTTGTGCCCAGTCAAATTTGAAGCTCAGAGTCAGCGCACCTTAACCAACTGTCGAAAAGCCGTATTTGACTTTCATGTTCGCACATTTTTCTGTAGTTTTGTTACTTTGATGTGAAAGTTTTATTAAGAAACGCACTTGCTATGTTTATATTAGATTGAAATCATAAACCAGATGTGAAATAAATAAATGAATTAATTATATTTTTATTTTTTTCTTATGTATAGAACCTTATCTAGATATTTAATGCTGAGAAATTTTTAATAAAATAAATTTGAGGTATTCCTACTATCTTTGATAGACAACTTCGGGGACTACAACACTAATATATAACTTAAATTAGGTTTATATTAACTCACCAATTAAGTCAAAGCAATTAACCAAGAAGCTAACTTTTTTTGTTTTAAATAATTTGTATAAAGTAAATAGATTTACATATTTTAATGCTTTATTTATCTTTAAAATACCCCAGAAATTTAATGTTTCTATGTCCTTAGGTTCCTTGAACGTTTATGTCTAACGCTTTTAATGTTGAAGAAACATGTTGTCCTTAAGGTTTTTTTTGAAATCTTACTTCATTACTTTTATATTTCTTATTTAATATCCTGTGGAAATGATTCACATAATGTTCACGCTATAATGATCCTTACTATTTATTTTGTTTCATAATATTTTCATTTTAATGTTAAGTAGCTAATAATCATCCAATGATATTCATAACTTGCCAGTAATTTCAGCACTTCAAATTGTATTGTAAGTTTTTTGTAATGAAATATTAATAAAGTACATTAAATTACAAATTTTTGTTTAAATATTCTGTTTTATTTATCTCCCAACGACATCCTCGAGGATTTTGGTCTTGCACGTGCTAAAGTAATTACACTTCAGTGCGAGATAAATGATTCAGGGAAATCCTGATATCGTTAAGTCTTGTGGGTGTTGTGCATTGAATTAAATTATGTTTAATTTTTTTAAATATTATATTTTTTTTTGTGAATTTAAACATTTCAATAATATTTATAAAAAAAATAATGTTTTATTGTTCTGTTCCTTGTTGAAACGTTCTCTCCATACGCCTACACTCCAACAGTGGCACATGTGTTTTTTTGTACATGAAAAACAATAAAAACAATTTCACAAGTGTCTGATATAACAAAACAATAAATTTATTAAATAAGATTTTATTGCGATGTGTGTGTGTTCAAATTGTGTAGTGTATGTGTTGAAGACACAACACAAAAACACAGTAGCACAAGAGCACAAGGAGCGCAACAACAAAGAAAAACTTTGTTTTGTTTGATTCGAGTTAAGCAATAAACAATTTAAGTTTGTTTTTAAGAAAATTATGTAAATGGAGAAGATAACACGAGTTTCTAGTACTTGTGAGTGTGCCAAGTGGTGTACATGTGTAGGCGTGACATTGATTTAACTTGAATTGTAGGTAAATATTTTGATTGGTTGCATTACAAGGTTTGTGTACACGATATGACGGATTTGTGTGCTTTGTGTAATGTTGAACAATAGCCAATTTTATACTGAAACTCGTGCGAGAAGATGCATGAACAGGCACAATAACAGCCAAAATAATAAAAACAACAGCGACTCTGTATATCTGTATATGACGAATACAACGAACAAAAGAACAAATAATTCAATTATCGTTTAAGGGCAAAGCAAATAAAAATGAGATAAAATTTTATGTGCATAATTGAATGTTGTTATTAGCTGATATTATTAATGATAAGTAGTTGAGTTGTGTAAATTGAATTTTGTTTAATTTTAATTTATTTGTAAAAATTCATGGACAACTTGAATTTATTAAACAAATTTGATATATCTTAGATGTGTGATACTTCCGTATTACTGCTTTAAAACACATTTAAATATATGTTGAATATATTCATTATTTTGCGAGCATTTACTGTTTTACATGTAATAATGCATTTTTTCTCTTGCTTCTGAGAAGACGCGCCAAATATTAATGGGTGCTGGACCATTGAGTTAGTTGCTGTTTGTACCTTGATTTTTACATTACGCCAGATGGCGTTGCGCTGGTTAATACATTCGCCACAGACATATTAGGTGTGTTCCACGAGCTACTCGTAGTAATTTTCGAGTAAATAAGAGCATTTGAAAGAGCGTAACATCCCTGTCGAAATTTGAAAATGCTACACAGATTTTACTCGTACATTTTATTTCAAGGAAAATTTGTGTTGATGTTTTGGTTTGAATTTAAATTTTTGTATTGTTTATTTGCGCGGCACTGGTGTTCTTACCAGACTTTACACAAAGCTGTTCCATTAAAACCTGTGTAATGAGCCTAATTTGACACTTTATTTGTGTTACATTCTGAGTTTGTATTTTATTTGTGTTTTACTTGAATTTTACTGCGAGTAGCTCGTGGAAATTGTTGAATACAATTTTATTAATTTTCAGTAGGCGTCATTGAAATGAGCACTTCGTTTTAAAAAGCAGTTTGATTGATGGCGATAATAATTTTGAAACAGACTAGGATTTCATCTATTTTGTTATCATCATTATTAATTACAATAGGATCAGTCTGAAGATCGTACGAAATATTTCAGTTTGGAATAAAAGCTTTTTATGAGACAACTAGGATTACTTTTGTATCAGTTAATATTACAAAAGAAATGAAAAAACAAAAGCAGAAAAAAATACAAAGTAAAAAATAAGAAAAATCTGGCTAAGTTTAAAAAAATTACGAAATAAATGAGGCAAAATCTTAGTGGTAAATCATTAAGTACTTAGTAATAAAATCGCTTTCACTTTAGCTTGATTTTAACGTTGTATAATTAATTTTATATTATTACTTATAAAAATATGAAGAAAATATGGTATAAATGACGTTATGGGTACTTAAATGCGCTAAAATTAAGGTTATATTTAGGCTAGGATCTATCCTACATTCTGTACCAAAATCATTCGGTTAGATAAAGAATAATAAGATAAAGTAAGAATAATATGGATAAGGTGGATTGATACCTCTGTTCAAATTAGAATTTTAATACTAAACGCTACATACAGTTAGAAATTCTAAGTAACTTTTACCTGTATAGTGCAAATTTTTTTATCCATGTCACGATACAAACATTGTCGTTAGTGTAACATTGCACATGAAATATATACATTTCAAAATTTCTTCTACAGAATGAAAGGGTGTGATTAAAAATAATATCAGTAATACTCACTTTAACTAAGTCCTCGAAAGTTTTAAATTCCATTACGAAATATAGGAAAGAGTGAGCGTGCGTATAAGTTAAAACAAAATTATGATATATTGCATCATTACATGCGTGGCCGTCGCAAATATAATATTATAAATAAAGTTATGAATTAAATTTTAGAAAATTTTTTTTGCATATAATAATATGTTCAATATATAATATAATATAAGTCTTACTCAAAAGTAAGTCAAAAGTAAGTATGCAAACAAACGAGATCAGTGAACCAAGTACACAATCACCATTGAACAATTAGATAGACATGAAAATACCTATCAAACATATACAGAACGATCTGTTACATTAGGGGTATTCACTCTCTCTTGCAAACTCATTGCAAGGTGCACGAAATGCACAGATTGTACGAGAATGCAAATAACAACAACAAAATACACGCACAAAATTTCGTGCAATTGCGTGCAATCTTCCAATGCTGAAACCTATGTATATTTGCTTGCAACAAACCAGAAATGGCGGAAATCAGCTGTTTTGTCATTTGTTGCTTCTCATTTTTAAATTTGAATTGACTGTTAGTAAAATTTCGAGATATGTTAATCTATGGCTATGCTATATACATGCGTTTCGTTCAATAATTTAAATCGATGTGACCATTAATTAAGTTTTCACAAATATAATATTATATACATATACATTTGTGAATTAATTTATCTATTTATCAATTTCAGCGAAACTTACGAAAATTTGTTCACATTTTGAACTATTGAATGAAGTGTTTGGACGCATGTCTAATTTTGTACGGAAACATTGCCATAGCCACCAACTAGTTCTGCGCTAGGCAACGAAGTTTTTTTTATTGAGTCGTCTGCAGACAACACATCATCCAGCTCTGCACCGAAAGTCGTGCGTTCTGCTGTGCAAAGCCCCACTACCCCCTCGATAAAAAATATAACAAATAACAATAATAAATTAAGAATTAGTTATATTTTTATTATAACAATTATTTTTATATTATATTATTATTACATATATCTCCAACAACAAATAATGTAGCGACTTTACGAATAGCCGCATTTTCGCCTGATGAACCCAAACGATATAAAACAATAGCAATCCTTAATAGTTTATTAGTGAGACTATTAAGGAAAATACGTTCCAATTTACTCTAAGCATCTGACAAAAACGGCCTTCATCAAATTCTTGAAGAATGGTAGATCTCCATTGAATAAATTTTGGTACGGGTTGGTGATTTCTGTGATGGTTTACTAAAGTAAACAAAAGGTCTTTATTTAATTGCTCCATCACTTCCCAGTAATTTGCATCATCTAACAAATAGAAACTATATAGTAGTGAAAACTACATTAACAACATGTTAATACCTTCAATCAGAATATTAAAAGCACTATTTTCAATAAAAAAATCTATACATTTTTGTATTTCACTTGTTCGCGGCATTGTTATACTTTTATTTTTTTTTGCTCAATTTGATACGGCTGCAAAAACAGCTGATTCATTTTGATGATGCAATTCTGCAACAGAGGTGTTCTCGCAGTCTTGCAGTTTTTGTATAGCATTCTTGCATTTCGTGCTCCTTGCAATGAGTTTACAAGAGAGAGTGAATACCCCTATTGTTTTAAGAAAATTACAGTTGGTAAAGGCTTAGTATATGAAAGGTGATAAAATCTATCTGTAATATCCTTCCAATAGAAAAATCACCAAATTTGTTTCTACTCTTTCGTGAAAAGATTGCAGAGTATAATTGGTGTACTCACAGGCTACTCCTTAAATATTTGATTTTTCAAATTCACAAGGCGGCAACAATTTTTTGTTAAATAGGCAAATAACCAAATTTACCTTGCAATAGTGTTCAGGTAATGGGGTAATAATATCATTGGCAACTAACGAATGAACACGCCTACAGGATGGACACACAGATCTTTTGTTAATATAATTCTATTAAAAATGTCTATAACTGATAGCGTTCAGAATATGGAGGCTTATAGGTAACATTTTGTTATCAACTAGTTCAATCTATCTACTTCTATTAAACGTTACTTGTTAAAATGTAGTGCATCTTAATTTCGAATAAGCCATCTATAATTTCATTTTGATTTTAAAATTTTTTATATTGCTATTTAACATAAATTTGCTAATGAAAATAATATATATTTATATTTCAATTAACAAATTGTGTATATTAAATTAGTTACTCCGAAAAAAAATTAAGAAAAAAAAACTGCAAAAGGGTAATGTGCAAAGTTTGTTAAATTTATCGGATATTGACGTAGAAAAAACGTGCGTCAATATCCGATAAGAAGATAAGATGAAGACAGCAGAATCTGTAATATATTTGCCATACTTGATTTAGATTATATTAATTATATCAATTTAATTTTTTTTGTGGAAAAAGTATTTCATTTCTTAATTAACATGTTCATTAAAATTGCTTTTTGAGACAATCAAGTTATACTTTAAATGAAAATTGAATTATTCGATTAACGTTTGTATATCATTGCTATATATATATATATATCACAAAACTAATAATTCTGGTGAACATTTTTGAAATAAAATTTTATATTTGATAGTGGATAGTTTTTAAAAGAAATGTTTTTTTTATATTTTTAATAATTATAATCCTTATTATTCAGTTATTCAGTTAATTATGAATTGATAGTACCAAACATAAGGATCTTATTGAGGTACTGAAGCAGACAGGAGAAGTGTTTCTTATTATCCAGGAACTTACAGTACTGCATAACGTCTCTTGCAGAATTTTGTTGTTTTATTTAAATCTCAAGATGGATTTATACGCCATAAAATGAGTCAGACATAAGCTCCCTGGATCAAAATTTACAAGAATGAAGAACATTAAAGTTTTGATAAGTGTCTAGTTATTTTATTGTTATTTCTATTTAATCATTTTTTATATATATTTTAATTTTTTTTTAATAAATTTTTTTAAAGTTGTATTACCAACATATTCTGTTTATATAAACAACAATGCAGAAATGTTCAATGACATGTCCTGGTGCCATTAATATAAAATAATTATACAAATTCCAGGTAAGCAATTATCCAAAGCAAAATAATTCGTGGAAGCTCATTTGAATAAGAATAGTGTAAAGCGCCTTAATGTTCCTCAGAATTAATATATATACATACGGGTATCTTCATTCATTCCTATCTAAAACATGCTATCACACAAATTATTATATTTTTATTATATTCTTATTCATTATCATATGAATTTTTCATTGAATGTGAAATTTTGCATTTTATACAGTTTTGGGGCATTTTATTTAAAATTTGTATTCATTGATACCAATTTCTTTCTTATTGAAATCCTACTAAGCAGCTTAAAATTTTTACAACAAAATACATTTTGAAGTTCAATGAAAATCGAATTTTGTCACAATATGAAAAGAATAAAAAATTATTATAAATTAACAAGAAGGAAATACATACTTAAAATGCTAAGCTACATTTCGGCAAACTGCCAGGAACCACAAATAATATTCTCAAGTGTCAATATTTGCGTACACTAACTCAGAAACTCAGAAAGAAAACCAAATAAATCTTTACAATTCCATACAAATTTTATTCCGGCATTAAGGATAAGGAAAGGTGAGTTAAATGAACCCTTAATATGTTAAGTGAATTGAGTTTTTCATTATAGGCACTGACATTGGCGCCTTCCTTAAGTTTACTTAGTATGGTTCTAAGATTAAGGATGTTAAGGATTTTATTCATTTATATTTTTTAAAAATTCTTTACATATATTTTTTTTTTACAAATAAAGTACACATAAATTTTAAATAATTTTACGAATAAATTCTTTGTTGCAATTTGTTGCCTATAAATCAAGGTCCCAGCTTATGTACCTACTTGAGGTATCGGTTTACTTATATTCAATGAGTGCTTATGCATACATTTCAAAAGTTTATAGGTTTAAGTTTTTATGTAAAAATACTTTGTTTATTTGTTGCAAAATCCACCTAAAGTACAAATTGTAAGTTTATTTTTGTTATATTTATAACATTTTGCGACTGGTACACAAGGTAAAATACGAGTACGTCAGGTTTAACTTTGCTTATTTTCATTTCAAGGCTCAATTTTCCTTAATTGTTGCATAAAATATTTATTGATGTTTTGCAAATGCTGGTAAAGTTCTCAAGACAATTTATTCAAGGTATAAAGGTAGTAAAAATAATTATGAATAAATGGCATATAAAGTATTTATTGACATTAATCAGCTTATTAAAATTACATTGGCGATGTGAATGAGTTATACTTGGCTGGTGACGACACTTAGGTTTACTAATATTATCCAGGTAAAAATTTATAATAAATATTAATGCGGAATCAAATAGATACATTTAATGATTATTTAAGTTAAAAAAAGACTAGAAATCGGCAAGCTATATGTTATATGTTTAAAACGAGAAATAATGATAGGTTAGGTTATACCGGCAATCTCAAGGAATCACTTAGCCCTATAGATCCATGGTTTTACCATATATAGAAATAGTCAGAGGCTAAGAGCCACTTTGAACCTTTGGTAAAGCTTATAATGCTATTAAAAGGAAGGTCTACAAGTTGACCAAGAACCTCACAAAAGAAAGCCTCAAAAGTGGTAAGGCGGCACCACCCATGTGTCAGACAGAAACAAAGCACATGAGAACCACTTTTATCTTCCTCTGCACAACTGTGGCAGGTATGATTAAAACGGAGATTCAAGCATCTATCATGGTGACCTGTGAGTAAATCTACTACAAGACTGATATCTCTAAGGGGCCTCTCAATGAGAGAATTGAAGCACCCAGTATGGCTGGATCGTCTACATTGCAATTGCCGAAAATATCCTTATGATCGAGAATCCAGATTAAAGAAATATTGAGCTGCGTTGACATCTCGTTTAGAGATGTGAAGTAGTCAAAGACTGTCCTAAATGTAAATTGAACTGAACTCAAGGACTTTAAAGGAATTTGACTATTCGATAGTATGTATATATTCCTATTAAGTATATCATCTATTTCCAGACAAGCTATAGCCTCCCTAATAGTTAATATCATAAAATAATGATAAGAAGGTAAGGTGTTTACGAAGAACATATTTGAATATTTGATAATATGAATAAGTCACATAAGTAATTGATAAGTCGAAAATTCGTTGATGTGTGCAAATATGTTCAAAAAATTCTTATAATTGTAACTCATAATAGTAATATAATATCATGCAAAACAAAAATCAATTTATAGACATAAAAAAGAAATAGAATTAAAATAGAATGGAGATAGTATTGATATAGAATAGAAATATAATAGAAATTTAACAGAAATAACATACAATAGAAATACAGTAGAGGTAAAATAAAAATAGAAAAGCAATAGAATAGAAATAGAGTAGAGATAGCATAGAAACAGAATAGATACAGGATAATAATATAAAAAAATTGAATAGGAATAGAAAGCGAACAATAATAGGCTAAGAATAAAAATAGGAATGAGACTCCGAATAGGGATATGCAGCAAATAATCATAAGCTGAGAATAGAAATGAGAATGGCATTTGGAATAGAAATATAAATATAAATATGATATTGCTCTATATGAACATAATATTAAACTCATAGAGTGCAATAAGCAATCGATTACAAAAAAATGGAAATGACAATACAAACAGAAATGGGAGAACAAAGAGGAATATTGGAATAGGATTTTAAATTGGAATAAAACAATAATTAATTATTTTATGAAATATGAATTCATTTTTTATTTTCAATAATTAAAAATTAAGTTCGCTTATTAAATGGATATGCAAGTAAAATAATAAAGCAATCCAATAATAAATTCCGTAAACTTTTGAAACATTTAAGTAATTATTCTGTTATATTATCTAACTATTATTTTAAAATGTTTTAAATTATATAGCGATCTATAAAAAGTGTGAAAATAACTGTATTATGCAGGTAAGTGTATAACATTTTCAAAAAGATTTTTTATTATAAAAAATAAAAAATTGTAGTTATGAATTTATCGTAGGATAATTCAAAATAAAATAAATATATATAAATATATTTTAAATTAAATATACAAATATAATGAAATTAATCACCTCATTTTTGGTTAAAACAATTTTCAATTGTAGAATTTCACTTTTCCTCCTTGGAACTACTTTAGATTTTCCAGTTTCCTCAAACTGAGGCAATGGTTTGAAAATATTATTATGATTCAAAATTGAATCATTTAAAATATTTTTAGAATCTAGTGCACTCATTTTTCAGGTTTAATAGAATTTCACGATATGTCAATATTAGGATTACATAAAAACATAAATAATTTTATTAAAATAAATGTTATTAAAATCTTTCTGTACTCTTATATACTTTTTATGTAATAGTATCACAGTTTAGTACAGATTTTTTTCATATATATTATATGAAATATATTCAAATTTTTTTCAATTATTCACATCATGAACTGCTTCCATTCAATATCCGAAAACTAAAGGGAAATAATTTCAAACAAAGAGTTTGTATATTTATTTTTTTGTAATTGAAGATCTTAAGTGTTTGTTGTATTAAGCAAGGCAGAGCCAAAAAAATTGGTGACGTATCAAATTTAAAGGTATCGTCGAATAAGATTTTTTACCAACAAAAATAGCCAACAGAGAAATGTTAGAGAAATTGTTATAGTAAATTATAAATTGATATTGAATTCCAAGAATAATTATTATAAAATAGTTTTCTGTTATATACCGATAGAATTTTAGAATACTTCATACTATTTATAATTATTTTTAAATTACTTTACTTCAATCTATATTAACCAACTATTATAAAGAAATTAAAGCAACGAAAACACATTTCTTTTCAATATAACACAGCTATGGATCCTGGTATATTACTCGACAGAACATCTTAACCTACAATACCATCTCAACATTTTCAAGTAAAATGAAACTAAGAAATGTTTACGTTCTGATACTTATCTCTTGTTCGATCACCTTTAATTTATTACGCGAATAGTCCACCTTACTTGATAAGATATTGCTTCCTTTAAAAAGAGGTTGAGACCTTCGGTAAAATTTTAAACTGGTTGGCTTTGATCTAGGCCAGAAGATTGATGTTGGATAAAATATCAAGTTTTGCCTCTGTTTGAGATGAGAACTTTTCAATGAAAGAGATTATATATACAATATCTGAGAGAATAATAATATTAATATGTCAGACCATAACAGACAAAAAAAACATTCACGAATTATCACTTCATCGAATAATTGTAATAATAATTGAAGAAAGATTTTTTTATAAAACAAAATTTAAAGATGTGTAGAAGTCTTAATACCGAATTTTAAAGATGAATATCAAAAATACCTAAATTCGTAAAGTGATCAATACATTTTTTTTTGTATCAAATCAAATAAAAAGCATGATAAGGAGAGTAATAATTGATAATATATTACTTAAGTAAAAAATGAACAGATAATATAGAAATTCTTAAATGTATGATTTAAAGCAATATAAGTATAAAAGAGGGTGGAAGGTAATAAACAAAGTATTTATCAATATATCGTTCTATATCACCTCTTAATTTTTGCTTATAAATACTATTATTATTATTTATATTATAAATATTTTGTGTATTAAATACTAATAAATTTAATTTATATTGGACTGTTTGTCAATATAACAGATATTACAGATATTAAATTTTTTGCACAAAAATATCTAAAATATTAATTAATAATTTAAATATTATTTAATTTTAAATATTATTTTTAATACTATTTAACATAAATATTAATCTTTCAAAGTCACCTTTTTACAATTTCTATATAAACATATATCACATTATAATAAATTTGTTAGCAACATTATTTTTTTGAGTGTATTTTGTCAAGTGACCTTCCTGCCTGTCTCGAATATCTCTGCCAAATATTTACATAGTTTTGTTCTTGAGTTGAGTTGATATATAAAGTTCAAAGTCAATATCGTTTATTGTCCACTAGAAAATGTTTTCCTGTCTATTAATTCTCACTCAATTGACAATAAGCTATGCAAATTTTATTAATAAACTCTCTAAGGAAAAATAAATTGCTTAACATTTAAAGCTTTCGTGTTTCGATTGGTTGCTATGTAATTAAAAACAATTTGACAACATAAAAAAATCAAATAATTGTTGGCAATAATTTTAGTTGCAATAATTATAGTTTTCCTTTTTTACAATTTTTTTTTCGGCACTAAATACTTGGCAACTAAGAAATGTTTGCTTTCTGATGCTTATCTTTTGGTCGATCACCTTTAATTTAGACAGCGAAAGCACATATTTAAGGTATAATCATTAGGTAAGTAAGGATTACTTTATAACAGATAGGAAATTAAAGTGGCAAGAAGGAAGACTACCACCAGCAGTTAAGATCAATGACTATTAAATTACTAACTCATATAAGATTATACAAAGTTATTTAATTTGAAGCTTCTGTTATAATTAAAATAAAATACGTTTTTAAGGACGTGTGCGAGTTCGGCTAAATTGCGTTCTAAATGAGAGAAATTCTAAGTTGTACCGATAATGTAGTGATGTGTCTATATGTGTTGATAAATGACTAAATGTGTACAGTACAAAAAATCTCCCATTTGGTTTAGCATCAACTTAGCCTAACTCGCACACGTCCTAAATATTTAAAAAATATACTTTTAAATTTTATCGATACTTATTTTATCATATTGTATTATTATTAAAATGAAACTCATTATGCAGTGATTATGAAATCTCTGGTATTGTCGTAAAGCAGTAGAATTAATAGTGGTTTTCTAATCAAAGTCTTCCCTAAACGTTTATGTGAATAAGATAAAATTAAAGGCGCAATATTTTAGCAAATAATTATGCACTAGATTATAAATGAAACTTGAAGTATATAACCATATGTTTACTATAAGTATACTGCACATATATATGTACCTAATATCAATAATTTATTATTAGTAATAATAAGTTGCAAAAAAAGTATGATCAGTGGTGGTATTAGATCAACCGTGAATGTTGGCGACTCAGCTTTGCAAGTCCTTCTTTATATTCTAGAGTTATAAAGAAGTCTTTCAATTAGCTGATACAATCACAAATATTATCAATATTATTGATAATAACATGATAACAAATAAAGTAACAGTGACAGATCATACAAAATGCCATTAATTTATGATATTTAATTGAAATGAAAACCATTTATTTGCAGTTTACATTTTTTGAGATATATTGTACTGAAAAGTAATGAATTAAAATTTCGGAATAATTTATAGCATTTATTAAAAACTATAAAAATTGCTATTCTGCTTACGAACAAATATTGTGAGATATTCGTATTAAATTCTGAAATTAAATTTTCAAATCCATTATCTGTTATTTCAGATAAGATAACATTCTCTCTCTCTCATCCTCATCTCCCAGTGGGGCATAAGGCCTCTACTATCTGTTTATATCGAATTCTGTTATTTGATTCTCGGCATATATCACTCCAGGAATCAGATAACATTATATGTTATATGTTATATATAACTATATATGATTAAAAAAACGATAAAATAAAAGAGAAGGACTCTAAGTTAGTAAAAATATATTCATATAACAAGTAACGGGCTCTTATGAGTCACTTATAGACGTGAGGCAGTCAGTAATTGCCGATGTTGAGCCATGATTGTGATTGAGCCTGTGGTTAGGGTTTGACATTTGAGAACTTCTGTTACTGCTAAGTTACGATTCAAATATTATCTCATTCTTGTCTTTATCTGTATCTTTATCTTATTTATAATTTATTACAAGTAAAATTTCTATAACAATAAATCAAAGTAGCACTTCAACTGTTCGGTTTATACCTTTCATTAATTTTCAAAATCTGTTTGTTTATATCTATTTAATTTATAAATTTGCAGAATTTCATTATAGCGTTTTTAAAATTTGTCTTGTCATTTTTCAGTCATAAAACATATTCAATTTGATTGACAAAACCAGTAAAAAGCGGTCACGTGTATCTTGGGGGATTTTAATGATAAAAATTAGTATTCATTAAGTAATTTCGAATTCGATTCGTTTATAGTTAATTAATGGTTAATTATTTAAAATGATATTAGTTTATTAATTTTCTATTTTTAATTTTAATAAATCATTAGAAAATTAATATAACTAATTAAATAGAAAAAAATTTCATGAACATTTGGCGTGAAATCAGTATAGTTAAAGCATATAAACTTAAGTACTAAATTAATTTATAATTTTTAAGAAATAAAATCTAGTTTTTAATATTTAGTTAATAACATTACATGATGTAAAAATATAACATCAGACCCTAATGCTATTAACATTTGCTTGTAAAAATGTGACAAAAGTTTTCATTTCACGAAGAGGAAATATGTAGCTTTTTCTCTGAAGCTACACTGAACCATTTGTTCAGTGCTTGTGATGTTAATTGGCTACGCGATATGAAATAATTTAATGAACCCAACGGGAAAAATGCGCTTAGAAAACATTGTTACTTCACAACACGATAGCGCTCTTATGATTGAATGTTTATACTTTTTAAAGAATGGTATGAATGTAATAAATCATATAACAAATTAAATAACACATTTTAAATGATTAAAGTTTGATTTTTTAATGTCTTTGAAAGAAAAAAAAAATATTTAAAAAATATTGAAATTCTGGTTTTGTGTTTAAAAATCGTAGGAAAAATAAAAGACTCGTAAAAAATATACTTCTATTATATTATACATATAATTTTTTTTAAATTTAATATTTTTATTTTCTTTCAAAATATTTCTGAAAATTTTTAAAAAAGTGTTGGTAGAAATTTAGTAGAAAAATAAAGTAATTATTAAGAATATTTCATACAACGTTTAAAACAAAAGTTAACTGAACATTAAATTTCCATCTTTTACTGAATTATTTTAACATATTTTTCATCATTTGCTAAAAAAATTACTTTACGCTCAAAATCTTTAAATTATAATTTAAAGTTATTATAAGATTAGGTTATTGATTATTAGCTTAAAAAGTATGTATACGTACTGACAAATACATGTTTCTAACAAAAACTGTTTTAGTAAATTTTTCATGTTGAGTTTTTTTCGAGTTAGTGCATCTGGGGATTTTTACTATTTGATAGCTGGAGGGTTTCTGCAGAGTCCCAACCTTCTCACTAACTAATTTATGTATTCTTCAAAAGCTTTGTGATTATTCGATCTGATCTAATATCTGCGTACCGCCCGTGCGGCTAGAGGTTATTCTGAGATTAGATAGTACAACTTGTCGGTTTCCACGAATACTGAATTATTTTCTGAATGCATAAATATTGTTTTAAATAATATAACTGAGATTAGCAGTAAGCTATAAAGATATATAATACAGTTATAAGATTCTTAAGAACCAATTACCTAAAATTTGGTAAATTGGCACAAATTACGTCATAAAAACTATAAAAAAGTTTTATTTTAATATATTTATTAACCATATGAAAAGTGAAGAAGTCTTTAAATATACTTCAACTTGAAAGAAATAACGAACCATACACTTATTCGAAATCATGAAGATAATATTAGATTGTACATATTGGTCAATATTAAAAAATCTTTACAAAAAATTTGTAACAAAAGCATTTCTATACTGCCTGACTTTTACTGACTGATTCTGTGGAACCTGACATATATAGCTTACCCCAATATCAAAATTTGAATAGATGAATACATTTTTTTTTATGCATTAACTATTGTTTATAATATTATTATTCACTATCGTTTGCTTTAGAGTAACACTAATGAAATATTGATATAATAATCATAACATAAGTGTACTGACTATATCGCAGATAACTATAATAGAAATAGCATCAAAATCAATATATATATTTAGATAAATTGTAATAACGATCATATTTGGTGTCCAATCTTTACATGGGATTTTTTTTTCGATTCTCGATATAAACTAGACTTAACTAAATAAACTAGTTTTGTAGAGACAATGTAATTTTATGTATAGTCGAACGAAGTGTCTTCAATATTAGTACAGGAATACTGTTATAATGATTAGCGACTCAATGACGTACAATAAATTTTGTGATATTGTCGATAAATAAAAATATTAGTTAAGCTTTACATAGCTTTAATTAGTTCCAAATTTAACACCACATGTCAAACAGAAAAAAAATTTTGTGATTTGCGTAGATAGATAATAGCAGCAAATAAATTTTAAAAAAAAACCTGTAACTATAATGTATTATTCTTAATGTTAAGAATGTGAAATATCTTCTATAAATATATAATTATTGTCGTAGTGCAATCTGGATTTATATTAATTTTTTGTCACTCATACGCTATGTAGTGTTTGTATGGTATTAATTTATATATAGGTATTTACAATATATCTTTACGTTCATATATGTACAAATTTAATTTGCTAAAAATAATAATAAAAATTAATACATATTATTAATTTTGTTGCGCAAAAAATCAGGTTGCAAATTGTAAAAAAATTTCTTATGTGATAATTTTGTATGTAACCATTTATTACATTGCAGTTTCATATTAACAAATAAAAAGAAAATAATATATTTAAAAATAAATTAACAATTTTAGTTATTAGTTCAATAAAATCAGTCAATATATACAACAAATTTATATGTATATTTTGAATTATTTTTATTAGTCTTGATTTTGAATTTGTTGCATTTTTTATATATATAATGCTTCTTTACATATTCACATATACATATTAAAATATGTGTTACAATTACATATACTATATAACAGTATACTGAAATAAAGTTAAATGTATTATAATTATATAATCGAACCAAAAAATTTACTATAATGTATATTACTTTACTGTTGCCTATGCTAATTAAATAAAATATAACATAACTTTTGCAAAAAAAGATATGAACTTACCAAATTAAGTGATTAAATATTATCCTTTAATATTTTACTGTTAATTATCTTTAAAATATAGCACATAAACACTTTTATAGGTTTATGTGCTTTCCTCTTTAGAGAGGATAATCCTTGAAAATATAAATTCACCGAAATTTAATTATAAAAATTAGTCTGCTCTATTCCACGAAATATTTAAAAAACAAAAATATTGTCTGTTTTAACTAAAATACGTTTTTAATACTTGTTTAAAAATTTTTATCAATTTAATCCTCACGTTGTTATAAATGTCAAGTCAAAATAATAACTAATTCGGGTTTTTAGAATTAATTTCCTTTACAGTTCAGCAGATCAATTTTACTGCCACAATAAATCGAACTAATTTTTTGATGATAATATAAACAAACAATAAATAATACTGTAAACATGTACTTTGACGAATTGATCAGAGATGTTAAACAAAATTGCGCTACAGTAAGTATTTAGAAAATATGAAAAGTTAAATAAGAAATCATGTCACATAAAACATTAACATTTTGCCATTCAATGATATAAATATATTACAAAATTCCATATATAAGTATAATATATATCTTATTGCAATGGATTTTGTATTTACATTTTAGTATCTATCGACAATGTGTGTATGAGTAGAAACAATATTAAATATATAGTTATTATAGTTATTAAGTATATTATTTTAAAAGTTTAAGATTATTTGGTAATGTGCATTAAATGTTTTTGAATGCTCACCTTAATATGTGACTAATTTCTATTAGTCAATTAATGAAAGTATTTTTTATACCTATTAATTAAATATTGTACGTTTTTATAAATAATTTTCAGCCATAAAATTTATTATTAGAATATTATAAGATATTTACGGGTGGTTACGATATTTCAATCTAAAACGTTTTGAAAACAACTTTTGTTGTGATTGCTTGGTTTGTTTCATACATAGTTTCCTTCTGTTTATTTAAAAATAATAATAAAAATTTATATTCCCTAAACTACCTTCCATTAACAATACAAATATTTATATTAAATAAATGTATTACCATATGCAAAGTTATTTAATAGCTGCTATTAATTTGATGTTTAAATGAAAGCTGTTCTTAGAAAAACCATACTTAAATAATTAACTGCATATCTCATCAACCAATATATATATATATTCATATTATATTATTCATAAATATATTCATATTATATTATTCATATATATATTCATATTATATTATTTTTATATATCATATTATTCATATTCCTATTAATTAAATGTGCACCTATGTAAGCTACTGTCAGATAGATTAAATTACCTTTACCTATCATTTCTTTAAAACAAATCTGTTATGACATAATTTTCTAAATACCTAATGTACAAGATTTGAATATGTTCAGCTGTTTATCAGTCCAGTTGTAGATATATTCAAAACATCTTCTCACGATATTGTGGTTCAGTAGTTAATGTAGGAAAGATTATCATGATATCTGCCTACCTGATTCAGGTAACTTATTTGCATTGAAAATTGTACGTGGCTTTCGATATATTTTGCTACCCGTTCTTCTAAATAATTCAGGAAATGATTTCACAAACCTTTAGCCAAACTGAAGGTAAATATTTACTGTTCTCTTCTGCAATTTCGATTCCTCTTTCTCTCTCTTTCTCTCCAACTTTCTCTTTCTTTTAGTCAACATTCGGTTGAGAATTTTTTTAGTTTTGGGTAAGTGGTCATTGTATTACCTTAGTTGTGTCTTTTCGAGGGAAGAACAGTATATTAAAGATTTACAGGTTCAATTTTGACTATGAATACTATAAAAGTAAGTAGTCATCTAGTATACAGTTGGCATAGCAATTACTGTAGTATAATTCAAATATAAAACATATTAACGGACCTATTCTGTGTTATAAACTCAAACATTGACAATTGTCAAAATTAACTGTTGTAATGGTTTTGGTATTCTGTGACATAAATAAAAAGCTCTTTTCCTTGTTAGTTGTCAATACTACAAATGCTGTTGACAACTATAAAAATATGCTATTTTTAAGCATTTTTTATTTTTTGCATGCATGACAAATATTCTTAACTAAAATATACGCTCTTTACAAGCATATTTCTTATTGTTATTTGAATGCATGAAAAATGCTTTTGGCAACTTAAAATATATGCTCTTTACAAGCATTATTTACGAACAGTTACGAACAATTACGAACAATTACGAACAGTTTTCTATACAAAACACTTTACACCATAGTGTAGTGAGAAGCACTAGGTACTTGAGCTTTGAAATTTGTTAAGATGTGTTCAGAATACCAAAAAGCTTTCTGCTTTATAAAAATCAAAAATTTTATTAAAGAATTTGACAAATCTGTCAAGTGCACAGAATAGATCCGTAAATATATATTGTATTTAATCTATACTCGTAATAAACTTTCTGACATTATTTTAACATATTAAAATACCCATATACACATTTTTCCCATTTTACAGAAAGTTAGAGATGTCATTTGAATTGCAATTAAGAACTGTATTTTGAATAGTACAACACTTTTCTTATATACCTACTTGAAATGCATTTATTGACCTCAATACAGTCTGAAATATTAGGATACATAAACATTAATCTACGATTTAAAACATAAATAGTTCACGCTATTTTATAAATATAGTTAGATATTTATTTTTTATAAAATTGTAATCTCTGTGAAAATATTTTATTAAATAATAAAATATAAATTTGTTAAAAAATTTGGATGAATTATTGATACTAAGTTGCGTAAATAAAAAAGTAAGATATGGACCTATAAGCAGATCAGAATGTATAAGACCACTTTTATTAAGATTAGCTAGAACAAAATCTTCTTTCTCGTTTTGGTATTACAAGCATCATTTAGAAAAATGGTTTAAATAATTTTAAATAAAGGCCTTTAGCTGATATACTAGCCACATTTTTAATTATTAATAGAGTTAAAATTTTTTGTTAAGATCTGAAATCCTATATCTCTTAAATAATGAACTGCCGAATATTTACTGATAATTGACTTTAACCATTGCTTTATTCAGAAAAAAAAACAAGGCTATATAACTTCTCTATTATTGTTTCGGCTGTCAGTTGTTTCTTTCGTATGCAATAAATTTTATCCTCTACAAATTCTACATACCTAATAAGTAGTTCCATCAAAGCGCAATAAATGCCAGTTAATTATTAAGCTTAAATTAATATTGATGTAATATTGGTTATATTAATATTCAAATTTAAAATAAAATAATTCTCAAATAAGCATAAGTCACTGGCATCAAGAATATTAACCTCAGCACCTTTTTGTCTAATAAACCCAAAGGCTGTTCTCAGTATATAAAAATCTTAGCAAATATTACGCCTGATTAAGGAAAGATTTTTATTTATTTACATATTTTATTTGCTTTATTTATTTGCATTTTGTCATTTATTGAGAATTTCATTATGTGAATATTTTTCAATATTTTATTTGTTGTCAAGAAAGTATCTGAATGGAACAGCTTCAAAAGATGTAACCTAAGCAAAAAATTTTATTTGTTGCCAATTTGTCGTTTTACTTATAATAATCAAGATGTTTACACAAAAATTGATAAAAATTAACAAGTTTGTGAATCAAAAGGGTAATAAACACATGTAAACTACTTAGTATATAGACCTTTTGATTTCCTAATCACACTTATTTGTTATTTGATAAATAATATAAAAAAATTCATTATTTAGCATGTATTTTGTTGTATTCTATATATTTTAATAACGGAAATTTTTCATAATATATAAACTGAATATGTAATATTAATTAGAAATATACAGATTTAAAAAATTGCTAAGGAGCACTTGTAGCAGTTTTTTAAAGGTTATATTTTGTCATTTAAAAAAATAAAAATACTTTACGAATACAGATGTGAAATTCAATAAATATCTCAAGTTACACACTAAGACTAACACGAATCCTTCACTAATCCTTCACTTCAGTGGGGCCACTTGTTGGACAGTGCGCTGTCCCAACGTCCCACCATATATAAGACTAACACTATTATTTCATTCAATTTTTTAATGAAGTGTTTTTGCAAGACAAGACTACTTACTCAAATTTTTTATTATTGTTAAAAAAAAGAGAGAAAAAATTTAAATCTTTCTAGTATATATGGTCTACCGAAAGTCCATATAGAGAATATGCTATTTAGACCCATATGTTCCTGCATTAATTCACCATGGCTTACATACTTAACAATATAACAAATTATGTAAGTGTAAACATAATTGGAACAAGACAATTTTAAATAAATTACGTCGAAATAGAGTATTTTAAAAAAAGCTTGGAGTTAATTAGATCTAGTACATTGTAAAAAACAAACTAAAAATTATAATAACTAAACATTTACTTAAAGTGAGAGGACACGGGAAAACATATCGAAAAACTTATAATTTTAAAAATATATATAAAATTACAAAATAACATCATGTACCTAAATTAAAAATAAACGAATCTATAAAATTTATTTCAGAGTGTAGAACTTACGCATCCAATGATCAGATAAACGCAAACGGACATAATTTAATATATTAAATAAATAAATGCTAGGCATAACAAACCCAATCAAACAAACCAGAATTTCTGTAAAATAAATGAAATCATAAAATACGTTCTAAGATCGATTGTGCTTATCGCAAAAAAGGATATGGTGACATCAGTAATTAGTTGCCATATATCTGAAAGTTCAAAGTAATAACTTCACTAAAATAAACAAAATTTTTATACTTGTTAAAGAAACTATCCATCGATATTAAGAATCAACTAGTACTCATCTCTTTCCAAAATTTGAACTATGTTCCCTGAAGTGACCTGATAGGTTCCTCTAATATTGATGAGACGTCAAGTGGGCTTACAAAAACGACATGTTAGTATAATATTATTATATTATATATATATTATATTACATATTATTATTATATATTATATTATATATATTATTATAATAATATAATAATATTTGTTTTATTAATCTTGAAATATCGTGCAGTTTTCTCTGCTAGAAAAATATCGAAAGAATGGTGTCAAAGTATGATATCCTTATTGTCTTCAAAAAAGTTTTGTAATATCCAGAATTTGTTTAAAGAATATCAAGAATAAGACTAATTTCATTTTAATTAATTTAATATGATTATTGTACATATAATTATATAATTATAATATTATGGTAAATATCTTTTATAATATTACCAACACCTAAACATACTTCCTCACTTTGTAAACCAAATTGAGGTTCCATGATTCAGCAGATTAGCAAAAATGCATAAATGATATAGTGTTACCTCTTTCTTGCAATAAAAGTTAGCGCCACATTAAATTGTCCATATGAGGCCACTTTTAACACCAGTGTCATTTGCTTCACTAATTCATCACGTGTCCATTTGCGTATAATGAATTTATTAAATTTAAAATTAAATCATGTTTTCGTTATGGGAGGAAAGATATTCAATCATGTTAAATAATTAAAAATGAAGTTATTATTCACGAATATTCGTGTGTGGTGTCATAATTATTTTTATTGTGATTTATTTAGGGGTTTCGTTACACTAAATTTAATGATAATTAAAAAAATAAAATCAAACGGTGACCTGTGGTTAATATATGAATGTAAGATAAAAGTTAACTATTAGAATAATGAAAGATTGAAATCAAATAATAATATCAAGTTAATATATCAATGAAAGATTGAGCAGTATTGTTAACCCTAAATGTACTGCAGACTAAAAAAATATTCAATGTGTTTTAGAAGGACCGGTACAACAACAATATTAAGAAGACAATATCTTTATTAAAATAATTAACTTAAAACCGCAAAGAAATGTTTTAGAAACCGGTAGTTAAATAGTGCGAAACTATCACGATAGAGCATGATTTCTTATTTTGGTAAAAGATTTCAAAGATTAAAAGTATTTACGATAATATATCCTTCTTAACAACAATATATTAGTATTTTTGCAAAGGACTTTTTGAAAGTCCTGAATTAAAAAATATATTCACTTTATAGTCTATATCCTACAAACAGTTCGGTAACTAGAAATAAAATTTTTTTTGGATTATTATTGGAACTTGTGAGGGACTATTTGAAAAAAAAACATTGAGTTTTGATCCAACTAGACTTAATATGAGAATATTTAAAAATTTTAAATAGATATAATTATAATTATATTGTTGTGCTCGCAATAACAAGATAGTTTTTATTATTTAAAAAACAGTATTTTATTGCAACACAAAACTAACTATATCTCAAAAATAATTTGAATGAATATTTAAATAAAATATTTTCAAATCTCAAAAATCTGATCATTTTCACCTACTTTGTTATTTATCACCACAATATATTTTAGCTACCAAAATCATATGTAGTAATATATACAATTGAGTATGGTATATAAGATTACATTTAATTAACACAAGAATTGATGGAACCTCATAATTTGTAGAAACAAACTTCATTTATTCATCAGCATATAAGCTATACAATTCTCAGCCTGTTTTACGAGATTCCTCCATTCTTCTCTATTTTCGGATTTTATTTTTCAATTGATGATATTCATATCTCTCAGATCTTGTCAAACACTGTCACTCCTTATTCTTTCTTGATCTTCCTTTTTAATATTATTAATTGAATATTGAAATGTTGAGACAATAATTCATTATCTTCGAATAAAATCATTGACAGTGATAAATTTATTTATTGCCTGTCAACAATGGGAACATCCACAAAAAGATACAGTTTGTTGTAGTTTTTTAGAAAGCCATAACCATCAATGCAAATCGTTATGCAATAAATGATATGAAAATTGAAATAATTTACGCAAATGATTATTCAGATATTTTTTATAGTTATAAAGCATTTTGCAAGTAGGTTTTTATTATGAGATTTTTAGTTTTTTCCTTTTTGTTTGCTGTTTGATAGTAAATTAACTTTTGGTTTAGTGTAGAACTAAGTTCCAGTACTATCTATATATGTAATACTGGATTCACACAGAATGTTTGTAATTTTAGCCGTCAATTGTTGTTGCTTTCAATGCAAAACTATTATTTTTTGACAGCTGAAATTACAAAAAAAAAAATATCGTGTAAATCAAGTATAACTTTTTATTTAATATAAACTCAATTTAGTAATCCTTAATATCTCTGTTATATAATTACTTTAATAAATTTGTATTAAAATTTATATTTAAATAAATTTTAAAATTACAATAATTAAAATTATTTGTAGGTATAAATAAAATATATTCCCTTGAAATGTGTAATAAAATTGTACTTTTTAAAATCAAAAATCTTTTTATAATACTAATAATACACCTTTTACTTCTTCCTTCTCATTCACATATTTGAAAACTTTTAAAAAATATGGTCTTCTTTAGCATTTGCATATCCATCCATCGTCTTCTTACTGAACCCCAAGCTTTATAGCATCGCGTTCCGAACCATATTCCATTATTGATATATCACACAATTTTATTTTACTGCATATTCGTAACAAATCTATTAGCAGCTAATTAGAGCGAATGTTTGCTTAATTCATTTTCGAAAATTGTTATTTGAAAAAAATAAAAATACGTGTTAGCGAAAAGTGACAATAATAAATTGTCAATTCAATTTTAGCGTTCAGCTAAATTGTTGACATCAAATTCGCGATCGATTAATACAATTTACAGCCTTCAAAAAAAAACTTCAATATTTCAATATTTTCAAATATTTCATAGATGCACGAAATGGCAACATATGTTAAATATTTAGCTATGTTCGAACAAATGTTCAAATAAATTTGTGCAAATCATTTGTTGGCAATATATTATTTCTTTGTTTTGGTTTTTAATATTTTGTAAAAATAAAAATATTTTAATGGAAATTTATTTTACTCATATGCATACTAACATTTGGGAATACACATAAAAATTTCCACACGTTCATTATCAAGTTCAAGCACGAAGAATTGTTATTGTGGAAAAATAATTCAAGAATCAGTTTTTTAAATAGAAAACTTGAGAGATTTTAATTGTTAATTACAAAAATATAATTCCTAAAAAGTTCTCGAGACTCTGATATTCCTAATAGTTTAATACCTGGCTCTCACTGCCCAATATCACATCAAAATACTTTGCAAATATCACTAATGATGAATATTTGGCTATATCTAAAACAGACTATAGGTATGTGAAGCGTCATTTATTTTATTTAATAAAATTAATTATTTTCATCACATTTAATCACTTTTCAATGGTTCTTTAGATTTATTTAAATAAAAAAATAATTATTAACTACAATTACACAGAGTTGAAGATATATTTAAAGGTCTTCAATTTGGTTTCCAAATCTGAAAAATGATATATATTAGAGTTGAGACACAAATAGTACGAGTATCGATGGACATCATCAAATTTTGACGATTCTTAAAACACAATTTGTTTTTTATACGCAATTTATTTTAAAAAAATTTGGTGTAACCACCAAAAAATACTTTATATGTTACAAAGGGAGTCCATTTCAATAACTAACAATTGGTATACTGGATCACATTGTATTCGTACAACTGGCTCTTAATAATCTGGACGTCCAATTAAGGTCTGTATACTTGAAACGATTAAAAAAATGTGTGATATAGTGTTTGCAGATTTTATCAGAAGACTCTTTGGTTTCAATTTAACATGATTATTACTGTGTGAAACTATTTGCAAAATAACACAAGTATTGGCATTGTTAACAGATTTTAAATCGCATGTATATTTTTGCGCCGTTTCATTACTGTTTATGAAGCTTAGATTTACAATAATACAATTAATCTATGATTATATTTGAAATACAGGATTTCAGACTAATAATGTAATGGCGACAGTTTTTGGCCACACAAGTTGCAAAATTTACATCAATTACTCTCAATGAATGATGATGGGTGTGACCCTGTAGTACCCCCAGCTATCAAAGAGTAAAAGTGCCCAGTTGCGCTGACTCGAAAAAAGGATCAACATACATACATGATGAATTTCAATGCTGATTTGACAAAAAAAAACAACAGTAATGCTTTAATATAAATATAATATACGGATGAATACGCACACTCATAAATTGGATGTTCGGCTGCTTCTCCATGAAGAAATGGATCAGCTGAAATTAATTTTGTGGATCTTGAAATTAATTAAAAGAGATAATAAAATGTCGGCACAAATTATTTCGTAGTAAAAAATGAATTTTCAGTATTTTTGATTTAACTTTTTATCGCATGCACAGATATTCAGTTCTCCAGCAAGTTTAATTAAATCTAAATGGAATTTCTTCATTGAATGCTTCACTATTGTAATGTATCTGGCAATAATGAAGTCTTTATGTCTTTATTTTTTACCTATATGTGTCATCTTTATCTTTTACATATATTCATATATTATTTGCAAAAATTACATATCATAAACGAATTGTTTATGAAAACCTCTTTATGTAAATATAACAAGTTTCTATTAAAACTATAATAGTCACTTTCGTCTGGAAAATTTGACGTTAAATTACAACTTATTCACAAAAATATGGTTCTCGCCAATAAATATTGGTTCTCGCCCGTGCGACTAGTGGAGTAACATTAGCATGACTTTCTCAGCATTACGTTCCTAGATTAGGTTCTATACATAAGAAAGAACAAATCATGCAACAAATAATGCCTCTACGAATAGAATAGTTTTGAGATTTAACAATTAAAAATAAAAAATATAATTAATTAATTAATTCAATTATTCTACAGCTGGTTTATGATTTCGTTCTAATATATAAATACAGCAAGTAAAATTGTTAATAACAAACTCCAGCAAAAATATGCGAAAAAAAGTCAAGTACGGCTTTGGATCAGTTGGTTAAGGTGCGCTGATTCTGAGCTTCACATTTGGCAGGACCCGAGTTCGATTCCTGGTACTTGCAGTCTCAAAAATAATTATTTACGAATAATTAAATACAAGAATTATTTCCAAGACCACTGATGAAGGGTATTTGGCAATACTCGAAACAGCTGTATGGTCAGCCAAAAATTCAATTAATTAAAATAATTTAAAAAATAAATTTTTGTTGTTGTTTCACTTCTGTTCGAAAACCTCTTTATATAAACGAATTGTATAAAAAATATATTATATTTGTTATTTTAAGGCTATTAACGTAGACTTTGAAAATAAGAAACTACTTATATAGTTACATAGTTCATATAGTTATATATAATATTATATATATAGTTAATATTGTTATATATAAAGTATAGTTATACAGTCCTTTTGTCTATAAGGTTGCCAACGTTTAGCAGTATTTTATTTTCGGAATATATAATTTAATAATACATATAAATAATGTATTGTCCACTAATGTTAAAGATCTATAATTTTTTTAGTAAATGATGTTTATTATTTTTAATCAATTTTATAATTGATTTGAAATCTTTTTGAACAGGTATGTATATTAATTCAAAGACAACAATTATATTAACTCTGGTTAATTACATGCGGAAATTCTGGGCATAAAAGCAAGCTATTATCAGAACCATCAGGTCACCTTTTTGTAAAAATAAATAATAAAATAAATAAATAAATAATATATTGTAAAATAAAAAAAATAAATATGCTCACGAGAAAAGAAACAATTCAATTCGTAAAAAATTTGGAAACTTCTAAGATAGTTTTATTACGAACCTTTTTATACATGATCATGTGACTATATTTCTACATCATAGGTATAATTTGTTTTTATTTATTTCAGTATGAGAAAAAGAATTTTTAATATTTTACATAACTGATTTCTTAATTATTTGTGTCCTACTATGTATTTAAAAATGCATATATAAATTATAAGATTGATCAAACATTAAAGTTCGTATATAGGTATAGTAGACCAAAAAACTATTTACACTCAGGTTATCTATTATACATAATCATACTTCTATTTTATCCGATAGCAAAGAAAAACGAAGGCTCATTTTTTTCTATTTTAAAGAAAATGTAATTGATTTTATTTATTGTATATATTTCTTAATTTATTCTTCCTCTACTCCACATGACAGTCAATTCATTTCCTGTATTGTTAATATTTTATATGGAATCTCAATATTAATCCTCTTATTGATGCATCTTATTCTTCGTTAAAAAAGAACATATAAGAACATTCATAAACAAAACAACGGGAAAATTGCCAAACAAAAAAAAATCAGAAATGAAAAAAACTTTAAATAAATAAAATCAAAAAGCTAATTTGTATATTTATAATTATTCGGCAATTATTACTTTTGATTCTATGAAGAATATTTGATTCAAGTGGAAATGTAAACAAACATATAATTTAGTTAGACTTGCGATTCATATTGATATAGACTTGTTGATTTATCGTTGATTGATTAAAAGAAAATAAATTTTGAAAGGAATTTAAAAATTTTTGAATTTGAATGTTATTAAAATATTTTTAAGTATTTTTTTTAGGGTTAAAGAACTAAATGCAAATTTCCTATAAATGGGGTTCGAAATAATATAAATATACTCATTACACTATTAAAAAAATTTTCCAGTCAGTTATTTTATGTATTCAACTTCATAATTCTTTACAAAATAATTTAAATCAAAAGATCAATTATAATCATATAATTAATTAACGCTCAAATATGTAAATATTTTTTAAATATTTTAAATTTATCATGAATTTATTTATTACTTCTCTTTAGATTTTATGTTCTTAATTATAACGAAATAATTTTTTTGTTTACATTATTTTTTAATTTTACTTTGGGAAGTTTCACTCATTAAAATTTACGTAAATGATATATATTATATTATTAATATGTTTAGTGATATATAGATATATATTCTATTTAGACAAATGTGTGTTCTCTCATATGTATTTATACTATATAAATAAATATATTTACATGAATTCTGTTATTGTTTTCTTAAAAGAAAATCAAATAATGAACAATAATTGTTCAAATATGAACGATCAAATATAAGTGAAAAACATGTGCAAACGGAAAATAAATATTAAATAAAAAATGATAAGTGGAATAAAAAATTTTTAAAAAAAAAGTAATATTTAACAAAAATTATATTTTATTTTGTATAAAGTTAAATTTTATAATTTATAATATTAACCTACGAGAAATTATTAAATTAGAACTATATTAAACATTTTTCAAATGTTTAAGGTGTTTTCAAATGTTTTGTTTTTTAAAGGTTTATTTAGTTAGTTGGCGCCACTGTTTCTAGTAGTCACCATTTGGACGATTCTCAACTGATTTATATTTAGTACATTTTTTCATCATTCCATCATTTTCCATGCAGCTCAACAATTTTCGCCTAAGGAATTCTATAGAGTCAGTAATTTTCGCCTAAAAAATTTTAAAGTGTTTATACTTTAACTTTCAGAGCTTAACGAATAGCGAAAAATAGGAAAGCAATTTGTTTTTTTTTTTTAATTCGATTTAGAGTAAGAGTAAAGGAAAATTTTTTAATGAAAAATTGAATAAATGTTTTTAAAATTTTATTTAAATTAAAAATAAATTTATAATTAATTTTATTTTATTTAAAATAGTTTTATTTTTTTTTTAAACCAATATATCAACTATATTCTATACTCAATTTCATGGTACTATAATGTTCTTAAACACCAAAAATGTCGTCGGCGTATAGATTCAACGAAGAATCACTCTTGCCAACAAATGTTGCTTCGAGCTAAGTAAGCAATTGAGAAATAAAGCCCTCTCTCGACAAACAAAAATCAGGCTCTATAAATCTCTTATCATGCCTGTCCTGCTGTATGGTGCAGAAGCTTAGGAGCATTCGAGAGAAAAATTCTTCGAGTATCAAATTAGATGAAACGATGAGCTGTATGAGCTATACCGCGACATTGACATAGCTAAGCGCATAAAAATTCAGCGTCTACGCTGGCTTGGTCATGTCGTGCGAATGGAAGAAAGTGCTCCAGCTAGAAAGATATTTGATTCGTTACCCGCAGGTGGAAAAAGCGGAAGAGTACGTCCGCATCTTCGGTGGAAGGACCAGGTGACCAACAATTTGGGGCGCTAGGTATTACCAACTGGCGTCAGATAACAACTAATCGGGCTGACTGGCGGAGGCTACGGAGGCTACGCGGCCAAGGACGACCCACGTCTGTAATGGCCAACTAAGTAAGTAAGTAATAATGTTCTTATAATGACTTATATAATATAATATGTTCTTATAATAATATAATATAACATTAAAGTACCCTGAAGATGATTATAAAATATGGATGAAATATTGATTTAAAAAAAATATTTTTTTTAAAAACTAAAGCTTTTTAAAATATGTGTATTATTTAAGTATTGAGCAATTAGCCCATTTTAAAACAAAATTATTATTAAAATATTTTTGTTATTAAAACAATGTTATTAAAAAAATTTTGTAATATTTTCGTTCGTTTTTCCATATGTGTTTTGACATATAATCAATTTTATGTACATAAGTATAATTTCCCAACTAATTTGTTTTAGTGTTATTTGAAATTCATTTAGATTTGCAAACTTTTATCTTTATTTATATCAAAACTTACGCCGATAATTGGGAAATTGGAATTATTTGAAGCTGCATTCACTAAGCTAACAAACATAATAAGTATAATACTATTTCGATCATCTTTATATAAATTCTGTGCGGAGTTTATATGGCAAATGTAGTTAAACCCTACACGCTTATAGGAGTAAACCCAAAAATAAGTTAACTACAATAGTTTAAATATACTCAAAGATAAATTTTAACACAACGATATTATTATGTATATTAATATATATATAATTTGCTTATAAATTAATTATAACTACGTATGATATACTGTTACAGTGATAAATAGAATTATACTGTAACAGCCTCCGTCGTTTATTTCAAACAAAACAATATAAATAACAATATGCAATAATACATATGAAACTATACATGTGATCTTAACACTTAAAAATTAATTAAGGAATATCACTAAATTACACCAACAAAGCTAAATTATACATATATCAACATATATAGTGACAAAGGAGGGACCTTCTTATGCTGTGTATATTTAATCCAATTTTCTTTACATCTATAAAAAAAGAAATGTACATCAGTTACCTATAATCTTTAGTTTAGACTGAACCTGTTAAGTCAGTTGAAGTCAGTTTAACAAATTTAAGAATAAATTCATAGATGTGATAGATGCCTACATGACAGATATAGCAAAGTCTATATACAACATATGTACTATTTAAGTGGACAGTATTTACCAGTAATTTACATAGTCATTGTTTGTTAGCTGCTATTCAGAAACTTTGTCGAAAATAGCATCACTTATTTCATTCCCAGTAGATGAGGATAATGCTGGAATACTAACAAGTTGAGCACTTCGATCGGCAGTCATTAAAACCTGACTTTTGTATTGGAAATGTTTTAAGTTTCTGACATAGTGATTTGTGAAGTATGAAAAAAAATTCCGTTTAAGAAATTAATGTAAGTTTGTATTAAGCACTAACCCTGTTAGGTCAATAGTTATAGTTTCAGGGGTCAAAAAATCGACAAGTTTTATAAAAAATGTTGCGTTCATATGGAAAGTGGTGTTAATTTTCGAAATAAAATGTAATATATTCGAAAAGTTATAATATAAAAAAATAATATGCAGCAGTTACAGATATCGGTCTCACGTTTAACCATTAAACATTTAAACATATTAAGACGATAGAAGTGGTTTCAAGATATGAAAAGAAGTTGTATTTTTAAAAAGAAATATGAGGATAAAGAATATTTGATCCTCTTAAAATCCATACTTTTCTAGTTACTTGCAAGTTACTTTTTTTTTGATTTTTGTGTAACTTAAATGCAGATTTACTGTAATTTAAATTTACTTTAACCGTAAAAATAAAAAAAGTAAATTTCGAGCCTGGGTGGGTCCGGATTTCTTTATAAAGTAATCCGATTTTCGAAGAATAAGAACCACTCTACTATAGTCCCACAATTATAATACAATCGTGAAAAGGTTACCTGGCGAAACTGTAGCAAGCATATAAATATATTTCACATAACTCAGTGTTTCAGTGAAGGTAAGGTTTTTTTAAATGTGTAGTCTCAACTTTAAACCAATTCAATATTTTAAGAATTTCGGATATAGAATAGCACTCTGTGATACTATGAAATATTTTTTACGACCAGTACATATTTGGGACTTTAATACCATATTAAATATATTGGTGTTTTAAATACATATAAATACATAGCCGCTTCAAAAAATAATTATATAATATTCTAACCTGAGCTGACGTCAATATCGGTTATTGTAGACATAGAATTAAGTTGGGTATTAATGAAGTTTTCGAGACAGCGGCTGCTACCACGTCAAAATGGCTTTCCATCGTTTCATGTTGTTTTTTTTTTTTTTTGTTTTTAGTAAGTATATAATTGGCGGATGATCCGTGTAAGTTTCAGAAATTTATAAAGATAATTTTGCAAAGGATTTAGTGCCCATATACATCTCTTCTGCATTAGTAGCATAGCATTCCTCTATAGTATATTGCTCATATTTCGCTGAAATGCATACTATAGATTTTTTGTCATTTTCTGCCTTAGTTTCTATAGCATACTCTGATGAATTCGTTTTCATTCGGTGTTTTTTCAATCTGGATAGGACAGCGAGAGATCGTGAGAAACGAGTTTATTTTTAATTGTTTAAAAATCTTTAATTATTTTCTAATATATGTTAATGTTTTCTGCTTATGTTGATTTTCGTTGATTTGGTTTTCGAAGTTCTATCTTACTTTTGTTTGAAAAATAGTTAACAGTTTTATTAATTTTGCAATATTTTATATATTGAAGATAGAATCCGGTTAATCCAAAAAGTAACAAAGTCCTTTGATTATTTTATAAAGATAGATATTAATGGATTTGTCTTTAATGCATTTTAATTTTTTTCTTAGGTCTTTCTAGGAATATCAAGTTTTTACAACAGATGAGTCCGTTTTGTAACAGCTACAGGATTAAATTTTACTTATATTTTCACAAACTACTTATAGAGGTTAGTTAAATTTTCATCACTTTTTTAAAAAAAATATTTTCTCTTAATTTCTTTACTACTTCAAAATCTCTTCTTTTAAATGCATATTCATTAATAATTTCAATAGTGATCACAAAAAAAAAATTTTTTCTTTTATTCTTTCCAGAGTAAAGACTTAAGAGATGGTTGTCGTTACCAATTCCAATAAATCACAATTTACTATTCACTTACATTATTGCATTAATTAGTGCATTCTTTGTTTTTCTATGAGCAGTGGCTTAGTTTTGTAGTCTAGGCGATCTATTTGTATACGAGAAGGCCCTTACTTCACATATATCGTAACTCACGAATCGAAACCAAAATACTGTAAAGGTTTTTTAAGCTTAGCTTTGTTATTGTTTATCGCTTTATTAGTAATTTTACAGTGTTTACTCGTAAAAAAATATATGGACTAGTTAAAGATGTTTCTAGTTCTAATTCTTGTTAACATTTCTAGTGCACTCACGACGCGTTCACTAATTTAATTGCTCTAGGGCTCGGCCAAAATATATTATATTGTATTATATATATAATTATTCAATTAAAAATTTTTTTGTTAGGTGCAAACTCCAACTTTATTCAAAAATGTACGTTTAAAAACTGAACTTAAATTTACTTTACAATTTTGGCTTCGCTAATATTTTCTAATATCTATTGAACTTTTGAGAATTTGTTGCATAACAGGAAACGCATTACTGGGTCACTGACTCATATCTTTAGCTGTTATGTTTTATTTTAATATTAATTTTGAAAATTTACATATTTATACTTTAACTATTAATTTTCCTATTCCGCATTTCAATATCTTTGCTGTTAACGCCTATACGCATACAATATGCATATAGTTAGTTTATGTGATATCGCCGAGTTTGTTTTGCTTGAATCATAATTAATATTCTTCATATTTAATTTTTTTGTTTAAATAAATTATTATTTAAAATATATTTTTGTTTACATTATTTTTGATCTACTTTTCTCTATTTGTACTGCAGAGATGCTAGTTTGTGTTAACTTAACATATTAATCATGTGCTTAAGTAGACAACAAATGTTGAAAAGTCATTGAAGTGAATTTAAATCATGGACTAAATGCCAATGATCTCGAAGATTTTAGTCTTAAAAAAATATATAAAAGACACTGAAAAATTTTTCTGAACTTTAACATAAAACGTGACTTAATATGATTTATTGTTGATTGCATCATTAATCTTTAAGTAGAACTTTAGAATCTTCTTACTTGTATATTCAACAGGTCTTTAGAATTCTTATATATCGGCTGTAATTGAAACAACTAAAGTTTAAATATACTTAATATTTAGTAGGCATTTAGAATTTCCTTTTGTTTAAAAATAATTAACCAAGGTTTTAAAAAGAATAGTCTGTAGTCAATTTAATAGAAAGAAATACAGTATTTAATAATGGAATTTAAAATGGATGAAGTTTACTGATTCCTATTGAAAGTCAAGAAGTTCCTAGTTCAATTGTTGGTAATAAGCTTTGTAAAAAAGTAAGTTACTATAAATTCAGTGATTCACAATCAGCGGGCCGCCGATCATATTTGGTCCACGAAATTTGATTCACGAAGTAGTTCGTGAATCAAATTTAACAGAGCTGGCCAAATGTTTTAGTTTGGAATAGCGTACGTACATTCCATTGTTCAAATCTTATGCTTTTCAAGTTGCGTAGGGTCGTCACCAAATTTCCATTCATATCCGAAACTGCTCTTGTGAATACTCGAATCATTTGGAAGTCAAATACAGTGGCTGATTAGATTAAAACACCCTCTATCGGTGATAGGTTTGCTACCTTAGAATCAGATGTTGTGAAATAGTTATAATTCACTTATACAATTCAATATATATATTATACCAGAGATGCATAAAGCATATTAAAATAATCAAACAGTTTATTATTCAGTTTGTTTGTAGTTCTTACTACAAATTTTAGTAGTCCTTGGTCAAAAAAATGGTTGGGAACCACTGCCATAAATAATATAAAATTTTTTTAAAAAGTAAAAAAAAGTAATAACTTTTACATATTTGCAAGTCACAAGATAAGATTTTTAAATGAAATATATGATATATAATCATAATATTTTTGTATAATATATATATTAAAGTTTCTATCAATGTTAAAATTATGATAAACTCCCATAAAAATTCTTCGAGTGACTACAAAAAGCATCTTTTATTTGGATATATGTATAATATACACTTCTGTGCACTTGAATAGCGCCAAAGAATTTTCAGAGTTATCTCTTAGTTTTGAAATTGAAAATCAAACAATAACGACAATAAAGTATTTCTTTTATTATTTTTATTTAATTTATTATTTAGTATTTAGTATTTAATTCTTGCATGCGATTTTGAACTTCAGTACTTTTTTTATGCAGCGCTTGAATACGGATAAAAATTTAAAATCGATGTGAGTGACAACATTTTTATAAACTTTATTTCAAATTATATATTTGAATTTTTTTTATTTATTTGAAATAATTTAATAAATACGGTTTGGAATATTATCATGTAAAGACGTAAGAAGATCACTTCTAATAGCATCTGTCAAAGACTCAATATCTAAAAACTATCTTCCAGATTGATATCAACGTCGTATTGTGTTTTTTCTTTGTAATAGTCAATGTAAAATAAAAATAAAATAATAATAAAAAATGTTTAAAAAAATATTGAAAATATTGTTCTAATCTTAATAACCAGATCTACTCTCTGGAGATAACTTAATAAACAGAAGATAGAAGATAGATAGATAGACAAAAACTTTTGTTCCTATTCGAATATATGGTACTGTAGTGTATGTGCGTGGCTTTCATTAAAGAAAAATGTAAAAAATAATGAGAAATATATACATGTATATATATGTATCGATTTAACACACATTTTAAAAATTATATCTAGGTAGATATAGTAGACATTTTGATCAACTCTTAAATGTAATAACCAATATGTAATATAAAATAATTAATGTACCTTATTAGCCAGAAAATTGGTTGTATTCAGATCAATCATTCTTTCATTTAAAAAAATGTTTATATTCAACTTATGTGTTGATTAACTTATTTATGTTCATTATTCTTTTAACAATGTCTTTAAATTTTTATATATTGAAATTTATAATTTTTTTTACACAATTTATTAATTTTTTTAATTTATTCAATTTTTCTTTATTATTAAAAAAAATATTCTGTTTATTTATAACTTTAATTTGCAGTTTATTTTTTAATTTGTCAAACTACGCCTTTTTCAAGATGACGAACCTTTTCAAGATATTAAAATTTAATTCATTTTTATTTTTAAATTAAAAACAAATTCTAAGTCGTTGTACAAAAAAAATTTTTGTGTGCAGATTAAAATTTTGTTTTGCTGTTTATAATATTATTTTCCATTATTCCGCTTTAAAGTAATGAAATTATTTAATATATTAAAATAAATTTTTTTTTATACTGTTAAAAATTTTAAGCTATTATACAAAAAATTATTATAAATTTAATTATTATTTTATTTTTTTGTTTTTATATGATGGACCTTTTCAATATTGAAATTTGATTTGCTTTTGTTTTTTAATTTGGAAAAAGTACCAAGTTCTTTTTTATAATTTTTTTTAAAATTGGTTTTAATTTTTTATTTTTAATGTGAAAATAATTTAAAATTTTTCTCTGTAAAAAATTCATTATTAATTGATTTTTATTCAAAATTTTTTTAATATTTATTTTTCGATTAAATCCGTTTTAGGTTTTTTATAGTAAAAATTTTGATTTAGTTAATATTTTTTTTAAATTTTACTTGTTTTTAATGTTGCAATTGATTTCGCACAATTTTTAGAAATCAATTATTTTATTCAATATACAATATATTATCTTATGGAATTTGCCTTTTAACTAGTATTTTATGTATTTAAATTCTTTTTTTAAAACTTATTTGTATTATTACATATTTTAAACTTTATTTCGTGGTTAGTTTTAGTAATAGCATATATTCTTTAATTTACATATGATTTTTTCATTCAAAATTATTTTTAAGAAATATTAATTATATTTGTTTTTTTTTATAAACAATTAAATTTTAGTTTCACTTTGTTATATCTCATCTTTTGTTCATATAATTTTTTATTGAATTACAATACTTCAATTATATAACATTTTGGATAATATATTATATAAAATAGTTAAATACTTAATTTTAGTTTTTTTATTATTAAATGAATAACTTATTTTTTTTTTAAATTTATTTTTTTTTCAATATATAGATATATTTTCAATTGAAAAACATTTGATATAATTTAATATGTATATATATTTTAAAATATTTTTGTGTTTAATAGTTTATTGTACATATTATTTTTTGGTTTTTGTTTTATGTTATTAATTTTCAGCAACATTTTTGTGTTAAATTTTTAGTTTGAATAATTTATTATTTTTTATTAAGTATTAATAAAATTGCAGCATTTCAATATTTCAATAGGGTCGAAGTACTTTCTTCAGAGAGCAATGTATTTTCGTTTGTCAATAAAAATTAATTATCTTAACTCCATTCTTAAAAAAATTTTTTACCACTTGTCATGTCTTATTTTTCATTTAATAAATATAAAAATATTTTCGATTTATTTTACCGAAGTGAACATTTTAGTTCATAGCACAATTAGCCCTCTTGCTCTGAATGTTTCTAACTAAATGAATAATTTCTTAAAATTATTTTAATTGGACTTGAATTTTCTTGAAGTGCTATTATATAAAAGCACAAACACAGCTGATTTTAGTCTAAACAATTTTCTAAACAATAAAATAAATGTTTATGCTTAAATGAATAATAACAAAATACAGCCACCTAGACAGAATAATAAAATCTCTACACCTTAGATAAATTAATAATAGCGCATTCTGTGAAAAATTATGGAATTGTATCTTTATTTATCGGTCGCATAGGGGTTCTTAGAATGTAAATTGCACATAGATATTTTGTCAAGATATATAAGACTATAATTTTTTTATATTCATTATTTGCTTAGTTGACATTTACAGTTGTTAATCGTCTTCATTCGTTTCCAGTTTCCAGTAGAGAATGGTGGAGACCATTCTTTATATTCTTATAATGATTTTATATTTATATTTATTAAAAAAGGCTAACCTGCATTTTTTTACCTCTGATATAGTGATCTGTTAGTGAACCCATATTTTTGACGAGTAAGACTTATAAAATCATATAGATCTTATATTTTCTTGTTAAGAATACACCCATTTGGTTTATATATGTGTGGTGAATCCTTCACTGCGTTGCAAACAGCTTGAAAAACTTAATACACCAATTTTTTTAATAAAACGATAATAATTTAAATGGTAGAAAAAAATAAAGATTTGGTTTTACTTAAGTTTCAATGCATTTTATTTATAATTATATGATGGATATAAAAAGTACATGAACTTTGCATCATACCTAGTACCAGGCTTGGTATATATATATTAGATTCTACCTATATCCATATATCAAAAAAAAATTTGAAAAAACTTTTAGCCTGAATATACAAATATTGCTCGAGTATTTGAACTTTACTTTAAGAGTGTGTACAGTGTGGTTCTGTCAATAGAAAAATGTTTGACATCATTGTCATATCTTTATATGATGTTTCCATACATTTATATATGATGTCTGCAATATATATCTGCTTTCGTTAATAAAGATACTGAAATTAATACAATAAAACCATACTTTTGTTTTTATTTTTTAAATAATTTTGCGTTTAATTTAATACTCATATTTATTTAATATTGTTTAAAAAATATACCGACATTTGTTTTAAAAATACACCGAAAATTTCACCAAATGGTTTTAAAACCTTTTTTGCGTTTTGGTATTGAACTTTCAAAAGCGTACTTAAACAAATAAATATATTAGTCAACATTTTAAAAATAGTAAACGAATATCTATGTATATAAAATACTCTATTGTGAAATTCTAAGTTCACTACAGTTGTAGCACAGTATATACATCAAGGTAATTTAATTACCTATAGCCTTTATACGAATATGATAAATTCAAGCCAGTTTTAAATATCTTAAAATATTATATTCATAATATGTGAAACATATATATTAAATACTTATAATTTATATATAAATATTCTGTTCTGAAAAAGGCTCGACCTGTTTCTTAATACTTCTTGCGTACAAGGTCCTTTCAAGCGTACTATTTTAAAAGGTAGAAGTCATGTACTAACTCACCGATTAAACCTTATTAGCTCAGTGTTCGACTTAGTCGCTCTATCATCCACATTATTACATATCCCATAAAAAGCTCAGGAAAATAAAGTCGACACTCATTTCGTCCATAATGAAGCAGTTTTCGATAGCTGCATAAGAGGATGTCTTAAGAGAAAGAGGATGAGTGTTGTCTGAGCTGACGTGACCGACATCATTGAATTGGATGCTTGCTACCATCATATCACTGCTGTTTTTCCACCTATTGAAGATGAATTTACGAATATGAATTTACGAATATGAATTTACGAATATGAATTTAGCAGCGCATGAAGGGAAAACGGTGTATATGTTAGCTACTGTCAGAAATAAAAGCCTCTATTTAGGCTTTCAGACTGTCGAAGCTGTTAAGGATTTCATCTCTATTGGCATCGCTAGAACTATCAACACCTGTCGTCTTATAAACAGACGATGAATCACCGTTGCCAAAAAGTGTTACTATAGACGCAGTAGGTAATTGGGATGTAGTGCTCTCTCCCTCTCAACTAACAAATGGTCGCTTATGCTACCTGTGGTTCTCTGTCATACAGCAATCATATAATAATGCGATTACTGAATAATGATGCAGCACTGATAATGTTTGAGAGAAAAGTTCATCGTAAGATTTTCGGTCCATCGCATATTGTCAACGGAAACAATAACCAAGAACCGAAACCGATTTATCATGACATTGAGCCATGATTGTTGGGTTTATTGTTAAGATTAGAAAAAAAGAAACCTTGAAAGAGACTGTATCTCTAGTGAAGGGTTCAAATTCAGTAAGTTAGTAACTTAGTACGTATTTATTCTATTTCCTTTAAATTTTAAAATACGTCATTTAAATTATTTCATATATTTTTTAAAGACTAGTTTATGCAGCAATGAAGTATAAATATAAATTATTTTTACCATCTAATATATATGTTCAAACATGTTGAACTGTTCAAACTAATGTTTTATGGCAAAATGTCCAAACAATGTAATTCATATAACATCTCTGCTTTATTTTGTCATTTTGTGAATTAGAACAAATTTACAAATTTCAATTTCAGTGAACTTTAATTTATTTTAATTATAGTTACTTTGTTGCTAATTTTTAGTTTTACGATACCAGAAACGACAGTAAGTTTAATTCTTTATTAAGATAATTAAAATGTCTGCGTATATAAATAATATAAATATTCGACTTGAGTTTAAAGAGTATTATATAAATTTTTATAATAAATGTATATTGTTTACCATCCTATCATTGAAAGTGCACTTTGCTGTATAAAAATTTCTATTACAAATTCTTTTGCCAGGAGTAAAAATTACGAAGTGAAAAAAAATTATGATAGCTCTCGCAGCTGACTCTCATCTACCATGCACGGCAGTGAGTCAATACTTTAGGAGCTCCCTTTCTTTGGTGATGTTGATCAACTTCCAGACCTCCTACTAAATAATATTCTAAGCTTCGTCAAAGACGCCAGGTAGTTTTAAACACTGAGTCTCTCCATTATACGGTAATACAATGGGCCAATATTCCTAACTGTATCGCGGGTGTAACCTAAGCTAACCTAATACGGGGTTTACATTACGAAATTTGCTAACAGAAGTGAACTTTGAGCTCAGAACCAGCTACCAAGCCGATTTTGCCATATATGTATATAAATAGGCACACCAAAATCCAAACTATGTTTGAACTTGTTGAAAATATAATACGTTACCAATAAGTTTTTGGCACAAAAATGGCAACATGACAGATTTTTAAAGTAATATATTGCTAGTGCCGAGTTAAAAACGTTGCTGTGGAAACTCAGATACTTAATATTCCAGTTGAAACATTGAAATTATGTTTATTTATTCTATTTCTTGAGTATATTTTTTATATTTTAGAAATGAAATTTTTTGTAAAACCTAAAATTTTTTTAATTTAGAAACTTGACTTTGACTTTTAATAATATGAAATGTTGTTTTTTTATTTTTGTGTTCTTTATTGCTAATAATAGTTTAAATAATTCTATATTAGAAGTATTTAGGTACAAATTGGTACTATTTCAAAATTTTTCTAAAAATAAATTTTTTGATAAAATCAAAATTTGAAAGACTGTGCATAATAATCGTAATTTACATGAAATAGACATAATAATTTAAAATGATATATTTAGCACCTCATATAAGCATTTTAATTAAATATTAATATTTTATATATTTAATAGTTGTATGCACCGTCTCAAAAATAAATAACAATATAATCCATATATATAAGTAACTTATATATTATAGTAATTTACATGAAATAGACATAATAATTTAAAATGATATATTTAGCACCTTACATAAGAATTTTAATTAAATATTTAATACTTTTATGCACCGTCCCAAAAATAAGTAATAAATAATTAATATATATAAATAACTTACATATTATACATAAAAAAGTAAAATACATTTATTATGTCTAAAGAATTTAAATAAAAAAAAACTGTAATATAAACTTAACAGTAATTCAACAAATTTCAATTACAATTATGTACAAAACTACATTTATAGAGTTGTACAGAGAAATAATTATTATATCTAAGGAGGTTAAAAATTAATTTCGACCAAAATGAGATTAACTTTTGTATGAGGAACTGTGATCAAACAACTAGATTAATACTTTTACCTCGATAATTGCTTTAATCTACTTTTAATCGCACAATGTAAATGCAGTATAATATAATATTAGATAATAAAACCGTTTTGTAAATATTTGTAAATATTTCGTTTTTCCACTGTTTATCATGTAGTGTTAGCTATAAGTATTGTATTTACTTTAATTATTATGGCATTGAAAACTGAATCAATTGTATATATAATATATCTATAATATTTGAAAATTTATAGATATGAAAAATTTGTTACGATATGTTTTAGGCTCTAAATTTAACGTAGTGGCAGCACAAAAATTCTAAATTTATTTCTTTTCACCTGGCAACATTATAGTTTTGGTTGTCAAATTATTGATTTTCATATCGTCTTTCTAGCAGCGTCAGTGCAGACATTGAAGCAAAGAAATTTACTGCGGAGAAAATATAATTAGTAGTTTTGAGTAGCGCGTTATATTAAATTTAAAAATTAAGGAAACAATGGCCGGACGTAATGAATGCCGTATATATGTTGGAAACCTTCCACCGGATATCCGTACTAAAGATATTCAAGATTTGTTTCACAAATTTGGCAAAGTTACTTTTGTTGACTTGAAAAACCGGCGTGGTCCGCCATTTGCATTTGTAGAGTTCGAAGATGCGCGGTAAATATTCATATCTAAAGAAAATTTTTGCAAAATTATTTTTAAATACTTTATCTTTAAAAAAATAATTTTCGATTATTAAATTAACTTTTTTTTTAATGTTTAAAAAATTTGATAATTTGATTGAAAATTTACAGTGATGCTGATGATGCGGTAAAAGCTCGTGACGGTTATGATTATGATGGTTATCGTCTACGCGTAGAATTTCCTCGCGGTGGTGGTCCTGGTAGTTATCGGGGCAATCGTAACGATAGAAACAATGATCGCGGTCGTGGTGGTGGCGGTGGACGTGGTCCACCAACCAAACGCTCTCAGTATCGTGTAATGGTAACTGGTCTACCACCATCTGGTTCCTGGCAGGATTTGAAAGATCATATGCGTGAAGCTGGTGATGTTTGCTTTGCAGACACTTATAAAGATGGAACAGGTGTTGTTGAGTTCCTACGTTTGGAAGATATGAAGTACGCTATTAAAAAGTTGGACGATTCGCGTTTTCGGTCTCACGAGGTAAGTCTTTTTTTTTTAACGGTCTAATAAACGCGATAATTAAGGGTAAAAACTCATGACTCAATTTGAATGTTAAAATCTATTTTATAAGGGTTGCTGAGATAGTATTTGAATATTATTTTGTTATATTTATAAAGCGTATGCATTTCAGTTAAATATAAAAACAGATTTTTTTTAATTGGCTTGAATATAAAGTTTAATTATAGAGACGTAAATTTTTTTAAAACTTCAGTTCTGAGTGAATACATATTGCACTAAGTTGTCTTTATTTCTATATATGGTGTTATATCTTTTTATTTGTCGAGAATGATTACGTTAAAACAGATGCACACATGAAAGATGAAACAGAAATTAAAAATTGAGTGTTCAACACATTTATCTATTATTTATCTTTAGTATGTCTTGATGTTTTTATTGTAAATGATATAAATAATTAAATGAAATGTCCGTCCATAAGCTGAGACTTGCAATTTTTATTGGTTTTCTACGTAAGCTATCAATTGCTACGGTTTATTCAATAAATTTTTATTAAATTGTAGAATAATTGGATAATTATTATTATATTCGCTTACTTTTTCAACATAAAATATTTAATAACTTATCTGTTATCTATGTATTGTTTTTTAGAGGCGTTTATTTAGTTTTAATATGGATAAAAATGTATATACATATACACTCTTACCCAAAACACGTATAAATAACATCTTTAGTGATATCAGTATATTTATTTTACTTGTATGTCATGTAGAATATATAACATTTTATTAAGTTGGACTTAGTCCATTAGCATATTTATATTAGCTAATAGAAATTAAATTTGTCTTATAAAATTTTCTTATTTAATTATTAGTACATTCCACCTGTCCGTCGAGGTTCCTATTCCAGGTCTCGTTCTCGTTTTATTTTACTTGTATAACATGTATAATATAATATTTTAGTAAGTACTTTTAGTAAGGACTTATTTCATCAGTAGATTTATATTAGCTAATATAAATTAAATTTGTCTTATAAAATTTTCTCTTTAATTATTATTAAATTGCTTGTCGGCAAATGCGTAAAATACAATAGTTGTATGCTTCACATATATAATATAATTGTAATTAATTTCTATGTAATACAATAAATTTAAAATGAAGTAAAAGTAAACCTAATACTACTATTACTACTTAAATTGCTTGCATTTCGTCTTGTTTGCGGACTTTCCAAGGAGTTGTACGACATAAATTCAAGTTACAAATAATAGCTTAGCTATGTTATGCTAACACCTATAATCGTGTCAGAATTATTTTAGAATGCCTACAGCTTCGTGGTAATAAGATATTGTTTAAATAATTTCTTTTATCGATTCATTTAAGCTCTCTCTGTCATTTTTAATTAAAACTACTATTAAGATAAAAAACTGCATATAAAACACATTTATCTGTCACTACGTGGTTGTCAGAAAATCTTTACAAATTCGTATGAGTTATACTTGCCCAGCTAAACTAGTAAATTTAAAATTTTTTATAACAAAAATTGACCTGTTTGTACTGAAGCTATATTAAAAATGAAAATTCCTTTTATACAAGAATGTACATCTGTTTAATTATTCATTTAAATAAACATGCAAGCAGTTAATCCTTGACTACGCTCTATTCATATATTCAGGAATCTTTAACCTGAATATGTACTTGCATAAATAAAGTTCTTGCCCTTTCCATTATTCTATATTTGTAATTGTTTTCCTCAGTTTTCTCTGTACCTGTTATTAGAATTTTATTTCTATGGTAACAAAAATAACAAATGTCGTTTTAAACACGCTACAAGACACAAGAAGAATTAACAAGAAAAATTAATATGCAAACACCTGCACACGAGTTGCCGTTTCAAAAATAGAAACAAATTTACCAATCTCATTGATATAGAGATATTAGTCTAATAATGGAATTGTTGACTAATTGCACTTGGTTAGAAAATCAAGTTAAATATTAGATATTTCTTTTAATTAGTTGTATGCAGTTGTAAGGAACATAGATTAAACCTTCTAGAATTTTAGAAGATTTCGAATAGAAATGAAAAGACAACAACAAAAAATTTAGTTAATTTATTAAAGTTTGGCTGTTCCGAGTATTGCCAAGTACTTATCATCGGTGGTCTTAGGAAATGTTCGGATTTTTTATTTAGTTTATATTTTCTATAGAATTTATATAAGATTATATTTAGTGCTATGTATTAAACGTTCAAATGGGTTTAATTGTTCTCAATTTTATATAATTGGATAATTGATCTATCACTAAGTGAATCGTTACGTTTATTGTAATAATAAAACGTTAGATTGTTATTTAAAGACTATTATCGTAATCTTTTAAAATGTAAATAAATACATGACAAAATTCTTATCTCTTCATACAATAACTAATCCAGATGTTTGTCTTTAAGTAGCCGTTAATTTGAGCACAATTGAGATGTGGCTCCGTTCCATTAAACTACAAGAATTCTACACGTTGTTGTGGTAACTTAAAAAAATCTACTGACTTTATCTTTGTTGGGAAGAAGAAAGGAAGGAAGGAATTTGGAAAGAAGAACGGTGCCTAGGCGTAAATCTCATATTTCCTGCAAATAACTTTACCAAAACCTTTTTCTCGCAAATATTTTATGTAACATTTTTAGTACTCTTGTTATTTTCAAGTTTTTGATAATTAGTTAAACTGCGATTCTGTTATATCTGCACTTGTTTAAGAATTTGTTATATTTAAATATTTATGTCTATGGTATATATATAAATTAATGCATTTATATTTAAATATTTATGTGTATAAATATAAATTAATATATTTATATTCTTATTTAAGGGTGAAGTTTCCTACATACGTGTTCGTGAGGATAGTAATGACGGAGAACGTGGTGGCGGTCGTTTTGATTATCGTGACAGGTATTTAAAATACAAATATATTTTTTAAACATAATAATAAATATTTTATTTATTCTTATAGATCACGTTCACGTTCGTTTTCGCCACGTGCACGTCGCCGTGGAACTCCAACCTACTCACCAGTCCGTCGGGCATCCTATTCCAGGTCTCGTTCTCGTTCTAGGTCTAACTTTTAAGAATACAAGAAACCAAACAATTTCCCACACGTAAATTAAAAATAACCAAAATTTTATCAAACTGCAGAAGCAAAAGACAATTTTAAAAATTCACTTAACGCAATCTTTTTGCCGAAAGTACAATTAATTAATTAAAAAAAAAAAAGAAACAAAACCTTTTCAATTTTAGCATATAAATTGTTTAATTAAACATTACAAATGACCAAATGTTTTAACAAAGATATTCAAATATAAAATGTTAATGGCATCTAACAGTGTGGTTTTTTCCTACTTATTTAACCACAAAAAAAAAACAATAACTTTTTCTAATAAAAGTCAGCAGTTTTACACTCTAAAGATTTAAAATTAAAAAAAAAACTAATATAATAATAATAATAATAATCATTAATGTATAATTTTGCTAACTATCCAGTATCTATTGATATAAGCTTTTAATTATTCGATACTGATTGAATTTCAAACATCAAAAGTCCATGCAATCAGTTAAAGTTAAAATATTTTTGAAATCGTGTGTAGACAAACCATAATCACTATATAACTAAATGATAAAATATATGTACTAAAAATTAATTATTTATATAGAATATGTATGTATTAATAATATTTATTTTTCTTTTCTTTCCGTACATAATGGAAATATATTTGGGGAAGGATAACTGTACATGCATAATAATGGATTTGCAGGATTTAAGGACATATTTTAAAACTGACTTAATTTATTTTTAAAGGAACTTATATAGTACAATTTAATGTTGATTGAATAAGCATTTTAAAACAGTATGGAGGAGCATTAACATCCGTAGCTGTGTAGCTGTTTACCTGTCTACACTACTAGGAGGATATATAGTTGCTGATTGACCTGACCTCATTGATATAATACAAAATTTTTCGTACATATATTTTGGAATGCACATTAAGCGTATAGGAATTCACTAGGAATATCATGTAAGGATATTAACTTGGTTATTTAGTTTTTGCCCTTTTCCACATCGTTTATACGTTTCTCATATGGATTTCATGTTCTATGCAGTGGAATATTCATATTTACACTGGATTATTTACAAAAATATAAATTATATAAATTATTATGTTGCATAGGACATCGTGGGAGGAGGATAATATATATATTTAAATATAAATATATATATATATATATACATATATCAGTTAAATTGTATATTGGAATGGATTTTGGATTTTAGTGCTAAATTTGTAAACATATTTTTGCCATTAAATTACTTCGCCTTTACGGATTCAGGATAAAAATTGAGTAATATACAATTTTATGCCAAAATAGAAAAAAATGTTCTAAAATTATAACTTAGGGAGGGCAAGATTCACACTGACTGGACTGTAGTGCCAAATAAGGAGAAGTTCTAAAACTAAAACTTTGTAAAATGAAATATTGTGAAAAAAATGTAACAAATTTTATTTAAAAATGTATGAATTAATAATTTGGCATAAAATTGTTATTACCTTAAACTTCTGCTGCAATTCGTGCGTTTACTTCCCCTGTGTTTGCAAAGGATACCATGCACCATTGCACTTTCAATGTCTATAAACTCTAGCGCATACTTTTCGGATTATGTTCGGATTTCAAAATTATATTTGGATCCACCATTCACTCAGCTCATTTGCACCCAAAATGGAGTCTACCAATCAACGCACAATTTCAGTCGTGCCCGTATTAAGAACTACTTTAGCCTCTACTCTTCTATAACATTCATATTGCTTCTCTGGAACTGGTATGTTTCTTTTTTGCTTTTATTTGTTTGTTTAAGTTATTCTTTAAAATTATACTTTTATATGTCATAACCATAAGCATGTTGGTTTAAACCGAAAATGCAGCTTTCATTTTGTTTTCAAAGGCATTTTTCTTTATATAAGTAAGGAAGGACACTGTAATATATATAGTATTTTTTTTTTAATTAAAATATTTTTATAAATAAAAACAAAAATGCCAAAACAAGGAATTGAGAGACCAACATTTTTTGTTTTCCATTAAATCACTACCTTGAAATTAAGAGACAGACTTTATAATTCGGTACATTTGGTTTCTCGGTAAGAAAATACAGTCAAGTCAAATTGGAACAAATAAATATATAACAAGTGGTATTTATATATAAAAAACAGGTTATATTTATAAAGGTTTCAATTGCAAAGTGAATTCATATAGTAAGCTTGACTGTGTATTGTGAAAACAGTTTATAGACAGTTTTATATTGCTTTGTTTGTTTCTGTTTTTATTTAAATCCTAATTTAATTAAAATTTATTTCAGTTATAAATTAGAAATTTATGCCATAGAACTCACATATAATAATTTCAACCATTTGAAAAATAATGCTTTTAATTTTAATCTAACATTTTATGAAATTTATATTTATATAAAAATGCTGCAAATCAGAACTTTTATTAAATTTTTTTTAATGTTAATTAAAAGTTACCAATTTTAAATACTAAACACATTTTTTGTGAGCAATTGTAGTATATACTGTATTTTGTGTGTTTTCAATTAATAAATATAAAATATAAAAAAAATGTACTGGATTTTTCTTTAAAATTGAGGTCCAGAAACGCAGTTTCTGGACTACAATTAAAACAGCGCAGATAACGTGCCAACACTCTCATATTCCACATCTAACTGCAGTTGCAATGTCAAACCAAAATTTTATATCATATAAGATCAGATATTCACAGTGTATTGTAAGCACATAGTGTTCTCTTAATATAGCATTTTCATATTTATATTATGCAGAAGAGTCTAGTAAATATCTATAACTAATGGTCACTAACGAATGTAGACTAAAGACCAAGCTGCAATAAAAAAAAAATTATAATATGTCTGGTATTATTAAATAAAACAAAAAGATTATTAAAAATTGCTTTTGTCACTTTCAAAGTAGACCACATCAAGTGCAATGCAATTATGTCAGGCGTTCAATACAATCCTTCACACATTTTACATAAACTGATTGAAGCATTGAACTCTGCAGTGAACTCAAAATGCCTTTCTCTAAGTGATAATATTATATTCCGAAACCAAAAAATAAAGGCGTACGAGGTTATGTTAGGTGAGTAGGGTGTTGGGTTGTTGTAACCCGCGGAGATTTATAAAGCAGATAACATTAAATGAATAACTAACATGTATACAATAGTTAGGATGTGGGTAGGTTATTGTAGTGTGAGAGATGAGTGGATTGTTTAAAGTAAGTAAGGATCATTTAGGAGTCAGAATGGATTGTTTAGGAGTAAGAGTGGATTGTTTAGGAGTAAGAGTGGCTTGCTTAGGAGTCTGAATGGATTGTTTCGGAGTAGGAGTGGATTAGAGATAGGTGGAATTTTAATGGACGTGAGTCAAGGCAGAGAAAACTAGCCACTGCAATGGGACGCATTTACAGACCGACTGGATTTAAGTAAATTGACTATGGTACTAGGTGGTTTACATTCGCTCAGTTTTTTATCAAAAACTATTAGGACGGATCCTGTGTGCAAAATAGTAAAAATTGTGATTGCGAAAATAGCTAATGTCAATCGCTAAGTAACGGATTACGCTCAAATCTTATGTGGTAATAAAGCACAGGCTGGTTGCGGCAACTTTTATGCGGTTTTTTAAAAAACATTATACACAGATTGTATAAACAGATTTATATATGCGTAACTCCGTGTATTATTGTATGAAAGCTAGAGAGTGATTTGGAAATTAGTCAAGGTTTCTTCATTATTGCCGGGTCACTAAAGAAATGATGGTATATCTTTATCGTGATAAAATACAACAAATTAACTTGATCAATATCAGAGACTTTAGACTTCTACCTAGTAGTTTCTCAAATCAATGATTTGGTTGAGCGGCAGTATCTTATAATGGATGATTTGCAATCATTTACTATTCGTTTCAAAAGCGAATTTTGTTATTTTTCAACAGTGTTTCAGACATGGAAATTCGGTTCGATGGTTTGGTAACAATTATTTATATATAACTAAATAAAGTTTAATGAAGAAAAAACTATTACAAACAGAAACAACAACAAATTAACAAAACTTTAATCCTGCAAACATTGTGAAGATAAGAACGCAGCGTTATATAAAGACGATTTTCTTGCTTAACGATAGATCAGTCTGTTGAGTGTCCTTAGAAAGTGAAATTGGTATATATTTCTTTTTTGTTGGCTTTTTTGCAGGGAAATGTAATTAAAGAGTTGAAATAATTATTAAAAGAGTAGCTATTGAAAGTACTGTATTACTTTATAATTACTATAAAGTAATTATAGACTTTTATGCCATTTATTCGTTCGAAATGTATTTCAAAAGTATTTCAAAAAAGAATTTAATAATTTCATATATAATTTTAATTAATTATTAAAATTAATTCGCTTTAATTATTATATATAAATATTTAAATAATAAAAAAAAGGAATTGTATATTGTTGCTTAAAAGTACAAAAAAAAAAAAAAATATTGAATGTTAATTTTTTTAAGACAATTGTTTTCTTAATTTTTCACTACTTAAAATTTTACTGGACTTGCATTGATATATTTTCGATTATTTAAATTGTTGGTATTTTTATGTGTTATATGAAATAATAAAAATAATAAATAATATTTAAATTGTTGGTGTTGTAACGACCTTTTTCCCGGCCCTATCTATAGCTGGGGTATACTCAGTGAGTATACCAGGGTTCGTTATAAGAAATTTATAAATGTGAAATAATAGAGACACTTCTGTTTAAAGTAGCGTTTATTATTTAACCAAAAAAATATAAATTAAGTTGTGGAAAGTAATAGACAGCGATGTTGAAAATGTTGTCAATGATGTGGAATGTTGTTAATGTTGTAACACTGTTGTAGCGATGTTGTAAATGGTGTAGAATGTTGTATGATGTTGATGTCAGTGGTGCGCAAGTTGCTGTCATTAGAATCGTGAAATCTGTAGTGAAAGAAATTCCAAATAGCAAAACCTAAAGAAACTCTAATAAAATATAAATCAATACCTTTGTCAGTAAAAACCAGACAAGGGTCCCTTCCTGCTATTACGCCTGGCCACGTCCGTCAGCAATTGCCAAACGCTCGTTGTCCCACACGCCTTCTGACAGTGTTTGTGACTCGTCGTCCATTCCTCCATCAGCTATGACCAAATGGAAAACTGGATGACTAGTTAAACTACCCAACGCCAGCATAAGCCAAGCAGCAGGTAACTCAACTGGTTAAACTACCCTACGCCAGCATAAGCCAAGCAGAAGGTAATTCAACCACCATCACTTCGCCCAAACCAGTCCATCCATTCACACGGTGATCGTCAGCAATGGCCAAACGAATCAACATGTGCCTGGACCAACTAGTCCGAGCTCCCACTATCGTCCCTAACAAAATATGTAGTTCTTACCTGTAGTGAAAGAAATTCCAAATAGAACGATTTGGCAATTTCGCTGCCCTTTTATTTGAAATTCCTTCCATTACATACAAAAACAATAATTATTTTCAAATAAACAAAATCCCGTAAATTTGTCAAAACAAATTTCTTATTGTTGTACGCATTGCAATCAAATTCAACAAAAATAACTGCATCACATAAAAAATGCGTGCACAATATTTTTCTTAAATTTGTTTATGCAGACAAACAAGTGAAATAGTTACAACAAATTTAACTAAATTTTATTAGCGGCAAAAAATTAATCAAAACATATTTTACTTTACAGGGTCATTCGTTTATAAAAAATGTTTGTCTTTGATATGTAATTTACAGGGTCAAAAATAGGTGTTACTGCAGAAAAATTTTATTAATTGGATTTAAAACTCATTATAAAAAAACTCATTATACTACTAATTAAATTTGTGAGCCTATATTTTAATGCAAAATTTGGGCCTTACAGTGTAATTAATTCGTTATTCTGTATTTAGTTCTACTTATACAATTCAAATATAGACGAATTATTGAAAAACTTATGAGTGAGCGCTTAATACCAGCATTAGTATACCAAGGAGGGTCTACTACACCTTAACGGGAGTGTTTAATAAAGAACGAGAGTCCTGGACTGTAGAGTTAAATATTTATATATGAGAAAGCAAAAAAGAAGATATACATATTAAAGTGATCTTAATAAGTAGTTAAATAGTGACTAATATATATAAAAAAAATTAAATTTAAATTAAAATTAAATTCAAAAGTGATTAACATTAATTTAATTTAATTTAAATGGGTATTATATGTATTTATTTTATACATTATTTTATATCAATTAATCTTTAGGGTTTCTTTTAGATTATTTTAATTAATTGAGTTTTTTGGCTGATTATTAAAATAATATAAAATTTTTTGTTGTTGTATTATGTTGAGGCTAGTTGAGTCAGTGCACCTGAGCACTTTTACTCTCTATTAACTGCGAGGTTTCCTCCTCTTTGCGCCTTGACTAGATTAGTGTTTATCACTTCATCAGACTAAGCAATAATTGACCTAAGATCTGCATACCTCCTCGAGGAGCCTGTAACCTCTCTATTAAATATAATAACTTTATTAAATAAAATAGTCAGTATCGTCATAACTGACGTTAAAATGCAATTTAATTAATCTTTTAAATAATTTTTAATTTTGTCGCATTCAACCGTTGATTAGTTAAAGCACTTTACTTTAGAAATAATTCCTTTGAATCCAAACATTTATTTTAAATCAATTTTACTGCGTTTTTGTATGCAACTGTTAGTATTGTATTCAGCGCAAATTGAATGTCTCTGATTCACAGCACACTTTTTAAATGGACATAGTACGCAAGTATTTCTTTTATTATTTCCTTTTATACAAGTTATTAAAATAAAACTATTCAGCAATATTTATTTAAATAAATATATCTTGATGTATATCAAATATATCTTTTCAATAATAATTATAATTTTTTTTTAGAAATATTTATTTTCAAAATTTTAAATAGTACTTTTTTTTCATTCTGCTACTACTCTTTCATTGCCATAGGAAGTGCACACTGGTTAGTATGTTTTGCTGCTGCTGTTTTCATACAAAATCAGTTGCTGCGAATTCGTGTACGTGGTAGGTTACGCGTTTTTGGGTTTGAATTTTGCTACGTTTAATTGTAGCAAATTATTGTTTGAATTTTTTCTGCTATTTTTTGAAGTTCATAAATAAAAAAGTGATTTAATTAATTATTTTAATACTAAATATATTACAATATTTGTTAAAAAATTGTTATCATTAACTGTTATTAAACGAATATAAAGCATAACTCGCCGGTATTTAATAAGCTTACCAACAGCAACACGCTACGTTTTGTGTTTGTTGTTGTTGTTGATGTTGCTGTTGTAATTAAAAACGTGCTCAAGTCTAACAACAAAAAATATGTTAATTTTGTTTTGTTTACATTTTTTTGTTTTTTGTTTATATTCTTTTAATTCTGAGGAATAATATATGTGCTGTTAAATAAATAATTTTGAAAAGATTTATGATAAAATACATGCAGACATAATTAGAAATTGGCAAAATTAATAGGTAATTGTGCATGTTAAAGAAAAAGAAAAATAAAAGCAAAAAAATTGTTTTTTTTTCACGTAAATATTTTGCAAATTTTGGCGCATTCTGAGGTATTTAGTTTTTGTTAATTCGCGATGCTTTGAAGATTGAAAAATGTTTAAATAATTTTTTGATGAAATATGACGATGCATTTCCTGCTATAAATTTTGATATAAATTTAGATAGAATTAATGCAAAACAAATGATATTCATTTGATATATTGCTTTCAACATAAAAAACAATTGTAAATTAATTGTAGTTTAAATGACTGATTTAATTAATTTTATTATTTGCACTGTGAAAATTTCTATTGAGTGGACGCTTATTCGCAATCAACTTTTAACCGTTCAGTAGGGGGGTGTAAATAGGCCTGTAGTCAAAATTGATTTCAGAGGGTTTATAGATAATTTCAGTAGTTAAAAAAATAAATATCTTATAAAATTTTTTGAATTTATTTATTGATCTGTTTATTAAAATTGTTTTTTATATATTTTTTACCTGGCTGTAGGTCCCTTCTTGTTAAATAATTTAACGTTTAATATTTTTTATTATACTCTATATTTCAACTTTCCTTGAGAGTCATCATCAGGATTATGATCTACAAAGATCATTACAACAATATACAATTTACAATATATTGTAAATATTTTATAGCATAAAATATTAAAAAGATAGATTTCCAAAAATAAATTTCTTAAAGAACTTTTTAAATTGCCAGTTTTGTTTTATTTTAGACTAACTAAGAAGTAAAAATAAAGACATCAACAAAGAAATTTGAGCTCAGTACATAACACTTCGCCCAAAAGTCGTTAACTTTTAACACTACTACTCCTTTTTTAGTGCTGTTAGCTGTCAATGTTTTTTTTTTTTTTTTGATTTGGTAATTCTATTGGCTGGTACCTAGAATTTTGTCTGTTTTAGTTTTTTAATTTGTTTAAAGTTAAGCACTGAATGTGTTTATGTAGTGATTTGAGTTTAATTTAAAAGGAAAATTTATATGAAATATAGGTTTGTTTTAATTTTTTTTAAAATTAATTGAAAACTTATTATAGTTTCTTGTAAGTTCCAGTGTTTTTGTCATCCAAAATCAATAATGCTTTTATAGGTCTAATTACCTGTTTAGTATATGCCTAAACGTATGTAAGTTATGCATATATTAAATACATTAAAGTTATTTTTGTTCAGAGATCTAAAATTATAGTCTACGCATTTATTAGTTTTTAAAAACCCAATAGGTCAGACTTATTTATCTTGAAAATATGTTGCTCCATTATTTGAATATAGTTGACATGAAGTTTAGTGTTTATTATTATGAAAAAAATTATTTTAAGTGAACATAAGACCTTTGGTAAAACAAGTAAATAGTAATTCACCTCCGATGCTGATTAGTGGCTTGAAGACTCTGTCATTCTTATAAACAGTCTTTTTTTTATATTATAATTGCTCTTCTTTATAATCCTTTGCTTTTAACTGTAAGGTTGGATATGCACTTTATCGCGATAATCAGGGTATTTTTCTTGCTTGCTTGATTTCAATACTGTAAAGTAGTTGCAGCCTTTGAGAATATTTTTTACTCTCAAGGACCTTCAAACTTTGTTGATAGGATGCGATTCGCTCTCTCTACAGTGTACACATTGAGGTCTTGTTTAGAGAGTCTTATATTATATTCTAACTGATAATCTATATACTAAATTCATATTTTAATTTAAGTTTTAGCACTAAATGTGGATTGATTCAATTTCGCAAGTACTTTGATTTAGCAACAAATTTTAGTAGAGTCAGCTATTTTGAACAAGTTTTTTCCTCAAGGTATCTGCTGATGTATCTACTTCTCGAGATATTAAGGTATAAAGTGTAAAATATTTTACATTTCGAAAGTTTATTAAAATTTTTCTTGCCTCTTAAGTATATTATACTACCAATGAAAATTCTTTCATACATACTTTAAATCGGTATTTATTCTCTCAACTGTAGCCTTGATTATTAAAGGTTAAGTTTAAGATTTTATATGAGTTCCTATAACGTAGCACAATGATAGATTTGTTCTCTAAAACGATTTTTCTTTTTATTTTAAACTGAAGATTGTAGAATTAAATTACATTTGTTAATTTCTTTACTTAGCTATAATTTGCAAAATCTTAATTTTTTTTTATTACATGTATATTATGATTTCTAAATGCGTCACATATTAAATTTCTTAATTTTTATGCAAAAGTAAATATATTAGTAATAATAATGTGTGCAAATTAATGCAAATTATTTTAATTTATAGTTTCTTAAAAATAAATATATTTTGATTAATAGATTTTCGGGCTTTGAACCAAGAAGACAAAGACTGGTAACAACAATAGTTTTAAATATCGTGTTGAAATTTTTAATTAATAATTTTTTGCTAAAAATTTGCACATGTTTGGCAGGTACTCAATATATATACATATCTATGACATGTATACATATATATATATATATATAAGTATATATAGATTGTATATAAATATATTTGTCATATCTATTTGTTTATAGAAAAATTAAACTTTGTAAAGTAACCAACGATCCATAGAAATATTATGAAGTACGGTTTAGGTAGTAGGATATAATATTTTTAGAATTTCAATGTAATGGTACTATAAACTATGAAATACAAAAAAAAAAAATAAGAGGCAGTAATTGATATTATTTAAACAATAAGTTGAAGAATTTCTCATATATTAAAATTTGCGAAAATTCCTTACTTATAGTAATATAATATAAAAAAGTTATCTGTAAATTATTAATTAGTATTCAAATAAAAATAAAAAATGTTCAATCCTTTTGACTTAGAATCCCAGTCAATAAGTTATTGACTTTTTTTCCAGTACAGATATAATTCATCTGAAATATCGGGGTCATCATAGCTTAACCTTTTCCATTCAAGAGTTAACCCGTTACCACTTGCAACACATAAGTGTATTAAAATCAAAATATTCATAAAGTTTTAATGAGAACACATTGTCGTTTAGTTCTGCATTTATAATATTTAAATAAATAAATATTTTTGTAAATTTTATAATTTAGTCTCTATTGGAATAAAAGTTACATGTTTCGACAGATAATCCAATATTGCATAAAAGTGTTAAAAAATCATTGATAGAAATAGTGAAGTGATTTATATTGGGAAGCGTGAAGTGTGAAAAATAATTAATATTTCATTACAAAAAAATACAAATACAAATATAAATATAAATATAAATTAAATAATATACATAAATGCGTCTGTTATCAGTTCTGTAAGCTGGAAAAAATAAAGTATAAAATCTAATACTACCAACATAGCAGCTTACTTACAAGATTCATAAGCTGATAAACTGGTGAGTATAATTTTTTTTTACATTATCTAATTAAATTAATTTATTTATTGGATTACTACAAAACTTATTTTCGATTATTCAATTTCAATACACTTGCTCCAACTGTCCAATTTTGGCCCACTGTCCCTATTATTTTCTAAAATCATATACCTTATTTATGTGACGGTTTTGAGTGTTGATACAGTTTGGAACTTACAGGATGATTCGTGGAATTACAGGTTGGCTGAAACGTGGCCGTACAAGCGTTGAAGATGAACCACTTAGTGGGCGTACAAAAAGTGCAACGATATCAGAAATCATTGAAAAAGTCTATGACATTGTTTGTTTAGATCCAAATTTGACTAGGCGCGAATTTACTAACACCCTAGGCGTTTCAGACGAATAAGCATTCTATATTTTAAAAGAAAAATTACGTATGAAGAAGGTATGCGGAAAGTTAGTGTCGCATTCGTGACAATTTAACAAATTTAGAATTAAAAACTAGTTTCTCAGCGTAATCTGCAGTAGAATAAAACCGATTTTGTTTGTCGTTTTATAATTATGGATGAGATCTGAATCTACTATAATGATCCTAAACTGGAACAAGAACGTTTAAAGTCGATTAAAACTGGTTCTTTAGCTCTTCACTTTATGGCATCAGATTTCTGAGATGCAAAAAAAGTTTTCGTAGAAATGGTTTTTCGTCGAATAGAGAAGTCATTGTGCCGTACATTGTGCAGGGCTTCTGGAAAATTAGTACAGTATAAAATTATTGCAGGATCGTTGGAATAGATGAATGGAAGTTTCGGGAGATTAACTTGAATAAAAATACCAATTTTATTAAAAAATTCACACTTTTTCATTTTTGCTTTCAAAAGTTTTCAATCAACCTTATAATCCTGACATTGAATAATAGTTATGACAATGGACAAATCAGAACCTTTTCTTTAAAAAAGATTGCTGGTAATAATTTCTTAAGATCGATTTATGATCTATACTCGTATCTTTTTATCTGTTAAAAAAAATCTTTTGTTGATTATTTTTCAAGTTCTAACATTTCAACAGTTATTTTTTACTATAATAAATTATTAAAATTGTTAAGTCAAGAGCAGGTTTAGTTAAATCCTTGACCTCGAAGTTACAGTATCTATTTAATAACATTGAAATTCCAAAACACATTTAAAGAAAATACGAGTATAAATTTTGTAAGAAATACTGAAACTTCCATAAGACTGGTTTAATACCTTTCTAATCTTGAGGTCTACTTCTCATTTCAATTACGTCATGTGCTTGAGCATAAGGGCTGTATATTATGCAATTAAAAACAACAACAATAGCTTTATATTATACTCTTTAAACCGTAAACTCCTGATATGGCGCCATTTGCACTTTTCGACGTTGCTGTTAGGGTGTTATACCATAGATTTTATAACATTTAACAATTAAATGCCACATAATTCATATTCATCCCTGCCTTGTGGCAACAACAATGCAAGTAAATTCACAAATAGGGACACCAAGCGCCGTTCAAGTTACATTTTATAACGGCATTACTATCAGATATATAATATGTACGATATATATAGTATATAAACGTTCGCCTGCTTGCCTATTCTTCTGTCCAAGTGCACAGCGTGTGTTAATTTGTTGCCCTTACACTTCACGCCTGCTTTACTCAAGTTGGTGACAAAAAAACAAAAATAAAAAATCACAAGCAGCAAAGTAGGAAATCCTTGACAAAATGCCACTAGCGAGCAAGTAGCAACTAAGGTGGTCCTTAATTTCGCACGCTTTTTATGCAACAGCAGGACTAAGATTCAGACCGAAAAAGCGCACCAGTACAGAGCACTGCACAGCGCTGCATAGTGAGGTGAAAGACTGGTACGTGGATATAACGATTTCAGGTAGTTGATAAGCAATTCAGCTTCTTCACTGCGCTTTGCATAACGAGCTGCTTACTCGTTACTTACAATGAGAGCTGTACTGCATTGTCATGCACTGCAACCAAATGCACTCATGAGTGAAATTTTAAACGTTTCGCTGTCTTCAGTTAAATACGCGCAGACATGTGCCTCCACCCATGCGAACTTAATAACCAAGTGACATTAAGTGCGTAAATTCGGTATTTATGAGCTTGAATAACCAGCAAGAGCAACCGTCATCATTCACATCATTTCGCTGCCACACCAAAAAGTGTAGAAGTCAGAGTTTACCCTCCTGCTTGGACGTTGGATTGTCTACTGTTCCATGACATTTGAAGTTGTGCTTCTGGTAAGGCACACACGCGGCCACTGAACAATGCGATTAAAATTAATTGGTTATGTCAGCCGTAAAATGTTGCAATAAGGAAAACATTTCGTCATTGTCGGATAAAGAATAAACGAAATTAGTGAATAATGATGGTGCGAGTACAGTTAATGATTTGATAACGGTGGTGGCGGTGATGGTGGTGGTGGCATTAGTAATAGCTTTGGGAAAAGCCCTTTGGAAAATTCTATCAAGATTCTATCAAGTTGGGCAGCACTAATGACAATAGGGATTGTAATGATGTTGTTGCGGTAGGTTTGGGTAACTATTAATTTAGTTTAATGCTCTTATAGTTTCAATGGAAAGCTAGAGTTTTCACATCACAACGAAATTAAATTTAATGTTGTAGATTGTATTAGGTTATCTAAATGTTGGAAGTTTATTAATTTGTTATTATCAACAGAAAGTTTTTTATTAATGTTTTATCAGCTTATAGATATTAATTTGATTGATAATAAAAAAACGAGTGCAGGGATTAGTGAGTTTATGTTTATAGTAAATGAACTGAAATTATGCTATGCTATTAGTTGTGTTAAATATTATTTTGAAGAAACGATTAAATATAAAAACAGTTTGCTACTCTATCCATACCTAAACAATATAATCGTCAATCAAAAAAGTATTCTACGATAATTATATTACTAGTATAATATATAATTATCAATTTATTTCAAACTGAAATTCACTTTAAGCAATCATGATTGCAAAAAACAAAGAAAATTGTTAATCTAATAGAATTCTATACACTAGAACTAGAATTAAATGACAACCTACCTATTCAGTTGTGCAATCTATTTAAAGTTGTTGTTTGTAACGTCTTCAAGGCATTAAGACATACTCCTATGTCTTAATCACTATAGCCCAGCAATTGTTAAGAAAAATAAAAATCTAGTCGTGAGCTATCAGCTGAAAAAATCTCAAATGTTAGTAATATAGATTGAGCAATGTTATTTTTATTACATCAAAAAAAAAGTTGAAGTAAAGATATATGTATAGTTGTGGGTATTATTGAGATACGTTTGGGAAACTCTGTGCAATTACAAAAGGCTTACACGGCCCGGCTTCGTAATAAAAATTTTCTATTCTATATGTACTGAAATCTAACACACTTACTATAATTTGTTATTTAGATAAAATTTAGATTAATAAAAAGTATAGAAAGAAACATTTATGTTTCACACAATTGTCTCTCAAGTCTTTCGATACACCTGTTTTAAAACATAAAAAATTACTGGGGGTACGATCTGGAGAAAAAATGGATAATTGATAAATTCGAAACTATATTTATGAATGTTAACAATGGTTAACAATGATTAGGAGTATTGCCTAGGCCAAATAAAGTTTAAACGTTAGCATATGTGAACGCTTTTCGGTAGGGTAATTTATCTAATAACGTTATATACTTTACTGCAGTTATTCTGTGGTCCCCAGAAATAAGGTAATCAATTAACATTAGGTATATTCATGGAGTTCCAAAAAAACAGTATTTATGATCACTGATCGACGATATAGCGTTCGGATGTAAGATGAATCCACATCAACCGTTTTATCGGCAGTTAGGTTTATGTAAAAGAAATATATCTTCTCACTATCTACCCATTTTTGATTATTACTTTACGTTAATCAATTTTACTCACTTTTTCGATATATTCTTTAGTACTCACAGTTTTTGGACATCCAGAATACTGTAAGTATATTAACTTTAACCATTCCCAAGATTACTATTATATAAGATGGCGTAAGGACATTACAAACTTTTTGTAATTTAGATTGAGTTTTCAACAAAAAATTAAAAGCTAATGGAAAAAATGATTAAAATTAATTCTGTTAATAGGAATAGCTGCCGATTTGCATGATTGCATTTTTCGCCGCAATGCATCTACTTCATGTTTGCACGGAAAACTTTTGTTGCTATATTTATATACCGTGAAGATCTATTACAAATAGATATGCATGGGTTAGGATATGATTACATAAAAGAAGTGTGGCTCGACAAATGCATCTTGGAGAGAGGATGTATTGCGTTTTGACATAATTGGATGTTATGCTGTTATGTCTCGCAGTGGTATGAGATTCTTACTTAAGCTGCATAGAATATCCTATTGCCTGTCAATAACAACCCGCAGAATTTTTGGTTTGGTGGTAATATAAACAACTTGTTTATATTAATATAAATACAAGGTTTTTCCGTAAACGTCCCGTTAGTTTTGGATATGAACCTTAATAACTAATAGATACGAGTATATTGTACATTGCTTATACCCTTAATTATATGTGTTCTGTTTCTGTCCAAAACGTCAGTAGGTAGCTCATCTTAGTGGTAGTTGGTAGAAAAATCATACTTGACTGTATCTTAATGGAAAACTCACGAATTTTTCGGTACATAATAAAGCATAAGTATATAATAAAGTATTGAAATACAATAACTGAAAAAAATAATGTTATTCGAAAACCCTTCTGAAAAAAATAACTTTATAAATTATTTTGAGACATGACATTTGTCGTAAAAATGACCAAAAATTTTCTATAACTTCAACTTTGAACTATATTAATATCGGTATCTCGTAAATTATTAAGACATATTCGCATAAAATTAAAATGCGAATAAAAAATATTTACTAAAAGTAACTAAAAGTAAGTATACGAATAAAGATAAAAAATTTAACCTTTATAAAAAATTGGTTCGTCTGCCGATTCTCAGGAGACATTTCTAGTAAACACCCTGTATAATTAATTTTATTAAATTTTTTTTTTTAAATGCTATTCGAAAAAACAAACCTCAAGCTTTACTGTAATGCAATTTTCGTACATAATTAATTATGGCATATTCCATAAAATTTGCTTATTGAGTAGTAAAACTTAGGAAAACACCGAAAAACATTAAAACAAAATTAAAGAAAATATAAACAAAATTTAAACAAAAATTTTAAAATTCAACAAAAGTTGTAATTTAATTTTTGTAATTTATTGCTTGCCAAATATTTTTGATATATGAACAAAACATTTAAATTTAAACAAAATGCTTTCATATGCATTATTAAAAAGTTATTGACTTTAAAATAAAAAAATAAGTAAAATTGCATTAAAACTGCCATTAAAGATAAAAAATCATTAAGTTTTGTGTCTTACAACGTCTTGCAACAACATCGTTAACAACAACAGCAACAACAGCAACAACGACAAAAACAACAACAGTTTTAACAATAAGAGCTACAAAAAACATCGCAACCTCAAACTCGTTATTGACCAGTTCGAAAATCGCTCACTTGCAGATTACATTGAAGAGCAGTGCTTCATGTAGATTAGAGCCAAGTGGGGCGCTCGGAGTAAATTGGATTTGGCGGGCAATTAGACTTTTATGTGTTGAAAAGTTAATGAGCAAATGCATAATTTTTATGCTTTTCATGACTTTTTTCTAATCTAACTAAAGTTTTTATGTTAATTGGAAGCTGCGAAAGTAGTAAAGTTAATGGTAAATTGTCTTTTCCGGTAAGTGGACGTTGATGCTGATGTCGATTTAACTTCTTAAATGAGTTGTAAAAAGTTTATTACTCAAATGATCATAAAAGCCCACTTCACTATCTTGTAAAAGACGATAAGAAACCCACGTATCTGTATCTGTTAAATCACAGTTGCTTTAGTTTAGTATTAGATTTTTTTAATAAAGACAATGAGAACAATTAACACTACTTAGACTATAGTTTTGACTATTTTAATAATAACTTGTAATCATACATGGAAACTCATAATTATTCACTGATTGTTGTAAAAATAAATCAATAAATTGTTTGAAAATCCGTTATAGGGCTCTCGCAGCGTATCAAATTACTTTTTGACAATCAAGATCGTTGAATTATTTTCTACCAAAATGGATACCCACGCGACATATTCACTTCTGTTGACATCTTTATATATATAAAGTGGTTTTTAAACTACATGAGAACTTAAAAGGATAATAAAAGACAGAAATATTGTTGGAATGAAATTTTTGCCTACTCCACCGTGACTACGAGTTACATGGTCCCTTCGATCAGTCCAATTCGATTCACTATTTTTTGCAATAAATGTGTCCGTATGGCTTCAATGGTGGTCAAAGCATTGGTTTCCAATGTTTCAATGACTTAACATGGCTCCAACCCCATAAAAAGTAATCGAGAACCCACGAACGAGGAGGTCCACTTCTGAAAATACTCCATTATTTACACAATAAATCAATTATTAAGCGCGCTGTATATCAAGGCAAGTTGCGCCATCTTGTTGCAACCATAAGTCGTCGATATTTGAGCAATTTTTTGATCAATTTTTGGAAATTGCTGACAAAAATTCAATCAGCATGATTCGATAGCGTTCACCATTTACCGTAACGGTAGCTCTTTTTTCATTTCGAAGGAAATAAGGATCGATGATGCTGTCAGCATGTAAACCGAACCAAACAGTTAATTTTAATGGATTTGATTGTAATTCGTTAACAGCTTGAGGACTATCTTCACTCCATAAACAGCAATTTTGCTTATTGGCGTAGCGATTTTACCAAAAATGAGCTCCATCACTAAACACAATTCTTCGATAAAACTGGTCTATGAACTCCGTGAACAGATTTATTTTTTTTAAGCAAATTTCTACAGTTTGGAAGTATTTTTCTAGCGTGAATAGAAATGTCAGCACAGTTTGACATTCTCAGCTGTTAAAACATAGTTGTCGATATCGTCAGTTTTCATACTGCTAAAAAAACATTCCATGTATAGGACCCGAAAATGTTTTATGGTATTATTGATGAAAAATAAATGGTCTTGAAATCAAAGAGTTTGACATATTGCATTCAATTTTCCACCAGTTTAAGTAATTTCTGACTGGATAGTGCTACCGAAAAGTAGCAACGTCTGAAAGCGATATTCTCATCGACGAATAGATGAGAATAGGTAATTTGATTATTTCTGTCACGAAACTATGACATCAACTGCAGAATTTAACGACTTTATAGAAATATTTATTTACATTTGCACATAATATGTCGTTTAACATGTCCCGATATCGGGCGCTATTAATGTTGACATTTACAATTTCTTCGTTTTTAAAGAAGTATAGCCAACTTTTGTTCATATAGAAAATTTTTTATAAATTAGTTGACCTTTACACTGCAAAAAACACTACGAATTACAAAAACCAATGATTTGTCTATTTTAGGGGTTTTGAATATCCATTACAACTTTCAATTTAATTAAATGAATTTTGGTATTTGCGTAACTATTCAAATTGTATAAAAATAAGAAAACTATTTTGAAACTTAAAGTTCAATGTTTGTTATTTTTAGTACAGCAATTATCTATAAATATCTTTTATTATAAGGAAATAGCCTAATGTTTGTGGCGTTCTCAACTTTGTTAAAAGGAAGCATGTGCGTGACGTGACAAAAGGTAGATAAATATTTAAGCGTTTACGTTAAGCATTCAAAAACTGTATACACTGAAAAAAATATGACATTTCTTTTAATTTTTTTATGAATTCAAATGTTGTCATTGAATTGCAATTAAGAATGAAATCGTTAAAGCTTTTAAAATTATACAGCGTGAACCATTCTATGGTTCAAAAAGTTTATGTATTTTAAAAAAACTTAAAAGTTTTTTTTAAACTTAATTAATTAAGCACATAGCTAGTAATAATCTGGCCACAATTTGGCGTATGTTCGTTTTTAAATCGTGAAAATCATTGCTAATAACTGCTATGATCTTGGTGACCACTTAATATCACCGAAACTTAAAATCGCACACCCGAAAAATTCTCGGGCCAAAACACTAAATTTGTAACTGTACTGTGTGCTTAATGGCGCCATCCTGTTTAAACTATATATCTTCTATATCTTCAATTTTACAGCAAACAAAAATTGGATAATTATTACTTAAATTGCCATTTGGCTGTCAATATACTACGAGAATTGATAAATACCCGGCCTAAGTAATAAACACGCTTTTTTTTTTGGAAATTTTATTTAATGCTTCAATAAAATTCCATTTTAACTCGACACACCGAGTCCAACGATCTTTTAACATTTAGATAAGTTTTAAATAATAATATTTATTAAGTCCTCCAAAATATATTTCAGTTTCATTCCACTTTATAACTTAATGGAAATATCTTTTCCTGAAGCCATCTTCTCAAGTTTGGAAACAGGTAATAGTTTCCAAAAACAGGTAACACTGGGAGCCAAATTTGGAGAAGGCAGAGGATGCATTTCGTACTGTGATTCATTTCATTTTGCCAAGATTTTAATTGACGCTACTCGAAGCTCACAGCTAGATGGTGGTTAAACATTTCCAAACAATATTTTGATTGACGAAGTTGTTATCGTTTTTGTTCAATTGTGAGCAAACGAGGCACTCATCTTGCCGAAAACTTTTTCATACCCCAATACTAATGTAAAATATTCGATGCACGTTCATATGATTTGTTTGTCATCTTTGCTATCTTACGCAATTTAATTAATAATTTGGATCATCTAACACAATATCGTGGGTTTCTTCAATGCTTTTGGACAACCCGAACGCTCTTTATCAAAAACACTCGTTTAAATTCAGCTTTCCAACATTTTATTTTTGTTAACGATGTTGCAAGGTTGCCGTAAATAGAATCCATTTCCAATTTGATTGTATCATTGTTCATTTTTATTACTGAACGCTATTCAATTTTACCACTTTTATAAAAAGTCACCAAAGTACACTATTTTAATTATTTACAAAAAGCTACTCAAACATCTAATGAAGTTAAAACTTTCACAGCTGTCCTTTAAAACTTGCCAGATATACAAAATATATTTGATTTTGTTATATATACAAAATATAATTGATTTTATCTTTTTTTCTTGTCGAGAGTGACGAAAAGAAGAAACCATTTATGACGAAAAGAAACTATTTAAAAGTAATAAGGATTCTAATAGCAAAGAAAGGACAAGAACAAAAATGTAGTTAATTTATTAAAATTTGGCTGACCATACAACGCTGTTTCGAGTATTGCCAAGTACTCACCATCAGTGGTCTTAGGAAATATTCGAATTTCTTTTTAATTAGTTTATAGTCCGTATATATTTGTTTGGACTGAAAGTGACAGACTTACAACTCGTGCCTGTCAAACTAGAAGCGATGACTAATCGTGTTTTTCCACAAGTAGCCAAGGCTGCATAAACTTTTAATGCTCAAGTTCCAAGGGTTTTTGTCACTTCTTACTTTGTAAATGGTACTAAACAGAACACACCGTGCTTTAAATTAGAACGAGTTTATAAACTATAGCTTTATTCAACGAATTGAAAGTTAATTTTTAAAATTGCCTATTTTTGGTTTCGAAGATATTCTTTTTGCAGAGACATCTGTTATGCATATAATTGATTTTCTGATGTTGCCTCCTGCTATAAAGTCCGATAATTAACGGTACACCTAGTATGTATTTGATATTGACCATAATAACTCTGTAATATTTCTGGTTTTAAGACAAGAATATGAGTCATATAAAAATAATTTCTTTTATCAAAGGTGTACGGTTTTAATAAATTTAATACTAAAAGCGTTGTCAGCTCTTAAATACGCTAATCATTAATGCCAATTTATTGATCTATTCCGATACCATTTACAGTAGACTGCATTCGTTTTTCCATTTTTTGAAAATCTGTCTTATAATACGAGTAAATCAACTATTTCATTGAAGTGTTGACAAAGATCGATAGTTTATCTGCTGACAGCATTCGAAGTTTATGTTCTGTTAAAGTGATTATTAAAAACTATTAATTTTAAATCAAATTCACTTCGAAGTACACTGATTAAATAAAATTCGTTAAAAGGTTTAATTTATCTCTATAAAAACCTGTGATATTTTTTTAATAGGAGTGAATAGCAAAAAATTAAAGATATTTTTCAAGTCTAAAATAAACTACTCATCAAGATTGAATGTTTAAGATATTGATACTAACTCTAGTCCGTATGTATAACCAGCTAAGTATTTTCATTCACATCTAACGCCACATTTTATATATGTAAACGTCTTAATGTTCACCTAAGTAGACACGTGAAGAAATACTCCAAAAAAAACTAAGACTAAACTTACCTCAAAGCGTAAATGCAAATTAAAAAAGCCTATCCGGTAAATCAACTGGACGGCTAGAAAAAAACCTCAACACGTTACATTCTACTTAATCATGCGATTATGAAGTATAAATTGCAGTAATTTATGTTAAATTGGATTTTAGATACAAACAAGATTTTCCGATAAAAAACTATGCACTTTTAAATTATGTGCGAAAATGTTTACGATACTTAACTATTTTTTGTCAATAAAATCTTTTCGCAACATAAAAGAGGTAACATGTAGTGAACAAGATGTTGGAGATTTTTTCACTTTCAATGTAATTTACAAGACTTTGCGATGAAAACATGTTTACCATGTTTTCCAGAAATGGTGTGCTTACAACTCTTGAGCAATCCGCCCGTTTTTCAACTGCTGACATGTGTTAGCTGTGGAACCCTATTGGCGTGCATGTTTCAATATGGGCTTAACTGCTCTATTATTGATTTTAGATTAAGCCATTCTGAGGTTAATTTACTTTGTTGAGTAAATTAACAAAAACTTTTCAGCATTAAAAATGTTCCAGCAAATAAATATTTCATAGTTCGATAGCTTAGCTAGCCTTAAGTAAAAATGAATTTTGTTTACGAGTATCTTCTGAATTTTAAATAAATATGCCACATTTTGTATGATAATACATAATTAAGTTAATATACGAGCCCAATATATATACTCATATATCACTGAATTAAATGTAAAAATGCATATATGCATACTCGTATTAATAAATATACATTATTGAAATCTCAATAAAAATTCGTTTATATGGTAATTTGTTTAATAGCAATTAAATCTGGTTTATTTTTGAATTGTGGTTAAAGGTTAATGAAATGAAAAATATTGGTTTGCGATTTGAATTTTAATCGAAATCTGTTAACAATTATTGCATAATAATACGAGTAGTACGAAATTAAAAATAAATATATATTCTCCATGTGTTGAAATTTTTAGTATTAATCCAATTTTATCTTAATTTGGATTTTTAATGTGTCATAAGGTTTATGCCGTTTGCCATTAATTAGCTTTGTACAGGCGATTGAAGTGGGGAAAATACAAAATTAATGGCCATTAACATTCAAGTGTCAATTAATCCTGACAGCTGCTTGACAAATGTAGATACGGACAGACACACTGGCACATAAATTATACGCTGGAATATTTTTTACAATCTATAAATAATATACAGAACGAAGTATTGAATGTTTTCTAAAAATATTTGAAATAGCTACAAAGTTGATTTTAGGAATTGTATGACAAGTTTTCGTTAATAGATAAAAATATCTATTTATAGGTGTACATGCTTACAATTTTATACAATTCGCTCTGCTATGATAAAAAGATCTATTATGAAAACACAGTAAAAAAAAACACTTAAAATCATAGAAAGTATATATATGTTTGAACAGTATTGCAGAACGAATCTAGCTATAACCCATTTGCCAAGTTGTGAATAGGCTAACTATTCTCTTAGTTTTTAAATTAATCTTATGAAGTTTCAGTGGTACATGTGATAGTTCAAAATGGTCCGTGAATCAAATTTGACAGGTATGGGTATATAGCTTGTAGTTTTTTCACTGAGACCGTACTTATTAGAAAATAAGCACAAAAAAATTTCCAAGTAATTATATACCTATTTTATAGCCTATATAATGATTCTTTTCATTTATACATATTATTGTACATGATACCAAAGTTACTTAAAGCATATTAAAATAATCATACAGTTTATTATCAATAAACTTTGTGGTCCCATTAAAAACAAAAATATCATAGTGGGCCTAGGTCAAAAAAATGTTGAGAACCACTGATCTAGGTGGATTAAGTGGACAAATAGAAAGAAAGAAAGCTCGAAATCTTTATTTTGTTTATGGAACATTTACAACTTTAATTGACTGTTATATCTGTTAAGAATATCTGATGCAAATGTACTGGCTAACAGACCACTAAAAATGTACAAAATGTTATGAAAGTTTTAAAATTGCTTAAGGTCCTTATTTTACAGAATTCTTAGTATTTATCTTATCAGTTCAGAGTTTTTTATCACTGTTGTATATGTATCATTCATTTACAAACGGGACAGATTTTGAGAAAAACTAATTTTGTTACTCTGATTTGGCTGTAAACTTTTTTTAAAAGTTCCTCTAACTATATACGAGTAAAAAATCTATATTTCGGGAACAATTTTTTAATGTTTTCGTACGATTTAAGGATTTTGAGTATTTGCATTTTACACTAAATTTTCACTGACCATAACTGAAGCCGTGTAAATGATAAACATTAAAAGATAACTGTATTTTAAAGATAATTGATTATATGTTTTGAAAATTAAAATTGTTTATATTTTAGTGATGGAAAATAATTTTTTTTAATTTACTTTCTGCTCAAAAAGTACCCGGATTTTGTAAATAAAACACAAATTTAAATTTTATTCCAAAGTTATTTTATATCCTTCAAAATATGATCCTTCTGAAGCGATACACATATGCCAACGCTTAACCTAATCTTCCATACACTTTTCGTAGACCCGTGCAGGTATGGGTTTTAGTTCTTTCGGTGATTTCTCTTTTACCAATTCAATCGACTCAAAACGCTTACCACGTAGGGCCAATTTGAGTTTCGGGAACCGGAAAAAGTCGCACGGCGCCAGATCTGGCGAATATGGTGCCTGAGCGATGACAGTGGTGCCGTGTTTAGCCAAAAAATCGCGTACAACAAGAGGTTTCCATAGTAAAAATCGCTAAATGCACTTGAGGTAGTCTCACATTAAGAGCTGCTGTAAACAAACAAATAGATAAATGGCGATCAAATTTGTACCATATGTCAAGAAAGGATGTACCAACATAAAAAAAAAATTTTTGTAATAGGTCTTTTACTTAAGGAGTAGTTAACAAACAATAAAATCCGGATACTTTTTGAGCAGAAGGTATTTATTGAATGTATTTATTATATCTTGTATCTGATTTAGATTTATCATTTACTTTTACGTGTGAATTAAAATTTTCAGAATTTTATTAATTTAATTCATAAAAAAATTTATTAATTGTGTATTTCCTTGCATTTCAAAAATTCAAAATAAAATTCAGTATACGTGAGAACTTAAATCAAATTACCATTAATTGCTGACAAATTTCGCAGACACGACTTTAGAGCAACGTAAAATAATTTCATTTTTTTATACAAAAAAGTTATCTGTGGGAATATATCTAATTTTTGGTTAAATTACTTCGTCAATAAGCAGAACTTTTATAGTCCGACATCTTAATTACTGCGTATACTATAGATAAGGTTAGTTAGTTAGTTTTGGTGGAGAGAGAAACGAGTCTTCCTCGTTTAGCTAAAAAAGCCGTTTTGAATTCACAAAACCTCGTAATAGTGGGCAGTAGAGAGAAGGTTAAGCTAGAACCAGCCAAAGGCATTTATAAAAGCAAGAATCTATCCAATGCTAATGTTAGAGATATCGCCAATTGTGTTGAAGAAGGGGGCCCTCAGAAACTTAAGCCTAGTTTCGGCTTAAGTTTCAGATTTTTTAGTGTCCTTTCTTCGAGATCTGGTAGACACGCATTACAGGAGGTACTGCAGGGTAGGACAAGTCTAGCTCCATGTCGTTCTATGCTGCAATACCCTGTAAAGACAGATATTAACCTGCGTACCTGTGATTTGCGTCTGTGTAGTAAGTCAAAGGTTCTACATAGTTAAGATTAGTGAAATATGATTTTATGTAGATATTAACTTACATAGCTCTGATTTGCTTGTGTGTATTAAGTCAAATGTTCTACATATTTAAGATTAGTGAAACAGGATTACTAGCTTTTTAAGGCATAAATTAGATTATTTCGACTTGGATAATGTGTGGTTTTAACAACATGAAGCCATATGTTTCTTGAAATAGACATTTTATTAAGAGATGAGTTTAAAATATATAGTTCTTATTATAGTTCTTATTCTTTGTCTTTTTACTAGGAAAATAGTAATAATTGCTTGCTTAGCAGTTATGTTGGATAATATATCAATTTCCTTCGTTTATTTAAAAATAATTTTTAGCAAGAACAAATAAAATAAATAATTTTTAATGTTAAAAATTTTATTGTACTGTTAAATTAATAAATTTAGTTTTAAAATATTCAAATAGTTTAAATACATCTATTTGAAAATGAAAAAGATCGATTTAATTAACTATGAAATAAAACAATATATATGTTTATATATGTTTCTATATGTTTAATACTTGTGCCAGTGTCGTTCAAGAGACCTATAGGTACTGAGCACATGAAAGCACTTGTCTGATATCTAGAGTACCCAGCTCGAAATTTGATAGGGACAAATCAAGGGTATTGCTAAGTCTTCTATAGGGTAAGATATTGCTAAGGTTGTGCCTCGTAAAACTGGTCACTGGCTATTTCGCATGTATACTGTCAGTCTAGAAGTGACCTTATATGTGTTTTATAAGTGTTGTGATGTCGTGTAAGATAAAGAAGACAGTCGAATAATAGCGATTCCGCTCTAATTCAAAACAGTGAGTTTCTTAGGCAATAGTAAATAAAATTTTGTTGTCATTCATTACTATTCAATAATCCGTCTATTAGTAAAACAGTTTTCTTTTATCACAATTGATTTTAACAATAAAATTTGATATGGAATTATTTTTTAGTTTTTTTATAAAAGCAATCACTGCTAACATTGAACACACTCTTTATGAGGGGTTCCAAATAGTTCAATATGTAAAAGCAGTTAAGGGATTGTGTTAAATGGTGTTATGATATTATACTGTCATAGCATCGGTCGCCCACAGTAACTTAACCTAAGATATATTGTTAGGTTGTGAAAAACTTGACCTACGTTCTAACTAAATTTGCAATGGGCATTAAAATAAATATATATATTGACAAAAATTAATAAAATATCATTTTCCTATCTATCAAACTTTATTATCTATTATAAAAATGTAAAATCTTTTTGCAAGTACTTTACATAAGCAATCCGACTTGTTTGAAAGACTCACATATCTAGTGAACCGCAGTTGCATTTTAGTTTCAAGTTTTTCTACTGCAACTAAAAACATGCCAAAGATCATCGCCAGCTATAATTTATTTGCATATTTCATGTTTCTAGTAATTATCTTATTAATTTCCCATAATATTGACATTTAAAATTACTTATCCGCCCACCAGAACGCTATAATTTATTGACTAAATGTACGCCATATCAGTAATTATATGAATAAATATTCCATGAAGTGGCCCTAATAACAAATTAAGTTGTGTCTTACAAGTGCAATATCTAATGGAAAATATCTATGAAAAAATTTATAAATTATAATAAATTAAAATTTTTAATGAAATCTTTATGGAATTCCAATTAAAAAATCAAATATAAAATTTTTAATAAAAAAATAATATTTATTAAGAAAATTAATAGTTGGATCTATGAGGAACTGTGAAGAAGTGGCCATAATAATGAAGTAGTCATGTTCTAAAAATACATATATATTATGAAAGCAATGCTAATTTGATTATAAAATGTTTAATTCATATGTGAAACTACTGCCCAGGTGCCTTCACATTGCCACACATATTAGTTCTGTTATAAATTTGTATATATCCATAGATTTCAATCTAAGTGGGAACTTAGTCGACTAGTTTCCAATGGCTTGAATTATTGGCATTTTAGTATTATTTTTGTACGGAACGTGTTGAATCAATTAAACGGCGCTTACTGTTTTAATATCGTGCGGTGCGCAGAGCTATCGACTAAATGCTAATATGTTTATTCATTTATAAAATATTTATATATGCTATTTCGGTTTGTTGTTTAATTGAGCGGTATTTGTTTATAACAATGTTTGCATATTGAATGAGTTCAGCTATTTACTAAACGAATTTACGTTTCATGAACTTGACATTGTGCAGGAGAAAGATTCCCGTCAATTGGTCCGCTGGTCTGGCTCCGAACAAGGTCAATATAATATATATAATCAGAAATGTTTATACTAATATATAATGAATTTTTAAGCAAAAAGCATCGTTTTATTGCTTTCAATAGAGTATGTAGATTTTCTATCATTATACAATAAATTAATCGGGGGCCATAGGTATTATTTTGTATCGTCGAGTAAATTTGGCAATACATTTATGATAGAAATTTATTAAACGTTTGTATCATAATTATTAATTTTTATATAATAGAAGTAATATTTCCTATCGTTATATTATTGTTGCTGTTTGTTGGTTAATGCGGGTTGATATTGAGTAGTACATGTAATCATGTTATATAAAATTATAAACTTTGTGAAAAATCGATGTAAGTACACGTAGCTTTGTGACTCACGATTGTATCTGACATTAAAAGAATTTTCAATTACAACGAATTATTAAAGCGTAAGTGAATGTCTCTATCAGCAAGCGATCTTTAATAAGATTAGCAGAAGTGGATTGCAAAAAGACAAGTATCTAATCTGATTTAGTAGACTAGATCTCGCGTATTGATGGGTGTAATAACTTGCACGAATGGACAGACACAGTGCTGTGTGCAAAGCTTTCTTAAATAAATTTTGTACAAAGAGAAGAAGGAGGCAACTATAAAGTATCTAATCTGGAACTTACGAAAAATAAGTAAAACATATATAAATACACTAAGGAAAGCATTCCTACATAATCTGGGTGTATATGCCAAAATAGTTTTATCTCTTATTTTGATATCAACAAGGCTCTGTAATTTTTTTTGCAGTGATATGCGAGAGATTCCTTAATTGAAATCCATAGTATGCTCTATTCTTTCATAAAAATAATGGAGAACCAGAATAAAAAGGATTGCTGGGAAAATATACCAGGATTAACCCAACCCAAATCACTTGGTAACTATAACAATAAGAGATAAACTTAGAATCACCACAGGAATCCTAACAAGGCAATGTAAACTAAAACACTGCCTTACGAGACTGGGTATACATACGGATGCAAACTGTAGATTTTGTGAAGACTGGGAATGGAATGTTCTACGTGGAATGTATAGTCTTACAGAAGAGGCAACTCTGTGAAGTAGGTTCTAACTACTTTTTATTTGACGCAACAGGCCCTAGATAGCTACTCTAAATCCCCTAACAATAATAATAATAATAATCATATATATAATGTACTTTTTTGTTTGCACTACCTTATATTAAAGGACACCTGAATCTATTTAAGATTTTGTCAAATTATGTAGGATGTAACGAAAACAAAAATTGTATACGTCTAAATACGCTAAGGTTGTCTCAACCTCAGAATAAATTTGTATTACTAGATTTTGCATAGTTTCAATACTGTTGTCATAATGATTTTATAGACCTTTCCGATTTTCGATTTTGCATGATAGAGGTTCGCTTAAAGTAATAGTATGTTTATCACTGTACTCTTGCTTTGGTAATTCAAAATAAAAATGGTAATAAATTATTACCTGAAAAGCTTAAAAAGTTAGTTATATTTGATGTGCTAGGACTCAACTTTCAAATCGATGTAAATAATACAAATCACAATGAAATGATAAAATATCTTTATTTTATAAAGATAGCGATAAAAAATGCCAAGCTATCTAGAGAAATTGTTAATAAGCACCTAGTAATGTTTTGGGCTTCCTATGCTCATATTATAAATAACGATCTCCTCAGTAATGCCTTCATAAGTACGTCAATTTTTAGTGAATTTGAAAATTCTAATAAGTATTCTATTCTTGGATAAATTTACTCATTACCTCTAAATAAATATAAAACTGTGAAACTAAAAATAAATTTTATTGATTTTAAGAATGAAATTTAATATTTAATTACTTTTTTACAGTTACAGTTAATTTTAATTGAATGAAATGAACAAAAATGTAGTACCCATAGATACGAGTATATTTACGGATTACACGTATCTATCGTATGCAGTTTTATTTATTATATTCCCAAATATATTGTATTGTGAAAAAAGGAAACTTCACGTCTGCAAAAGTTGAAACAAAAAATAACAAATCCAGTCTGACAGCATATCTAATAAAATGCACAAAATATAAATTTAAATTCGACAATTACATACATACTTATATGTACGCGAAAGTAGCTGTTAAAACGAATAATCCAACAGCAGATATTAGCCACGATGTTCATTGGGTATTAGATGTAAGAGGTAGAAACGCCACCAACCTTCCAACTTCCTATGCACGCGGCACACCATACGAATGCATCCTTCCGCCGTATCCGACATTTTCGATTTCTCTTGTGTCGAGCTTCAAATTGCATTTGAGTGCTAAAATTGCACAATTACATTGTTGGTGGACTGCACAATTGCAGCATTCCACCAGCCAGGCATTCATTCCACCAGCCTCTTGCCTTCTCGTAGACTTCGTACTGGTGTGGAATTCTCTTTCATTTTCAGAAAACTATCGTAAAGGCGCTTAAACAATGTAAATTCGACTACAAAAAGCACAATTTACTTAAAACTGTATTTCATGTTTGATGATTTTAGTTTTCAAGGTTGGCTCAAATTATTAAATATTCAAATATTTCTTGACGCGTTTTATTCATGGCAAACTTAAATGTTTGATTTTTTAAATGAATTTACATTTAACCATAACAAAATTGAACAAATGTCAAAACTCTAACTTTAATTGAGTGAATTTACTGAGCCATATTAAGCCCAATTCAAGTTGAAGGGTACAAATACTTCTGACATCCACAAGATTGTAAACCAAAACTGATTTTTTAAATGGATTTTTGTTTATTTTTTGTAATGATCGAAGTTCTTACAAAGATTTAATATCCGTTAATATCACTATTAAGTGGAGAATACTACAGGGCTATGTGCTTGAAGTGTTACCTATTCAAGTTGATCGCTTAATCTTTTGTGTGAAATTTTTTTTTTATTGATTCAAATTACAAAAATATCGATTTCAGAATCCTTTTGTTTTGACTATGATTTTCAAATGGTTAAAAAATTAGTTGCATGCTTCATGAATGTGATTTCCCGGTATTTTGGATCATTCCTGAACAATGACTTTCTTCAGCGCATCCAAACTGGCATATTTTTTTGTTCTCACCTTGCTCTCGAAAATGAACCAGATAAAACAATTCATCGGACTTGCATCTGGCGAACTCGAAACCCATTGTGTGGATAAAATGAAGTGTGGAACCTGATTTTTGAACCATTCTTGGTTTACACGAGCTTTATGAGATGGTGACGAGTCTTGCTGGAACATCCACGATCTACAACCGAAATGTTTACGTGTCCACGTCTCTGAAGCATCTTTCAAAACATTTTCCCGATAATAATTTGCATTGATTGGAGAGCGTCCATCTGCGGTCACAAATGGCCACACCATTACTTGAGATGGAAAATTACTTCGGGTGGCCATTTGTAGTCTGAAATTTTCGACAGTGCGGTAAGTTAAGTAAACACCTTTATTTTGAGAGTTTGTGGGGAAATTTTTCTTATCAGAGGACACTTGTTAGGCCGAGCTGAACTTGAGCTCATTTTGGAATATGCGTCGGATGCTTCGCTGGGATATTTTTAGTTTTTGGCTATTTGATTACCACGATTACGACGTAGATTTTTCTCAAGTAAAGCCTTCACTTTCCGAACCATTTGTGATGTTTAAGCTCACAAACAATGCTGGTTGTGATTTTCCAACCAAATATAACGCAATCAAACTATTACGTTTGAATTCCATTTTGAAAAACTTTTCTTCTATAAAACTTAGACTGACTGATATACCTGTGTGTAGTTGGTAACACTTCAATCGTCTAACGATGTATACATCATTACTATACTGTCAATTATTCTTCGAAAATAATATTTTTAAATATTGCATTCTTCTCACTCATATGGCAATTGTATTAAACTTACTGCATCTAACAATTGCAAAAAGAAAAAACGAAGTTTTGGTAAATAAAATCTGCAGCTTCTTATTTCGGTGACCATTATATTAGGTGTAGGGTCGACTTTTATGTCATAAAGCAATTCGATTGCAAAACCAGTATTGGAGCAACGATGGTAACGATGTGATCGATGGGTTTAATCGCGAATATGAAAAAATTGTGTTTTACGTTATTTTGATGGAATCCATAAACTTCTTCACTAGCAGTTTGTATGACCATGTATACTGATCCATTGGTCTGGTCCGTTATTTGGTTAGCCGTTCTGTTGTAAAATTGACAAATGAATTAATGTTAAATGTACATAAAAGAAAATCTGAATAAATAAATTTATTGCAAATATAGAGAAACCCAGATAGAATAGATCACATCTTAACAATATATTTTTATATGCTCTTATAAAATTTCCTTTAAGAAGGTTTTTCGACATGATTTATGCGTTTTTAATAAAATTTTAAAAATTTAATTTAAGATCATTTTCATATTTTTAGTTAATTAGCGAGAAAGGTATGGCTAGTATCGGGTGTCGGACAGAGGTTTAAGGCTTTGAAGAAATATAATCGCACTAGAGTTCATTTTTTTAAACTAGTTTAAAACATTTTTCTCCTAAAATAAACCATCTTCGTGTCTTAGATTAACAGTTTATTAAGGATTCTAGTTATCCTGTTAGACTAAGCCATATTAAAACATTACAGTTTAGTTTTAGATTACTTTTTATCATAATATATAATTTAATATCGTTACATAAAGATGGGAGGAAACCAAAAAAAAAAAAATATTTAACGAAAAGAAGGTAATATCCTGAGTTCAAACAGAATTATTTAAGTAAGAAAAATACTTGATTATTAAATATATTAAATAATGCACTATTAAATAATAATATGTATAGATTGTAATATTGAACTTCAAAAATCTCAACTAATAATATAGTGTATGAATCTTAAACACCTAAATGATATACAACAGCGTGGTTTGATCTTGAGTTCTGTAAATAAATTATTACAGATCTGTGTAGTCTAGTATTGTGTTCAATATACAATAAAATTCTATTTATATTCTATAAATTGATATTGATAGAATTTATTTTTAAATTTTGTAAATTATATTTATATTTTATATATTTATTTATAAATTTTATTCCAATTTACTTTCATTTGTTTTGTTACTTAATGGTTCTTTAATGTCACTAATCAAAGAAACGACACTCATCTTATTATTTCTTATGCCCAATTATACGACAAATTATGGTATGTTATGAGTTGGTTGAACAGAATATATTATTGCTTTAACTATAAATTTTCTAATGTTAATTTTTTTTGCCGAGAGTGACGCGTCTTTATGACGAAAAGAAACTATTTAAAAGTTTGACGGATTCAAATAGCAAAGAAAAGACAAAGATAAAAATTTTAGTTAATTTATTAAAATTAGGCTGATCATACAACGCTGTTTCGAGTATTGCCAAGTACTCCTTATCAGTGGAAGAACTAGGAAATATTTGAATTTCTTTTTAATTAGTTAATAGTATATAGATACGTTAATTATATATATAATTTGTATATCATTTGTATATATATAATTTGTATATTATTTATATATATATAATTTGTATATATATAATTTGTATATAATTTGTTTGGACTGCAAGTGCCAGGCTTAGAATTCGTAATTTTTCTCAAAGAAAATGATTCAAAACTTATGTCACATGTCATTCAAGTAAATAAATAAAAACGAAATTTTGCACGACTTTAAACAACAACAAAATAGTTCTCTATAGGTGTCAAATAAACTGATAAATATCATGAATCTAATAAAATCTTTCTTCATTATTATATTTTTTCATGTACTTATTTATTGGATAATGTATATATAGTATACAGCTGAACTGCTTTGCTATAACTTTTATGTTTATAGCGACTCAAATACTAATAATTAATACTAACTAAAATTAAACTCATTGAAAAATAACTAAAACTAAAATTGAACTCATTGAAAAATAAAGAAAATAAATTTAATACTTTACTATTGCGTGCAGAAAACTTAAAAATACATTCTGCGCAACTTAACGTATCTATGAAATACTATTACTATATATACTATATAATACTTGTTAATCGCAGAAAAAAAGCTTTAAATAAGTTATTTTTCTCATTTGGGCACTTAGCAAATATTTTACTTTCAAATATATTAAGATACAAATTTTGCTAGTGCACTTTAAGGTATTTACAAAACCGATTCATTACTATAAAAATGGAAAATCTTATTTTGGAATAATATTAAGTGTTTAAAAAGACGGCATGTGGAAACTATAACCGGTCAACTTAAAATTTTATTGATGAATACGTAATGTAATGTAATTTTAATATTACCTTCTCTAAAAATAGTATCCAGTAACAAAAAACGTGTTAATAGGCAGTAATAGTTAAGATAAATGAAGTAGTGTTTTTGACCAAAGGCAAAATTTATGATCCAGTTTTCTTGATGCTCCCAGCCTACTAAAGTTAACTAACCTCTATAATTCAGCAATTCAGTCATAATGCATAACAAGCCTGAAAAGTAGTCGAAGTAATAATGTTTCCTAAACCAGAAAACGATCCTTACATTGTATTATTATGCCGGTTCGCTACTACCTCAAATATATTAATTATTCAAAATTTTAATCTCAAAATAATGATACTCATTATTGAAACTAAAAAGTTGTGATATTTGTGTGAAAGTTATAGGATGATTTTATTGATATAATTTCTTTTATAAACTTTACGCAAGAAAGCGTTCATTAGGTTTGTCTAGATTTTTGCAATGCATTGCAGAAAACCTCGTAGACCCTTAAAAACTTAAGTATATTTTATAGAATGCAACCTACAATATGTCTTATATGTGGTTAATCGATTGAGATTTAAATATAGCTCGCAAATAAATTGGAGAATTAGGAAGTTTGGCTGACCATACAATACTTGATACACAGTTGTATGGTATGCCAAATTTTAATAAATTAATCAAATTGTTGTTGTTGCTTTTTCATTTACTGTTCGAACCCCTCTAACCTTTTTCATTTTTTAATGCATTTGTTTATAATTCAATATCGAAGTATTTGCTATAGAAGAGAATATTTATGGTAAAAATAGCGTCAATCGGTGCAGGAATGGATATAGTTGTCTTACAAACTGATATTTCAGATTTATCTTGTGCTGTATTATATGTACAACTATTCACAACAAAAGCTCTTTTAACTTAAATAGCTATGGAAATACATAATTGGTGAACAAAAAATGTAAAACAGCTGTTATTAGCATTATTATATATATATTATACTTTATATATGTTATTATATATCATGTATTATTATTATATATCATTATCATGTAAGTAAGACCTTAATGAAGATTAAAGATTCTGTGTATAGGTTAGCCAAGATTATTGGTAAAAATAAAGCTAATATTTTTATTTGTTTTTTAGTAGATCTTTCTCTCTCTTTCCCTATTCCTGTTTCATGAACTATGATCTTTCTCTCTCGCTCCCTATTCCTGTTTCATGAACTATGCATATCGGTGGTTTGCACGTAGCATGCAAGATTTAAAACAAATATGCCATAGTAAATTTTATTTATTTAAATGCAGGCTAAATTTAACACTGCGGAAAAGCAGCTGCTTCAACTGTGAGTTTCTCTTCTTTGGTATTTTTGGTTAAACGGTTTTGGCGCCTTGGTAACAAACCATTTCAGGGCTAAAAAGAATCTTCCACATAGCATGTTGGTTGCTTTTTATATTTATCCTTTCTTTTTCAATAGCTACGAATAAGTATATATTCGAGTTTTGTTTTTAGTGAAAGGGCAAAGGAGCAAATGCTTAAATTTTAGTGGTTTTCGTTTTGTATGCGCTAAATAATAATAAGAAGAGGAAGTGTTGGATGTATGTGCTAGAATTGTTTTTAACAGATTTTTTCCACTTTCGATTATTCCTTTAATATTTTTTATATTTGCTTTATTTTTTACGGAATAAAAATTTATATATATAGTATACTTGTGTGAATTATTTTCTTAAATATTTATTTTTTACAGCTATTCTGGCTGAAAAGGTGCAGTAAAGCAAACAATTTTGATTGTAAGAACGTGTTTTTTTAAACTGATTTGGTTAAGCACAAATTGTTAAATACAATTTAAAAAAGGAGAGTAGTGGGAAAACTAAGGAATAAAAGGTATGTACATATTTATGACCCACAATAATATTAAGAATTTCTTAAAACTATTTGTATATAAAATATTATTATTATGAAATTATTATTATTATGTATAAAATCTGAAAAAAATCTATTCTTAAATATTTGCATTGTTAAAAATGGCCTCATAAACACATAATAATAATTGAGTTTTATATAAATCATATTTAATCACTTAATTTAATTAGTAAGAATCCATAATAAAATAGGAGCATACTCGACTTTTATACTTTTCATGTGAACCTAAGATAAAACGTTAAGTCTATCATTTTACCTAACTAGAAATAGAAAGAGTTTTTACTTTATTTCATGTATTTTATCAATGGATTAATCAAAGTTCAATACACGTTTCAAGCAGCTTGATGAAAATTGTCTAAGGCAAAAATATTTATCTATTCATTCATAGGAAGTTTGCTAAAAACTTGAATTTAGCAACTCTTAAACTAAATATTTTTCATTAACCTTTAAAAATTAAAAGTCTTAAACTTCTTACCGGTTATTGCCTAAAACCCAAAATGGGTTGAAAAATGGGTTGCAAATTTAAGTACAGCAGACCCAAATTAACCTAAAATCGTTGAAAAATGAAAAAAGAGAAAAAGTAGATTATTTTTATCGCACAGCGTTATTATCATTGGAAGGCCAAAGTATGCCTGAGATCTATTGTTTTAAGTTCTAATTAATGAAAATACGTAATAAAAATTGTTATTTGATTTGAGGCGACATATTTGCCATTAAATGCGTTGATAAAAAAAAATAATTTGTATTCGATTCAACATCATGGGTTTTTATATTTCCAAAGCTCAACTTTTGAAATATTTTATTAATCGCTGATGTTGAGTACACGTCTTATCAAATTCAGAGCTATGTTCTGAATTGTATGATGAGGATGTTGAGAGTTGAAATTAATAGATCGTCCAGTATTTGTAGGTTTTTGATACCAATTTATTTTAAGATTATTGTTATGTCTATGGTATGGTACATGGTATGGTAATGTACTATGGCACATTAAGACGAATGACATCCTCGAGGATCTCATGATAGATGATATTTCCAAAGCTCAACTTTTGAAATATTTTATTAATCTTCTGAATGGTATGCCTTATCAAATTTAATAGTGTGTTAAGAATCTTAACTCAAGATATTTGAAGGATATGCCTTCCAATCACAGTTTCCTCATCAATTATTACGAGTTGTAGATTTTTTACTTAATATATAACTATAAGCTATAATAATACATTGCAGCACAAAAGATCAATCATTGTTGCAGTGCTCCGCTTCGTTGGGAACTGGTATCCTGTTTATTCCTATAATGATACATAAAATCTATTCTGCAATTATTGATTAATATAAATAAATTATTAATTTTTTCTTTTAAGATTAATTAGTAAAAAAAATTTATATGCGAAAGATTTTTCTTATTTCCAAAGCTTAAATCAATTCATCTTCTTATTTGTAATAAATTTTCTTTAAAATTTTTTTGGGAAAAAAGTGTAATTTTGGGAAAATTTTTCAACAATACGAGACTGCTTAACGTAAATAATTAATATTCTTTAGGCCAAGCCATTAATTGTCAGATTACTCAATTAGAAAAATCCTAATCAAACTGTCAATACACGGAGAAAATGAACTTGAAATCCTAATTAAATGCCAAAAATAAATGAAAATGATTTCTGAAACAATAAATAAAAAAGTCTTCAAATAAATTACAAAGGCAGCTTTTGCAAATAATTGAAATACTTAACATTTTATGCAAAAACGATACTTTGTTAACCCCCAAGGGGCAAGTGTAGTGTAAATAAATAACATAAACATTTATATGAGATCGTTTGTATTTGAGTTACATTTATGCATATTTGTATAATGATTTTTAAATTGAAATGTTTTTGCTGACATTTTGATTGACAATTGGCATAAAGAAATTAAAATACATTTAACGAGCTTACAATGTTAATATGGCAAGAGGCGAACTGGGATATCTGCAGATATGATGAATTGTTGACTTTGACAAAGTGCAGATTACTTAACATTTGACACCAAATACAAGCGAATAGTTGAACAGTTGAGCATTAAAGTATGTACTATAAACTAACACAAAGATTCATGCTAGCAAAAATGAATAAATAATAAAAATAGATAAATTGCAAAATGTAGCAGATAGTCTGGAGAGCAGTCATTGAGTGATATGCAAATATTTATCTTTCAATTTCTATGTTGAAAATATGTCAATAGTTTGTGTTGCAATTTTGTTATACTTTGGCAACATACGAGTGCAGACAAATATGTGAACAGATATACACATATAAAAAATCATATATAAATATATATATATATACATATATATATGAATACTTTATTTTATAGTTCAATTACAATTTATTATTTATTCATATAATTTTTATTAATATAACACATTTAGGCAATATATGCCAGCAGCCATTGTATATATAGTAGTATATATACTGGTATAGTTACACATTTATAAAACAAAGTCCATTAAATCCAGACACACCTCAGCAGTTACTACCCGTATTATTGTTTGAAACTACAACCATTGATTGGCAGTCATTTGGCTGCCAACTCTGGAGGCATTGTTTCCTCGTTTGCTTCAGATTTTACTTGGTTGTAGAAAAATTCATTTGTAACGATTTTATATGGCATGAACGTGCACAATTTAAAATACAATTTAAACAAAAAATAATTTCATTTCTGAACAGTTTTCGTTGTCTACTGAAAAAGTATCATTTTATTTTACCAAACAATTTTTTTTGCCACATAGAGAAAAAAAATCATTTCAAACCGTGGAATAATAGAAAATTGTTTGTCATTTGTTACAGCCAGTACATATCCACACAATATGGGAGTTGTGTTGTATAACTAAAAGAGTAAAACACTTGTAAATTATATATGTATGTATATGTACATATTACAATAGAACATACATATAACATATGAACAAAAATATTTCCTGCAATTGTAATTTAGCCAATTTAGTGTGACGAAAGGTAGATGGCTAGTTGTTCAGCTATTACTTAGATTCACTTGACTAGTTAGAGTTAACAACTGAAAATTGTTGTGAAATATAAGAGACAAACTATTTAACTTTTTAAATTAAAAAACCAAAATCAATGTTAAATTAATTATAATTTTTAAGATTTTAATGTAAATATATTTCAATAACATTACAAAATACATATTATTATATTATGTTGACGCTAGTGGAGTCAGTGCACTTGAGCACTTTTACTCTTTATTACCTACGCCTTCACTAGATTATTGTTTATCATTTCATCAGACTAAGCAACTTCAGATCTGCATACCTCGGCGTAACCATTCTGAGATTTCGATAACGCAGTGTTGGTAACCTTGTCAGATTTAGTAAATAATTTCATGGCTCTATCCTTTATGTATTTTTTGATCGGATCTATCATGAGATCCTCGAGGATGCCATTCGTCCTAATGTACCATGGTCGGATCTATCATGAGATCCTCGAGGATGTCATTCGTCCTAATGTACCATGTACATTACCATACCATGTACCATACCATAGACATAACAATAATATTGAAATAAATTGGTATCAAAAACTTACAAATACTGGACGATCTATTAATTTCAAGTCTCAACACCCTCATCATACAATTCCGAACACAGCTCAGAATTTGATAAGATGTGAACTCAACATCAGCGATCCAATTATTCATAAGGATAATAAGAAAATTCTAGTTGACATCCTGCTCCAAAATTATTATCTCAAATGAGCCATATATTCTCTTCTAAAACAATGGAAATGGAAACAATAGTGCGACAATCAAATTTATGAAAATAATTAGAACAATTGTGATATAAAACATATATCGAAAGATATATCTGTATGTATATACTTATATAAATATGTATTTATAAATATCTGATTATGTTTAAAAATTGTATTGTATAGTATATATCTAAATTGTGACGTACTCATCCTTGGAAAATATCTTGAGTCTTCGCAAAAGTCAACCCGAACTTATCTTGTTTCATACTAAAAAATACCAATTTTATTTGTCGGTGCTTTGAATATTGTTTAGAATATTTATTTATTTTTTGTATTTTATGTTTACTTTATTTTTTGAATCTTATTTCTTGAAGATTTAAAATAAATATATAAAACTACTAACATATATATAAATATAAAATATATTATAAAAAAGTAATGGTTATTTGATTGGTTTTTACTTAAAATAGATATAATTGGGTTTGAAAGGATAGAAAGGTATGAGCTCTACGCTGCAAACCATCTGTAAGGAATTAAAAATAATAAAGAAAGTTTAGTTTTGGCTTATGGCGGTGCTGTCTGATCTTTAAAGACATGAATGTCTAGTCGTAAAGCAAGTTTTATATCTATTTTTATCAATTATTAATTTTATCTATTAAAATCAATCTTAAGTTCGTTACTTTGAAAATCATGTATTTAAAAAAAGAATAGTATCTATTCATTTTAATACACTTGTGCACATGGGACTACTTCAATTTCACATTGCATACAGCGCAAATTACACTGCACACTCTGTGTAATTCCGACTTTCCCGAAGAAAATCTTAAAATTTTCAATATGAAATATTTTCATTGCTTGATTCAAGATTCATAATCATGACGTGCAATTGAATTTTAAAAAAGTTTAAATTATCATAAATTTCTCGAATCAATGAATTCTGCACAATTGTGAAAGTCTGAAGTGAATGTCTGGTCAATATATGTCCGATAAGTATGAACGAATCGTGAAGCAATTTCCATGTATGTACCATAGATTGGCATATGTACGCGCTCGATTGTCTTTTCATATCGCAATTTAAACTTTAATTCACGCTGGCTGCTGACGGATGGATCTTTGGAGAGCAAACAAGATGTGCGGCCATTTGTACACTAATTATAATTGACTAATGTGAACGACTATAGATAGCAAAAAAATGTGTTTGACTCAAAATATTTGTATACGTATAACCAATTTAATTGATTCAACAAGTAACGAATTTTAATTTAAATAAAATAAATAAAAAATGTACTCGCAATATCGTACTGGCAGTCGCCACGTTTGCATGGGGCCATGGACAGAGATAGGTTATTGAGGAAGAGCAGATTTAAAAGTTTTGCGCGTAGACGAGACGAGTATTGCAAATTGAAATGCATGGAATGTAACAATTTATTTATTGCGCTACCATTTCATTTCGAATTTCCCTTAATTAACCTAATTGCAATATATACCAAATGGAGCTTAGACAGAAACGGTGTGGCTAAGCAGCTGCGCTTTGCAGTTTAATGAGTTCTTCATGGCTTTCGAAATATATACGTTTTTTTTTTGTTGTGTACGTTGTTAATGATTCTACCAACGAATTTTGAACAAAAACACATAATTAGATACTTTTTACATGGAGTCTTCCTCTTTAATTCACATTTAATTTATTTTATTTTTTAACAATAAATTTTTTCAACCTTTTTCTCTTAAAGGTTAACTTGAGATAACACTAAAAATACGCTAATGAAGTACGGAAACGGTTATAAAAGAAAAAAAAAAGATGAGGCTAAAATAAGCAGTAGAAACAAAATTAACACAAATTAATTGGTAGCACAGAACAATATTTTGGTTAGTAAACAATTTTTGTTTGGCATCCAAATAACTTGAATGATGAATGGCTTTTCTGGTTTGCATTCTAACACGATAGTTCTAAATTTATTATGCACAGACAACAACAACAACAACAACATAAATACTAACAACAAACGCAATGTAAAAGAAACCAAAACCCCATTATGGTTAACTTTTTGTTTGTTTTAACTGCTTAAACAGTTACTTTTAACCCAATAACAATTCTACGGGCTACCTAATAACCTTTTAATATCGCCTTTGGTATTTTTATTTCATGAAAGAGTTTTGTGGCATTTATTCCTATTCATTATAAGAATAAGCTTTAATTGAAGATTATTGTTCTGTGGAGCATAAAATATTACTTTCTTTTGTTTACAGCCGTAGGAACATTACTTACCGTTTAATGAATTGCCTATATACCATGTTAAGGAATTTATAAACTATTTGTTAGCATTAATAAAATATGTATAAATGTACATAAACTTCAAATAAAATTTTGTGTTTGTATATTGGCTAAAATACTAAGTTTAATAAAAAAAATGTAATCACTGAAAGAAAGGTTTTATAGAAGAAGTTATCTACAAACTATACTAAAAACATAAATACCTCCTACTCTAAGCAGTTCCTCAATAAAACAATTATCTATAATTGTTGTTTATATATGGTCATTAATTTATGCGCTATTTGATTTTGATAAAAAATTCTTTAAATTCATTGATTTCAACTATATATATTTTTATAATAATAATGATAAGAAAATAAAGTTAAACACTTTAACTACGTTTAATGTAGGAAATGCAACGAGCCGGATGCAAAGAAAACCCTGTAGCATCTACTGTGTAAGTGCCAGGTTATCCGAGAACTCGACAAAAATACTTGGGGGCTTTCAGTTTTACCGGACTGGAGCACATACCTGAGATTTCTGTTGAAATCATAATAAAATACATTTTTGCTAAAAAATCTTATCTGGTATCTGGACTCTTATCTGGTATCGCAATGCACCTTAATGGTCTACGCGTGTTTTTTGGTCTGCCAGCATAGCCTATGTAAATTGAACTATTTGCATCATTCTTACGAACAAAAAAATTCAGAAACGCAGTTTTTCGTCTTCCCGACATTAAACGATGTTATAGGCTATGTTATTCCCACAGCACGAGTTATCAATTGTAATTTTATTGTAATTTTACATGTTAGTCTCAATTGATTCTTTTTACTTGCTCAAGTTGAACTAATCAAACTTAAGTTGAAATAACAACCTAATCTTACAGAAAAATCTAAAAACTTAAATTACAATTAAACTGTAATTTGTACAAAATCAAGTTAATATAAAATTCATAAATTGCAGTACTACAAATGGATATTGATTTTGTGAATAATTCTTTACAAAAAAAAAAATAAAAAATACAAAAATGGAAAACAAAATTAAGATAAAATTATATTTTGCTGTGTGAACGTGTTTTTATTAAAAGAAATTTATAATTAAAATTACAATTACTGTAGTAATGGAATATATTGACCCATTTCGCAAAAAAAAAAATATTTTTAAAGTATCCAGTAGAAATATTCTGTTTTAAGAATATAGAATAGTAGAATAGTAATAACTTCGTAATATGGTAACAAATGATACAAACTGACGTTCCAATTTATTACCTAGATTGAACAGTAAAGCGTGTATAGTAGAATTCTTAAAGTTCCAAAACGACTCATCTAAAGTCCTAATTGTCGAGCGGCTCATTAAGAGCAATTTCTGTCTGCCGCAAAAGTACAGGACATATACTTCTCTCTGGTTACAGTTCAGGCAGTAAATATTATGAGGGATTCGTATTCTGGTCATATGCTTTCCCATAGGCTAGAAGTTAGTTATTAAAACTGATAGTCTGGAGAGATCCTGGTTCTGTATTTTAGCGATGGTGTTTGTTTGAGATTTTATCCAGACCGTGGTTTCCTATTAATTTTACCGGTTATGCCTATTTACACAATCAACTGATTTATTTTTATAAGTTTGGCTAACAACACTCAAAAAGAATTAAATTTTAATTTAATTGAAATAGTTTTGATTTTATATTTAAATAAATAAATATTTAAAAAACTAAATTTCGCTTAGTAATTATTTTGTAGTATCGATATGTTTTAAAAACTAATTTTTTTTAATTATAAATTAGCTTAAGTTATTATTAAGAATTTTGAGAACATTTTGAAATAATATTGATTATACAAATTGAGTATAATTATGTCAGAACGTTCTACTAATTTTTTAATTTGTATCATTAAAAGTACGTGTTATATAAAGTAATGGGGACTTAAGACTAAAACGTTTGATTTCAATAAATTAAAGGTATTTATATTTATGATCATAAAGTGACATTTTAATTATCTTACACATTGTTATAAAGCTTTTCTTTCGCCTTTAAATGATGGATTCATAGATGCAATCATTACACCTTATATGAATTTAACTACGCTAAGCACTAACATACGTGATACTAAGCAGCCCGATTTCCAATAGAGGATAGATTGATAGATGCAATCATTACACATTAAATGAATCAGCTACCCACGAAAAAGTGTACTCAATATATGATTTTGTTTCACTGATATACTAAGCTTCCTGATTTCTGCAAAAAAAGATTCATAGATTCAATCATTCCACCTGCTTTCATCACCCTTTTCTCAAAATGTTAAGAGTACATATTTTATTCATCAATGTAGAATCAGAAAATCGAACTTATATAAAATATTTATCTGTTTATAGGTAGTCTTTAAACCTTGCTTCCATTTTGTGTATTTAATTAGTTTCTTTGCGTTCCTTACACTAATCTTTGTGTCTCCGATCATTTATCCGACTGCAGAAGTCTCTTCTTAAGCATTGTTCTCCAGCTTCTTGTCTGTAATTAATTGTAATGTATCTATGAATTTTCAAACAAATTTCAATATTTTTATTTTAGTTTCCTTCGAACTGCGAGAACAATTCTTAACATTTTCACATTATATGCACAATTTTCTGAAATGAAAAAAAATTGTTCATAAATCATGATACTCATAACTTCCGTCTCCGAAAAGCAAAAAATTGTAATAAATTCTTTATTGACCCAAAAAAAAACCGGGCAACCAATTTTGAACATGACTTTGCAGTTGTGATTGAATTTGGCGCACATGTCAAACCCACCATTCGGTGCTTTACTAAGGCAACCTTAGTAAAGCTGTGAAAAAACGCTGGAAAAAACTGACATTCGGTTTTTCTGTGTAAAATGACACAACAAATATCTTTTTTAGATGAACAAGAGTGTTGCCAAAAGCGCACCCACATGCTGGCCACACTTACCACACCAACAAGAATCTTACACAATTCGTTCCAATAAGCCTGCATACTTGTATATAGTAAACCAAAAAAAAAAAAAATATTTAATATGCTATGCAATTTTTTAGATTAAAAAAATAATAAATAAAAAAAATTTTAAATTGAAACTTGAAACTTTTTTAATGATTTCTATGTTGAAGTACTGCTGCTCTTTGCTGCTCTGCCGCAAGAGACTCTTTAAGTACCGCTTATAGCGCAATACAAGTATTATTTGCTTATTTTATGGTCATGAGCTATTTAAGTTTTTTTACTCCCCTACTCTGTCGAGTGTATCTTTATAGTTTTATTGATACTAGTGCTTCTTCCTACTCGTATTTGTTTATAATATGTTTACACACGTACTTATGTTGTATGATGCATGGTTACGGTTTTGGGTTTTGGTTTGGTATCAACGAGCAAGTGTCTAGTTGAAAGTGATAGAATACTCTTATCACTGATTGTGTGACAATGTTTATTTTTCAAGTTATACATATCTAAATATGTATGTATATAAGTATGTATATAAAGTTTACGAGTTATTTCTCATTCCTACATACCTAAGGGCAAGGCTAAAGTGCTTGAATAAAAATAGTTTTTGATTAGAAAAACTGATAATCTTTACTATGAACTTCATGTTGTCATAAAAAAAATTATGTTACCAATGACAAAGATATTAAATGTTAGTTAATATACAAAACAACAGGGTTATATAACTAGAAACTGAATATTTTCTATATTTATGTGTATTATGTGCATAAACTAAATTTAAATTCACAAAACTTTGATTTTTAATGGATTTTTTAAATTTAAAACAGTCAATAATATAAACAAATATATGGATATAAATTTAATGTAAGGTGCATTATTCTCCAACATAAGACCTTTCCGAAATTAATTTAAATTATCCCAAATATATGTATGTAAGTTATAGGTAATCTGCATTACTCTCCAAAATAAGACCTTTTCAAAATCATTTTAAATCATGCCTGAATTATAATATTCTATAATAAAATTAAATACATGTATGTAAATTATATTTAAGCTGCATTACTCTCCAGCATAAGACCTTTCCCAAATTAATTTAAACCATCCATAAAAAATAATAATCAACAATCAAATAAATTTATGTAAGTTATGTGGAAGGTGCATTATTCTCCAACATAAAACCTTTATGAAATTAATTTAAATCAGTTCTAAATAAAAATAGTCAAAGATGTTATCAAATATGTTATATGTACTTAAATTAACTCAAAGCGGGTGTCTTTCTGAGGATGAGGAGGAAAATGTTATTCATCTCATGCTTCAGTGCCCATATTTAGCTAAAAGAAAATTAAAAATCTTCGGGTCCACTTTTCTTATCAAGCTGTCATCCTGCAATTTTAGGGATTTAGCCAAATTTATAGAATTGTGAGATTGGTTTACTTTTACTTAATGGGGGAGTCGTTGCCTTTTTCGGCGTTGGTCGTATACTGGCCTAGTCTATGTACGAATCAACGCTATTACTGTGGTACCACAATGGGCCATTATTTGAACTCAAGTGCGCTTTCTTGGATATAATGCCTCCACTCCAACCTAATCTATATGAAATTCATTTAAATCATCTCTGAACAATTACTAGAAATTCAGAACTTTAAATTTGCTATTTTTGTCACATATCCTAGCAGTGGCGTAACTACATTTTTTAGGCCTGTAAGCAAACTCTAACTAAGGGGCCCCTACCAACATACTAAGGGGCCCCTCTTTACACGAAAAAATGTAAAAAGGGTATATAAGGTTTGTCAAGATTTTCGTAACGCATTAAAGGAAACTTCGAAAATACCATTAAGTATACATATATCAGTATACTTTTACAGTTCAAACTACTCTCTCAGCTTTTGAACTCTTCGAATAAAACTTTATACACATACTTTTCGGGAGCGCACCCTGTTCACCATTTGATTTGATTGAAATTGGACGTCTATTTCTTGTAGCTGTGATATAAACTTAACAATCGGATATGAGGTTTCTCCGTTTTTAATAAAGGTATTTAAATGGAATATGGTGTATACAGTACTGATATTTGCAAAAGACAACGTACAAAATTATGGGTTTTAATTTAGATATAGCTTCCATATAAACTCTCGATCAAGACACATATTTTTCTTAAAAAAACTTTTTTATTTCATAAATAGGTTTAATATTTTATTTGAAGTACATACATTAAGACCGAAAAGTTTTCGGAAATTCTCATTTAAAATTCGCGCGCTGTATATTTTTCGATATTTTAAGTTTATGTAGTTTGGCAGCAATTAAGGACAATTACTATGCCAAAAATGAGCGCGATCTGTCAGACAGTTCGTTTACGGCAGCTGTTGAAACCAGTTCACCTCAGTAGGGCGTTGCGAAAAAAACAATGGAAAAAAATATTGAACAAAGAGTTTGCATCAAATTTTGTGTTTCGAACGAAATTTCGTGTGCAGAATCGTTGCGAATGCTACAAAAGGCTTATGGGGAATCAGTTTTATCGAAAACTCAAGTTTATGAGTGGTACAAAGCCTTCCAGGACGGTCGTACGACCGTCGAAGACATTTCGCAACGCACTACTGAGGTGAACTGGTTTCAACAGCTGCCGTAAACGAACTGTCTGACAGATCGAGCTCATTTTTGGCATAGTAATTAAGGACAGTGCTGCCAAACTACATAAACTTAAAATATCGAAAAATATACAGCGCGCGAATTTTAAATGAGAATTTCCGAAAACTTTTCAGTCTTAATGTACATATTATGTACTTTAAATTTAAAATTTACGTATCTTTTATAAAATGCAATATGAAGTTATTCCAACAAAAAACGTTTCGTCCCACTTTTGAGAATTTATTAAAAAGAAATACAATGAATACAAAAATTTATAGTGGGGCCCCCTAAATTCGGGGGCCCGAAAGCGTTGCTTCCAGTTGCTTCCCTGTAGTTACGCCACTGTATCCTAGTTTTCCAAATTTCTGTTCATATATTTAATATTCCTACGAAATTCGTTTACATACTATTTACATATACTATCATCTTATTTGATATGTTTACTTTAGAATATATGTCATATGTAAGTTGCAGCAAAACTAAAGCTGCAAACTTGTCCACCTGTCACAAAGTTTCAAGAAGAGTAACGTTGATTTGTTTATGAGCTTTTGTATTAATTTGGCGATGTCCTTTCGATTTGTAAGTATATCGAATTTGTGGTTTTATTGTGTTGAACTTCATAAGCATACATCAACAAGAAAACCCGCAAGGACTTGAGTCCTTATTATTTATGTACACCTTTATAAATGTTTTTGTTTCCTTTTCATGTCAGCTCCTCTTAGAATTTACGTAAATATTTGTTTACCACTTGGTTTCTGCCTTGGTTTATCTAAAGTTTTGACAGATTTCGTATAATTTATGCCAAATTATATTGTTCACAATTAGTGTAGTTGACAACATTTTTAGGTTCCCTTTTCCTTTTTAGAGTATTAGGGTTAGCGTAAATTACATTCCAACTAATGTTATTTCATTCTATCACTATTGCATTATCTGGCTGAGAGATAACTATTTTTTTACTAAACGTGTGCTTTTACCTTTAAAATATTGTTGAAGCGATATAAAGTTGCTTTGTAGTTATTTTATTTTACCGCAAATAATAATTGTAAATTATTACCTGCAAATTAAAAAACTATGCCCATTTGTCTTCATAATCTTTTCCTTATACTAAAACCACATTTTTGGAAGGATTTCTAAAATGGCAGTAAGACTAAGAGCGTAAAGGTACATTGTGCTTTCAATACTATTTTGATAATTTTATTACAAATTTTTAACTCCTTTTGAAAAATCGAATAATATTTGGAAGAGATGAGAAGCTGATATTTAAGCTACTTACAAAGTCGAATGCGAAAAATTTTATCTCGGTCTAAAGAGAGTTGTACAAAAGCATAAAAAATGTTTCATGGTGTCGTTGTGCTTCAAAGAGGATGTTGTCGGTGCCAAGACTAAAGAAATTTTTGGTGCAAGTGGTGTATATAGTTCTGCGGAGCTATGTCCCACTATATAATCTATTTTTTCGAATATTCTTTCATGATTGATTTCTGGTAATAGATTCATATTGCGTTCTTTCGACATGAAATATTTCAAACCAGGTAGCTCGATACATTTAATAATAAATAATTTAAAAAAAATTGAATAATGTAACTTATCTAAAAGAAATGTAACACAGTGCAACATTGTTATCTTAGCACATATAAATTCTCCGCAGAAGTAAATATTAATAATATGTAAGACATATTTGACTAATAGCAAGCCAATTTGCAAAACTAGAAATATTTTATGCTTCATTACGCAAACTTATTTTCCTTATACGAGGGCGGTTTGATAAGTCAGTGACTTTTTGAATTGCCCGCGCAGTTACTCCAAATGCAACAGTGCTGACGTCAGCTGTAATCTACCAGTAGGCAACTTTCTAATTTTGAACAAGCTACGTCGTTCAGTTGGAGTTTGATAGCCGTTCAAAGCAGACAACCTCGTGAATTTTTACGAAAATGGAAAAAAGTGAATTTCGTGTACTTAATCATATTACTGGCCAAAATCCACGAATTGGGATACGAACTGCTACCCCATCCAGCATATTCTCCAGATTTAGCCCACTGCGACTATTTTCTGTTTCCAAACCTAAAGAAATGGCTGGGCGGTAAGAGATTTGAGTCGAATGAAGGAGTTATTACCGAAACAAACGCGTGTTTTGAGAGCTTTTAGAAAACCTATTATTTGGAGGGAATAAGAAAATTAGAAAAACGCTGGACTAAATGTATAGAGCTGAAATGTGATTATGTAGAAAAATAAAATGTTTATTTACCGAAAAAAAAATTGTTTTATTCAAAAAGTCACTGACTTATCAAATCGCCCTCGTATTACAATTGATTAGAGCATACCTTCAGAGCAAAATTTAAACAGATAATTAATAGTTATCACTGTAGTTGCTTTCCGTGAACTTTATTAAATGAGATTCACTTTATGAATTCATGAACTATGATTCTGTATAGATTCTATTATTCATGTTTGAATAATAGAACATTTGACTTACTACGAAAGAGTCAATAAATGATTTTCATTTAAGTAAAATTGTGAAGTTTGGTACTTTAAACGTTTGAATTTGTGTTTGATATTTATGGGGTATATGTTTTAAATTTTTTTTTTGGGATGTATACTTATATGTGTACATATATTTAGAGTAAAAATATTTTCCTTTATCTTGAAGAATATTTTGAGTACTGTTTTATAAAGCGAATTTGTTCCCGTTGTTTGATTTAATCAAACTTTCTGATTCTCTAAATTTCTATATATACGAATACGAATATCTATTCGTTATAGCACTAATTTACTTTACGAGTTTAAAATGAGTCAGAATAACTTCAAAACTGATATAAAAAAATTATAATTGTTTTCTTCTTACAGTCATTGTTCATGAAAGTTTGCAGTAAATCTATGATATGAGTTATAGTTTTTTCAGACGAGACATAAACAATGGATCAAACGTCTTTAAAACAAAGTCATTGCAATTCCCATTAAAATTTCTTCTAAACAACTGAAGCATTCATTCGCAGAAAGATAAATTACATATATAAAATTCTTTGTGCTGTTAATGACTTCAATAAAAGTTCGTACATGACCTTGCACTCAAATATCGCCTCAATTATTGCGAATTCTGCGGTTTTTGCAATGAAGTCTTATGAATGCAATTATTATTTGAACGTTTAAAAGTAAAGTAAAGTATAAATAAATTTATTTACATCTCATAAAGTTGTTGAAAATTCATATATCATGTGTAAAATCTAACATTTATGAATGTCTAAATATATAAAAATTCTTAACTTAAAAATTTTAATATTTCATTTTAAGATTCTGCCGCAGAAAATTATAATAAAAATTAAACAAAATAAGTTTCTATATAAATTTTGTTAATATAATGAATTTTTAATGCTTCCATTAATTATAATTACTACCGAAATAATGAAAATTATCATTTCAGCTATAAATTTATTGTTACAAGTTTGTTGCTATATATGTACATACATGCATACATAATATATTGCTCTTAGATTAGACTTTAGTGTTCTAGTCTAAAATTTGAATGGAATTTGTATATATGGGCTATAAGCAATATGTGTGGCGGTTTATCTGTTGTTTGGAGAGGTGAATTTATTTTTTTTATATTAGTATATTTTGCTAGAAGCATGTGTTTATTTCTATTTGTTTGTATAAGGCGCCCTGATTATGATATGAAAATGATATAAGGTTTTACAGTAATAGCTCTAAAAGAAAATATAACTCTTAGAAGTTAAAGATAAAAGAACTCAAGTAGATTGGTTGATATCAATGACGGAAATTTATATACATATAAATTTCAATGCCCAAGCAAACTATAAGCAGTTGAGATTCTAAATGAACTAAAAATGATGCTATGAGAGTGAAGTATGATAACTGCTATATCTTTAAGTTATTAGATTGTAAATTAAATTTGTTTTACGATCCGCATTTAAACTTTGTTTATAATGTATATATTGTAATATAGATATTTTGGTGTTACCGTAGCTCCTATGAAATCAAATCCTATCATAGTTCCAAGTGCCCAACTTAAATTCTGATTCTGTGGAGATCATTTAACAAATAACAGCACTGTTGTTTCTGAATATCCATTATTAAGATTGTTTTATCGTACGCATTCTTTTTAATATGGTAACACTCAAAAACTTTATTATTTATCGAAAGACAGATTGTGTGTTTATATTTGTACTTATTTTTTAAAAATAATCATATAAAAACTAAAGCTTAAGTAATATTTATTAACTCTGAACATTTTTTTTTAAAAAAAAATGTGTACAGAGCGCATTTTTCGGTCTATATAATCAAATGAGCCATCAAAATGAAACATTTTCTCAGATTCTTAAGAACCTGAGATTTTTCATCCTGACAACGGACACAACAGTTGTTCTGGTATCTTTTCTACGAGCGCCGGTAAAAATTTACTACAGGGAATACTACAGGTTAGGCTGAGTTTGGCCCCATCTTCTCCTACAGCCAAATGCCCTGTTAGAACGGATATTAACATAAATTCTTCTGATTTCTGTTCTCAGAACTCCGTTAGGAAATCGATTATTTTTATAGAAGATTTTGATTTCGCAATGTAACTGACTTATGCAGCCAGTGGGTTAATAATACATATATCCTAAAAAACTTTATGGGTAAATTAAAGAGCTGGTGACATAAATAGTTTAAATAAAGAAAATAAAAAACGTCTCTTATTTTCAAAAGTTCGCGAAGCAAGTCCGAAAAGTGTTCGGTTTCAACAGGATGGTGCCGCATATTACACTCTCTCACTGGATTGTCAATAATAAAACTTTAATATTTTTTTATTAAACTCTATATTTCGACTCGCCTTGAGAGTCATCATCAGGATTACGATTATAAAGTTAATATTATTAAAACTGCATAAACATCTTTCTCTTTGTTCTATTGTCTATACTATATAGTATAGTTTTTCATATATTTTTTGAAAGAAATTATTTAAATAAGCTTTACGATGATGAAGCAAAACTTTTAAATGCCATATTAAAGACTTTGTGTAAAACAAACGTAACTTAATTCGGAATGATTTGTTTTGTCAAGGTGCAAGAGCATAACTTGCCATTGGCAGTACAACTTTTAAACTTTTGATTTTACACAGAGATTATTTGCTAGAGCACATATTCGCATAACTACACAAACGTGTGTAAATTTCGTTAAGCACAAAGTAAACGAACTATTTCATTTGCTAAAAAAAAAGTAAACAAATAAAAACCGAAAAAGAAAAAATGATGAAATTCTTTTAAACTAAAAAGACAACCCGTCTTTCATAAACAACCGCCAACAAGTAAAACGGTTCCGTAGAGAGAATAAATAATGACTGAAAGATGAAGCGCAAATGGCTTATGACCCTGACACGGTCATAGAACACTTAACGAGAAAGGCATAAACCTATTAAAATTACAGTAAAAAACCAACTAAAATCAAGCATCAGAAACAAAAATTTTTTTCTTATGTAATTCACCGTAAACATTTTGTTTACATTTCGTATAAATATGTAAGGTAAAAAGACTGTGGGAGCAATGTAAACATATTTCTAGTGAATGCTGTTATGAAGCATTAACATAACTTAGTGCTAGGGAACAGCATGAAAAACATGATTTTATGTTAAAAAACAGTGATTTTTAGTTAACACATTGATTTGTTGACAGCTCGTTAAAGTGGAAATCTTTCACAGAGATCAGTACATAACAGATATGCCATATATCGCACTACTTCATGTACGCGAAATAATTCGAAAGCAATGATGGCAATATTATGAATTATTATTGCTAAAAAATAAAGGAGATTTATTTGTTTTGAAAATTGCTTAACAGTGCAAAATCTTCAGTTCGAAAGAAAGGGTACGGAAAATTTGTACCTTTATTAGCACATGGGTGATGCACAACTATACTGAGTATATGTTTAAGATTTATGCAGTGTATTTGTACATCGGATATACTATTGCTACACTTATAATAAACTATTTGTTTGTAATAGCTACCCTCAAGTTATAGACCAACTGCTGTTGCCAACGGTAGCTAACAAGTCAAAACCTAGTGCTTGCCTTTTTAATGCTTCTCCATTCCACAATGTACATATGTATTATTAGTTTGTTTATCTGTTTATCAATCTGCTTGTCTGCTTATTTGCTTGTCTTTTTATGGCAGTGATAATATTACCTCATTAAGTTTTTACTAACAACTTCTCGGATATCATCACAGAAGTGCCATCATCATTCATAAAAAGTTTTTCATGCAATTCTATTGTTTGCATATTATTTTATGGCACTTGTTTTTGTGGGTAATAAAATAGGCTTTTCTGTGTCACACAATCATAAGTGCATGTGCTACTTGTACCTGCTAACCTTAGAACAACTCAAAAATATACAAATGCCTTAATGACGTCTATTATTGTCTTATTGAACAAACAATTTTTTAAATATTTATGTGTAGTCGCACTATTGTGAAGCAGGTCGTAAACTAGAGAAGGAAGTAAAATAGAACCATTGTGTCGGCTGGTTAGGGTTACGATTTATAACCTAGTTGCGTTTGAAAGTTTAGTGAGTACACAGTAGAGGATTACCCATTACCCATTATTTTATATCAAGATTAACAAAAAAAAATTATAAAAAAGAATTTAATACATGCAATAAAATTTTTAATTCAGACTGCTTATTATATTATAAAATAAATATTTTAGATATATATTTATAGTATATTAGTTCAGATCATAAGTTATAAACAATAGTTCATGATACTATGAACTGTAATAACCGTACCGTTGTCGGGTTACTGACTTGTCTCGAACTGTATCGAAGTAGCGTATCACAATTACAATATAGAACAGAAAAATATAGCATATCTATAAACAATGTCCAACAGAAATTATATAAGATAGATAAGGACACCAAAACTAGTTTCATCTTAAAACTAAAAACTACATTTATTTATATTTGTTAAAATAAATATGAACAACAGGTTGCTTCAAAATTAAGTGTTTAGTTAAATTAAAAAGAATCTTATTATTAAAATTTTGGTATCGTCAAAAATATTGTCGTTTTATCACTCAGGGTGTAAATAGGGTATGATAACCATGTCTTAAGTTATACTATAGTTCGAAACTATGAATGTTTCTACTCTCATGTCTTTTTTAAGCATCCTGAGCGACGTTAGCGACCTAAAGAGGGATATGGTAACCAATTCTTAGAGGTCTGTAAGTCACGAGTAATGAGAGAGGGTGAATGAATATTCAAAGTAGCAACTAAAAGCGGGCATCTTGTTTGCAATAAGTAATTTGCAATATAAATGTGCTTATCTAAGCCTATTTTGAACAAATCTTTGTAGACACTTCAGCTAAAATATCTACCATTTGTTTTGCTGATCAAAGGATTGACATTCATATATCGCTTTAACAGCAAATAACAACTGGTGATAATAATTATCGCCATTTTAAGGTAATAACACTAATACATTAAGGAAACGATCAAAAAACTGGTTTTAGAAATATGTAAACCATAGTTTAGTTTTGAAAAATGGCTAAAATAATTGACGATGTTTTTGCACAGAGTTTGTGTAAGAGCTTTACAAGAACCCATTTAGAAAGATTTATTTGAAATTCGAAAGAGGGACTACTTAAAGTAAGTAACCTATCTCTTTTATGTGATGCAGAATTATACTGTTTGGTAATAGTGTAATTCTTTTCACCCCGTAAATAATTGGCTATGTATGCTCAAGTCAAAACTAAGTTCCAAAACCTAACTATTTCATAAATCAATGTTACATCAGAGGAAATAAATGAAGATAAGAATATGTGTTTTTGTCATAAACAACTACAAAAGAATTCATAAAAGATATTAGACCTAGACCTAGAAAGGTCTAGAAGAAGAAAACAAATTGCTCTCGTTGTATTGTAAAGAAGATATTCAAACTTCGTTTTTAAAGAAACGTCAAACAGAGGCGAATAAAATAACTTTGATAAGTATCTTAACAAAATCTTATAGCTCATAGCAGCTTATTATAGGTATTCACTATTTGAAAACACTAAATGTCAAAGTATTTTATTAATGAATATAGAGAAAAGTTTTAAAAAAAGCTATTCAATGTTCGAAAACACTCAATGCAAAAACATTCTATCGGTCGATATACAGAAAAATTGTAAAGAAATCTTTGATCCCCTGAAAAGGAAATGATCATACCATCTTAAACAAGCTTATTATGTTATTTTAATACCTTGTTTTAATAATTAAGCTACTTAATATAAAAATAAAAGTAATTACTAAGGTAAATTTTTTCTTGCCGATAATGGCGTGTCTTTTTATGACGAAAGAAACTATTTAAAAGTTAGACCGATTCGAATAGCAAAGAAAGGCAAAGACAAAAATTTTTTATTTAATTTATTGAAATTTGGCTGACCATACAACGCTGTTTCGAGTATTGCCAAGTACTCTTCATCAGTGGTCTTTGGGAATAATCGAATTTTATTCAATTAGTTTATAGTCCGTATATAATTTGTTTAGACTGCAAGTGCCAGGCTTAGAACTCGTGCCTGTCAAATTAGAAGCGATGACTAATAGTGTTTATCCACAAAAAGCCAAGGCTGCACAAACTTTCAATGCTCAAGTTCCAGGTTTTATTGTCACTTATTTTAATTTAATTAGTGACAACAACCAAAGCACTTGCCGTGCTTTAAATTAGAACGAGCTTATAAACTACAGCTTTATTTGGAAACACAAGTTCAACAATTTGAAAGTTAATCTTTGAGCTTGCCTATTTTTGTTTCAAAGCTATTCTTTTTGTAGAGACATCTGATATGCATATTTTTTTAACTTACTATATGTAAAGCGCCTTTTTTGGGTGCAATTTTACAAAGAAGCTATGCAAATGTTTCTCTACAAGTTCGCTAATCGCGTTAAGGAAAAGCTGAACAATATTATTGTTCATATTTCCTATAATTCTAATTTTTAAGGTAAATTTTTTTTCTTTTTTTTGCCGATAATGGCGTGTCTTTTTATGACGAAAGAAACTATTTAAAAGTTAGACCGATTCGAATAGCAAAGAAAGGCAAAACAAAAATTTTTTATTTAATTTATTGAAATTTGGCTGACCATACAACGCTGTTTCGAGTATTGCCAAGTACTCTTCATCAGTGGTCTTTGGAAATAATCGAATTTTTATTTAATTAGTTTATAGTCCGTATATAATTTGTTTGGACTGCAAGTGCCAGGCTTAGAACTCGTGCCTGTCAAATTAGAAGCGATGACTAATCGTCTTTATCCACAAGAAGCCAAGGCTGCACAAACATTCAATGCTCAAGTTCCAGGTTTTATTGACACTTATTTTTATTTAATTAGTGACACCAACCAAAGCACT